>NW_027612006.1:0-600000 GCF_964261635.1 Lissotriton helveticus
GAATAACCACTTTTTAAAACCCTCACAGTGACCAAAATTCCCATTTTTACTGAGTTTTCGCTTACTCAAAAGCTTCAATTTTGACCAATTTCAGGCACAGGAATGACTTTAAACACACTTATTTAGTTGAAAGAGTAATATTTCACATCCAACCGTCATTTAAAGTCAAAAGATTAAATGTTAAAATTTCATCAATATTGATCACTTTTTTGAAAGTTCGAGAGGTCCGTGGTCATTGTTTTTCATCAGAAAATTGATTTTTTGGACTCTACCAGAAATGATTCAAAATGTCATTGGGATCGGGCCTCATGTAGAATAACCACTTTTTAAACCCTCACAGTGACCAAAATTGCAATTTTTACAGAGTTTTGCTTACTCAAAAGCTTTAATTTTGACCAATTTCAGGCACAGAAGTGACTTTAAACAAACTTATTTTAGTTGAACAGGTAATAATTCACATACAACCGTCATTTAAAGTCAAAAGATTAAATGTTATATTTTCATTAATATTGACCATTTTTTGAACGTTCGACAGGTCCAGGGTCATCGTTTTTCATCAGAAAATTGATTTTTTGCACTCTACCAAAAATGATTCAAAATGTCATTTGGATCGGGCCTCATGTTGAATAACCACTTTTTAAACCCTCACAGTGACCAAAATTGCCATTTTTACAGAGTTTTCGCTTACTCAAAAGTTTCAATTTTGACCAATTTCAGGCACAGAAATGGCTTTAAACACACTTATTTTAGTTGAAAAAGTAATAATTCACATCCAACCATCATTTAAAGTCAAAAGATTAAATGTTAAATTTTCATCAATATTGACCATTTTTTGAACGTTCGACAGGTCCGGGGTCATCGTTTTTCATCAGAAAATTGAATTTTTTGGACTCTACCAAAAATGATTCAAAATGTCATTTGGATCGGGCCTCATGTTTAATAACCACTTTTTAAACCCTCACAGTGACCAAAATTGCCATTTTTTTCAGAGTTTTCGCTTACTCAAAGGCTTCAATTTTGACCAATTTCAGGCACTTAAATGACTTTAAACACACTTATTTTAGTTGAAAAAGTAATAATTCACATCCAACCTTCATTTAAAGTCAAAAGATTAAATGTTAAAATTCCATCAATATTGACCACTTTTTTGAACGTTCGACAGGTCCGGGGTCATCGTTTTTCATCAGAAAATTGATTTTTTGGACTCTACCAAAAATAATTCAAAATGTTATTTGGATCGGGCCTCATGTTTAATAACCACTTTTTAAACCCAAACAGTGACCAAAATTGCCATTTTTACAGAGTTTTCGCTTACTCAAAAGCTTCAATTTTGACCAATTTCAGGCACTGAAATGACTGTAAACTCACTTATTTTAGTTGAAAAGTAATAATTCACATCCAACCGTCATTAAAAGTCAAAAGATTAAATGTTAAAATTTCATCAATATTGACCACTTTTTTGAACGTTCGACAGGTTCATCGTTTTTCATCAGAAAATTGATTTTTTGCACTCTACCAAAAATGATTCAAAATGTCATTTGGATCGGGCCTCATGTTGAATAACCACTTTTTAAACCCTCACAGTGACCAAAATTGCCATTTTTACAGAGTTTTCGCTTACTCAAAAGTTTCAATTTTGACCAATTTCAGGCACAGAAATGGCTTTAAACACACTTATTTTAGTTGAAAAAGTAATAATTCACATCCAACCATCATTTAAAGTCAAAAGATTAAATGTTAAATTTTCATCAATATTGACCATTTTTTGAACGTTCGACAGGTCCGGGGTCATCGTTTTTCATCAGAAAATTGAATTTTTTGGACTCTACCAAAAATGATTCAAAATGTCATTTGGATCGGGCCCTCATGTTTAATAACCACTTTTTAAACCCTCACAGTGACCAAAATTGCCATTTTTTCAGAGTTTTCGCTTACTCAAAAGCTTCAATTTTGACCAATTTCAGGCACAGAAATGACTTTAAACACACTTATTTTAGGTGAGAAGGTAATAATTCACATCCAACCATCATTTAAAGTCAAAAGATTAAATGTTAACTTTTCATCAATATTGACCATTTTTTGAACGTTCGACAGGTCCGGGGTCATCGTTTTTCATCAGAAAATTGATTTTTTGGATTCTACCAAAAATGATTCAACATGTCATTTGGATCGGGCCTCATGTTTAATAACCACTTTTTAAACCCTCACAGTGACCAAAATTGCCATTTTTACAGAGTTTTGCTTACTCAAAAGCTTTAATTTTGACCAATTTCAGGCACAGAAATGACTTTAAACACACTTATTTTAGTTGAACAGGTAATAATTCACATACATCCGTCATTTAAAGTCAAAAGATTAAATGTAAAATTTTCATCAATATTGACCATTTTTTGAACGTTCGACAGGTCCAGGGTCATCGTTTTTCATCAGAAAATTGATTTTTGGACTCTACCAAAAATGATTCAAAATGTCATTTGGATCGGGCCTCATGTTTAATAACCACTTTTTAAACCCTCACAGTGACCAAAATTGCCATTTTTACAGAGTTTTGCTTACTCAAAGCTTCAATTTTGACCAATTTCAGGCACAGAAATGACTTTAAACACACTTATTTTAGTTGAGAAGGTAATAATTCACATACAACCGTCATTTAAAGTCAAAAGATTAAATGTTAAATTTTCATCAATATTGACCATTTTTTGAACGTTCGACAGGTCCAGGGTCATCGTTTTTCATCAGAAAATTGATTTTTTGGACTCTACCAAAAATGATTCAAAATGTCATTTGGATCGGGCCTCATGTTGAATAACCACTTTTTAAACCCTCACAGTGACCAAAATTGCCATTTTTACAGAGTTTTCGCTTACTCAGACGCTTCAATTTTGACCAATTTCAGGCACAAAAATGACTTTAAACACACTTATTTTAGTTGAAAAAGTAATAATTCACATCCAACCGTCATTTAAAGTCAAAAGATCAAATGTTAAAATTTCATCAATATTGACCACTTTTTGAACGTTTGACAGGTCAGGGCTCATCGTTTTTCATCAGAAAATTGATTTTTTGGACTCTACTAAAAATAATCCAAATGTCATTTGGATCGGGCCTCATGTTGAATAACCACTTTTTAAACCCTCACAGTGACCAAAATTGCCATTTTTACTGAGTTTTTGCTTACTCAAAAGCTTCAATTTTGACCAATTTCAGGCACAGAAATGACTTTAAACACACTTATTTTAGTTGAAAAAGTAATATTTCACATCCAACCGTCATTTAAAGTCAAAAGATTAAATGTTAAAATTTCATCAATATTGACCACTTTTTTGAAAGTTCGAGATGTCCGGGGTCATTGTTTTTCATCAGAAAATTGATTTTTTTGACTCTACCAGAAATGATTCAAAATGTCATTGGGATCGGGCCTCATGTATAATAACCACTTTTTAAACCCTCACAGTGACCAAAATTGCCATTTTTACAGAGTTTTGCTTACTCAAAAGCTTTAATTTTGACCAATTTCAGGCACAGAAGTGACTTTAAACAAACTTATTTTTAGTTGAACAGGTAATAATTCACATACAACCGTCATTTAAAGTCAAAAGATTAAATGTTAAATTTTCATTAATATTGACCATTTTTTGAACGTTCGACAGGTCCAGGGTTATCGTTTTTCATCAGAAAATTGATTTTTTGCACTCTACCAAAAATGATTCAAAATGTCATTTGGATCGGGCCTCATGTTGAATAACCACTTTTTAAACCCTCACAGTGACCAAAATTGCCATTTTTACAGAGTTTTCGCTTACTCAAAAGTTTCAATTTTGACCAATTTCAGGCACAGAAATGGCTTTAAACACACTTATTTTAGTTGAAAAAGTAATAATTCACATCCAACCATCATTTAAAGTCAAAAGAATTAAATGTAAATTTTCATCAATATTGACCATTTTTTGAACGTTCGACAGGTCCGGGGTCATCGTTTTTCATCAGAAAATTGAATTTTTTGGACTCTACCAAAAATGATTCAAAATGTCATTTGGATCGGGCCTCATGTTTAATAACCACTTTTTAAACCCTCACAGTGACCAAAATTGCCATTTTTTTCAGAGTTTTCGCTTACTCAAAAGCTTCAATTTTGACCAATTTCAGGCACAGAAATGACTTTAAACACACTTATTTTAGGTGAGAAGGTAATAATTCACATCCAACCATCATTTAAAGTCAAAAGATTAAATGTTAAATTTTCATCAATATTGACCATTTTTTGAACGTTCGACAGGTCCGGGGTCATCGTTTTTCATCAGAAAATTGATTTTTTGGATTCTACCAAAAATGATTCAACATGTCATTTGGATCGGGCCTCATGTTGAATAACCACTTTTTAAACCCTCACAGTGACCACAATTGCCATTTTTACAGAGTTTTCGCTTATTCAAAAGCTTCAATTTTGACCAATTTCAGGCACAAAAATGACTTTAAACACACTTATTTTAGTTGAAAAAGTAATAATTCACATCCAACCGTCATTTAAAGTCAAAAGATCAAACGTTAAAATTTCATCAATATTGACCACTTTTTTGAACGTTCGACAGGTCATCGTTTTTCATCAGAAAATTGATTTTTTGGACTCTACTAAAAATGATTCAAAATGTCATTTGGATCGGGCCTCATGTTGAATAACCACTTTTTAAACCCTCACAGTGACCAAAATTCCCATTTTTACTGAGTTTTCGCTTACTCAAAAGCTTCAATTTTGACCAATTTCAGGCACAGGAATGACTTTAAACACACTTATTTAGTTGAAAGAGTAATATTTCACATCCAACCGTCATTTAAAGTCAAAAGATTAAATGTTAAAATTTCATCAATATTGATCACTTTTTTGAAAGTTCGAGAGGTCCGGGGTCATTGTTTTTCATCAGAAAATTGATTTTTTTGGACTCTACCAGAAATGATTCAAAATGTCATTGGGATCGGGCCTCATGTAGAATAACCACTTTTTAAACCCTCACAGTGACCAAAAATTGCAATTTTTACAGAGTTTTGCTTACTCAAAAGCTTTAATTTTGACCAATTTCAGGCACAGAAGTGACTTTAAACAAACTTATTTTAGTTGAACAGGTAATAATTCACATACAACCGTCATTTAAAGTCAAAAGATTAAATGTTATATTTTCATTAATATTGACCATTTTTTGAACGTTCGACAGGTCCAGGGTCATCGTTTTTCATCCGAAAATTGATTTTTTGCACTCTACCAAAAATGATTCAAAATGTCATTTGGATCGGGCCTCATGTTGAATAACCACTTTTTAAACCCTCACAGTGACCAAAATTGCAATTTTTACAGAGTTTTCGCTTACTCAAAAGTTTCAATTTTGACCAATTTCAGGCACAGAAATGGCTTTAAACACACTTATTTTAGTTGAAAAAGTAATAATTCACATCCAACCATCATTTAAAGTCAAAAGATTAAATGTTAAATTTTCATCAATATTGACCATTTTTGAACGTTCGACAGGTCCGGGGTCATCGTTTTTCATCAGAAAATTGAATTTTTTGGACTCTACCAAAAATGATTCAAAATGTCATTTGGATCGGGCCTCATGTTTAATAACCACTTTTTAAACCCTCACAGTGACCAAAATTGCCATTTTTTTCAGAGTTTTCGCTTACTCAAAGGCTTCAATTTTGACCAATTTCAGGCACTTAAATGACTTTAAACACACTTATTTTAGTTGAAAAAGTAATAATTCACATCCAACCTTCATTTAAAGTCAAAAGATTAAATGTTAAAATTCCATCAATATTGACCACTTTTTTGAACGTTCGACAGGTCCGGGGTCATCGTTTTTCATCAGAAAATTGATTTTTTGGACTCTACCAAAAATAATTCAAAATGTTATTTGGATCGGGCCTCATGTTTAATAACCACTTTTTAAACCCTAACAGTGACCAAAATTGCCATTTTTACAGAGTTTTCGCTTACTCAAAAGCTTCAATTTTGACCAATTTCAGGCACTGAAATGACTGTAAACTCACTTATTTTAGTTGAAAAAGTAATAATTCACATCCAACCGTCATTTAAAGTCAAAAGATTAAATGTTAAAATTTCATCAATATTGACCACTTTTTTGAACGTTCGACAGGTTCATCGTTTTTCATCAGAAAATTGATTTTTTGCACTCTACCAAAAATGATTCAAAATGTCATTTGGATCGGGCCTCATGTTGAATAACCACTTTTTAAACCCTCACAGTGACCAAAATTGCCATTTTTACAGAGTTTTCGCTTACTCAAAAGTTTCAATTTTGACCAATTTCAGGCACAGAAATGGCTTTAAACACACTTATTTTAGTTGAAAAAGTAATAATTCACATCCAACCATCATTTAAAGTCAAAAGATTAAATGTTAAATTTTCATCAATATTGACCATTTTTTGAACGTTCGACAGGTCCGGGGTCATCGTTTTTCATCAGAAAATTGAATTTTTTGGACTCTACCAAAAATGATTCAAAATGTCATTTGGATCGGGCCTCATGTTTAATAACCACTTTTTAAACCCTCACAGTGACCAAAATTGCCATTTTTTCAGAGTTTTCGCTTACTCAAAAGCTTCAATTTTGACCAATTTCAGGCACAGAAATGACTTTAAACACACTTATTTTAGGTGAGAAGGTAATAATTCACATCCAACCATCATTTAAAGTCAAAAGATTAAATGTTAAATTTTCATCAATATTGACCATTTTTTGAACGTTCGACAGGTCCGGGGTCATCGTTTTTCATCAGAAAATTGATTTTTTGGATTCTACCAAAAATGATTCAACATGTCATTTGGATCGGGCCTCATGTTTAATAACCACTTTTAAACCCTCACAGTGACCAAAATTGCCATTTTTACAGAGTTTTGCTTACTCAAAAGCTTTAATTTTGACCAATTTCAGGCACAGAAATGACTTTAAACACACTTATTTTAGTTGAACAGGTAATAATTCACATACATCCGTCATTTAAAGTCAAAAGATTAAATGTAAAATTTTCATCAATATTGACCATTTTTTGAACGTTCGACAGGTCCAGGGTCATCGTTTTTCATCAGAAAATTGATTTTTTGGACTCTACCAAAAATGATTCAAAATGTCATTTGGATCGGGCCTCATGTTTAATAACCACTTTTTAAACCTCACAGTGACCAAAATTGCCATTTTTACAGAGTTTTCGCTTACTCAAAAGCTTCAATTTTGACCAATTTCAGGCACTGAAATGACTGTAAACTCACTTATTTTAGTTGAAAAAGTAATAATTCACATCCAACCGTCATTTAAAGTCAAAAGATTAAATGTTAAAATTTCATCAATATTGACCACTTTTTTGAACGTTCGACAGGTTCATCGTTTTTCATCAGAAAAAAGATTTTTGGGACTCTACCAAAAATGATTCAAAATGTCATTGGGATCGGGCCTCATGTAGAATAACCACTTTTTAAACCCTCACAGTGACCAAAATTGCCATTTTTACAGAGTTTTGCTTACTCAAAGCTTCAATTTTGACCAATTTCAGGCACAGAAATGACTTTAAACACACTTATTTTAGTTGAGAAGGTAATAATTCACATACAACCGTCATTTAAAGTCAAAAGATTAAATGTTAAATTTTCATCAATATTGACCATTTTTTGAACGTTCGACAGGTCCAGGGTCATCGTTTTTCATCAGAAAATTGATTTTTTGGACTCTACCAAAAATGATTCAAAATGTCATTTGGATCGGGCCTCATGTTGAATAAACCACTTTTTAAACCCTCACAGTGACCAAAATTGCCATTTTTACAGAGTTTTCGCTTACTCAGACGCTTCAATTTTGACCAATTTCAGGCACAAAAATGACTTTAAACACACTTATTTTAGTTGAAAAAGTAATAATTCACATCCAACCGTCATTTAAAGTCAAAAGATCAAATGTTAAAATTTCATCAATATTGACCACTTTTTTGAACGTTTGACAGGTCAGGGCTCATCGTTTTTCATCAGAAAATTGATTTTTTGGACTCTACTAAAAATAATCCAAATGTCATTTGGATCGGGCCTCATGTTGAATAACCACTTTTAAACCCTCACAGTGACCAAAATTGCCATTTTTACTGAGTTTTTGCTTACTCAAAAGCTTCAATTTTGACCAATTTCAGGCACAGAAATGACTTTAAACACACTTATTTTAGTTGAAAAAGTAATATTTCACATCCAACCGTCATTTAAAGTCAAAAGATTAAATGTTAAAATTTCATCAATATTGACCACTTTTTTGAAAGTTCGAGATGTCCGGGGTCATTGTTTTTCATCAGAAAATTGATTTTTGGACTCTACCAGAAATGATTCAAAATGTCATTGGGATCGGGCCTCATGTATAATAACCACTTTTTAAACCCTCACAGTGACCAAAATTGCCATTTTTACAGAGTTTTGCTTACTCAAAAGCTTTAATTTTGACCAATTTCAGGCACAGAAGTGACTTTAAACAAACTTATTTTATTTGAACAGGTAATAATTCACATACAACCGTCATTTAAAGTCAAAAGATTAAATGTTAAATTGTCATTAATATTGACCATTTTTTGAACGTTCGACAGGTCCAGGGTTATCGTTTTTCATCAGAAAATTGATTTTTTGCACTCTACCAAAAATGATTCAAAATGTCATTTGGATCGGGCCTCATGTTGAATAACCACTTTTTAAACCCTCACAGTGACCAAAATTGCCATTTTTACAGAGTTTTCGCTTACTCAAAAGTTTCAATTTTGACCAATTTCAGGCACAGAAATGGCTTTAAACACACTTATTTTAGTTGAAAAAGTAATAATTCACATCCAACCATCATTTAAAGTCAAAAGATTAAATGTTAAATTTTCATCAATATTGACCATTTTTTGAACGTTCGACAGGTCCGGGGTCATCGTTTTTCATCAGAAAATTGAATTTTTTGGACTCTACCAAAAATGATTCAAAATGTCATTTGGATCGGGCCTCATGTTTAATAACCACTTTTTAAACCCTCACAGTGACCAAAATTGCCATTTTTTTCAGAGTTTTCGCTTACTCAAAAGCTTCAATTTTGACCAATTTCAGGCACAGAAATGACTTTAAACACACTTATTTTAGGTGAGAAGGTAATAATTCACATCCAACCATCATTTAAAGTCAAAAGATTAAATGTTAAATTTTCATCAATATTGACCATTTTTTGAACGTTCGACAGGTCCGGGGTCATCGTTTTTCATCAGAAAATTGATTTTTGGGATTCTACCAAAAATGATTCAACATGTCATTTGGATCGGGCCTCATGTTTAATAACCACTTTTTAAACCCTCACAGTGACCAAAATTGCCATTTTTACAGAGTTTTGCTTACTCAAAAGCTTTAATTTTGACCAATTTCAGGCACAGAAATGACTTTAAACACACTTATTTTAGTTGAACAGGTAATAATTCACATACATCCGTCATTTAAAGTCAAAAGATTAAATGTTAAATTTTCATCAATATTGACCATTTTTTGAACGTTCGACAGGTCAAGGGTCATCGTTTTTCATCAGAAAATAAATTTTTTGGACTCTACCAAAAATGATTCAAAATGTCATTTGGATCGGGCCTCATGTTTAATAACCACTTTTTAAACCCTCACAGTGACCAAAATTGCCATTTTTACAGAGTTTTCGCTTACTCAAAAGCTTCAATTTTGACCAATTTCAGGCACTGAAATGACTGTAAACTCACTTATTTTAGTTGAAAAAGTAATAATTCACATCCAACCGTCATTTAAAGTCAAAAGATTAAATGTTAAAATTTCATCAATATTGACCACTTTTTTGAACGTTCGACAGGTTCATCGTTTTTCATCAGAAAATAGATTTTTTGGACTCTACCAAAAATGATTCAAAATGTCATTGGGATCGGGCCTCATGTAGAATAACCACTTTTTAAACCCTCACAGTGACCAAAATTGCCATTTTTACAGAGTTTTGCTTACTCAAAGCTTCAATTTTGACCAATTTCAGGCACAGAAATGACTTTAAACACACTTATTTTAGTTGAGAAGGTAATAATTCACATACAACCGTCATTTAAAGTCAAAAGATTAAATGTTAAATTTTCATCAATATTGACCATTTTTTGAACGTTCGACAGGTCCAGGGTCATCGTTTTTCATCAGAAAATTGATTTTTTGGACTCTACCAAAAATGATTCAAAATGTCATTTGGATCGGGCCTCATGTTGAATAACCACTTTTTAAACCCTCACAGTGACCAAAATTGCCATTTTTACAGAGTTTTTGCTTACTCAGACGCTTCAATTTTGACCAATTTCAGGCACAAAAATGACTTTAAACACACTTATTTTAGTTGAAAAAGTAATAATTCACATCCAACCGTCATTTAAAGTCAAAAGATCAAATGTTAAAATTTCATCAATATTGACCACTTTTTTGAACGTTTGACAGGTCAGGGCTCATCGTTTTTCATCAGAAAATTGATTTTTTGGACTCTACTAAAAATAATCCAAATGTCATTTGGATCGGGCCTCATGTTGAATAACCACTTTTTAAACCCTCACAGTGACCAAAATTGCCATTTTTACGGAGTTTTTGCTTACTCAAAAGCTTCAATTTTGACCAATTTCAGGCACAGAAATGACTTTAAACACACTTATTTTAGTTGAAAAAGTAATATTTCACATCCAACCGTCATTTAAAGTCAAAAGATTAAATGTTAAAATTTCATCAATATTGACCACTTTTTTGAAAGTTCGAGATGTCCGGGGTCATTGTTTTTCATCAGAAAATTGATTTTTTGGACTCTACCAGAAATGATTCAAAATGTCATTGGGATCGGGCCTCATGTATAATAACCACTTTTTAAACCCTCACAGTGACCAAAATTGCCATTTTTACAGAGTTTTGCTTACTCAAAAGCTTCAATTTTGACCAATTTCAGGCACAAAAATGACTTTAAACACACTTATTTTAGTTGAAAAAGTAATAATTCACATCCAACCGTCATTTAAAGTCAAAAGATCAAATGTTAAAATTTCATCAATATTGACCACTTTTTTGAACGTTCGACAGGTCATCGTTTTTCATCAGAAAATTGATTTTTTGGACTCTACTAAAAATGATTCAAAATGTCATTTGGATCGGGCCTCATGTTGAATAACCACTTTTTAAACCCTCACAGTGACCAAAATTCCCATTTTTACTGAGTTTTCGCTTACTCAAAAGCTTCAATTTTGACCAATTTCAGGCACAGGAATGACTTTAAACACACTTATTTAGTTGAAAGAGTAATATTTCACATCCAACCGTCATTTAAAGTCAAAAGATTAAATGTTAAAATTTCATCAATATTGATCACTTTTTTGAAAGTTCGAGAGGTCCGGGGTCATTGTTTTTCATCAGAAAATTGATTTTTTGGACTCTACCAGAAATGATTCAAAATGTCATTGGGATCGGGCCTCATGTAGAATAACCACTTTTTAAACCCTCACAGTGACCAAAATTGCAATTTTTACAGAGTTTTGCTTACTCAAAAGCTTTAATTTTGACCAATTTCAGGCACAGAAGTGACTTTAAACAAACTTATTTTAGTTGAACAGGTAATAATTCACATACAACCGTCATTTAAAGTCAAAAGATTAAATGTTATATTTTCATTAATATTGACCATTTTTTGAACGTTCGACAGGTCCAGGGTCATCGTTTTTCATCAGAAAATTGATTTTTTGCACTCTACCAAAAATGATTCAAAATGTCATTTGGATCGGGCCTCATGTTGAATAACCACTTTTTAAACCCTCACAGTGACCAAAATTGCCATTTTTACAGAGTTTTCGCTTACTCAAAAGTTTCAATTTTGACCAATTTCAGGCACAGAAATGGCTTTAAACACACTTATTTTAGTTGAAAAAGTAATAATTCACATCCAACCATCATTTAAAGTCAAAAGATTAAATGTTAAATTTTCATCAATATTGACCATTTTTTGAACGTTCGACAGGTCCGGGGTCATCGTTTTTCATCAGAAAATTGAATTTTTTGGACTCTACCAAAAATGATTCAAAATGTCATTTGGATCGGGCCTCATGTTTAATAACCACTTTTTAAACCCTCACAGTGACCAAAATTGCCATTTTTTTCAGAGTTTTCGCTTACTCAAAGGCTTCAATTTTGACCAATTTCAGGCACTTAAATGACTTTAAACACACTTATTTTAGTTGAAAAAGTAATAATTCACATCCAACCTTCATTTAAAGTCAAAAGATTAAATGTTAAAATTCCATCAATATTGACCACTTTTTTGAACGTTCGACAGGTCCGGGGTCATCGTTTTTCATCAGAAAATTGATTTTTTGGACTCTACCAAAAATAATTCAAAATGTTATTTGGATCGGGCCTCATGTTTAATAACCACTTTTTAAACCCTAACAGTGACCAAAATTGCCATTTTTACAGAGTTTTCGCTTACTCAAAAGCTTCAATTTTGACCAATTTCAGGCACTGAAATGACTGTAAACTCACTTATTTTAGTTGAAAAAGTAATAATTCACATCCAACCGTCATTTAAAGTCAAAAGATTAAATGTTAAAATTTCATCAATATTGACCACTTTTTTGAACGTTCGACAGGTTCATCGTTTTTCATCAGAAAATTGATTTTTTGCACTCTACCAAAAATGATTCAAAATGTCATTTGGATCGGGCCTCATGTTGAATAACCACTTTTTAAACCCTCACAGTGACCAAAATTGCCATTTTTACAGAGTTTTCGCTTACTCAAAAGTTTCAATTTTGACCAATTTCAGGCACAGAAATGGCTTTAAACACACTTATTTTAGTTGAAAAAGTAATAATTCACATCCAACCATCATTTAAAGTCAAAAGATTAAATGTTAAATTTTCATCAATATTGACCATTTTTTGAACGTTCGACAGGTCCGGGGTCATCGTTTTTCATCAGAAAATTGAATTTTTTGGACTCTACCAAAAATGATTCAAAATGTCATTTGGATCGGGCCTCATGTTTAATAACCACTTTTTAAACCCTCACAGTGACCAAAATTGCCATTTTTTTCAGAGTTTTCGCTTACTCAAAAGCTTCAATTTTGACCAATTTCAGGCACAGAAATGACTTTAAACACACTTATTTTAGGTGAGAAGGTAATAATTCACATCCAACCATCATTTAAAGTCAAAAGATTAAATGTTAAATTTTCATCAATATTGACCATTTTTTGAACGTTCGACAGGTCCGGGGTCATCGTTTTTCATCAGAAAATTGATTTTTTGGATTCTACCAAAAATGATTCAACATGTCATTTGGATCGGGCCTCATGTTTAATAACCACTTTTTAAACCCTCACAGTGACCAAAATTGCCATTTTTACAGAGTTTTGCTTACTCAAAAGCTTTAATTTTGACCAATTTCAGGCACAGAAATGACTTTAAACACACTTATTTTAGTTGAACAGGTAATAATTCACATACATCCGTCATTTAAAGTCAAAAGATTAAATGTAAAATTTTCATCAATATTGACCATTTTTTGAACGTTCGACAGGTCCAGGGTCATCGTTTTTCATCAGAAAATTGATTTTTTGGACTCTACCAAAAATGATTCAAAATGTCATTTGGATCGGGCCTCATGTTTAATAACCACTTTTTAAACCCTCACAGTGACCAAAATTGCCATTTTTACAGAGTTTTCGCTTACTCAAAAGCTTCAATTTTGACCAATTTCAGGCACTGAAATGACTGTAAACTCACTTATTTTAGTTGAAAAAGTAATAATTCACATCCAACCGTCATTTAAAGTCAAAAGATTAAATGTTAAAATTTCATCAATATTGACCACTTTTTTGAACGTTCGACAGGTTCATCGTTTTTCATCAGAAAAAAGATTTTTTGGACTCTACCAAAAATGATTCAAAATGTCATTGGGATCGGGCCTCATGTAGAATAACCACTTTTTAAACCCTCACAGTGACCAAAATTGCCATTTTTACAGAGTTTTGCTTACTCAAAGCTTCAATTTTGACCAATTTCAGGCACAGAAATGACTTTAAACACACTTATTTTAGTTGAGAAGGTAATAATTCACATACAACCGTCATTTAAAGTCAAAAGATTAAATGTTAAATTTTCATCAATATTGACCATTTTTTGAACGTTCGACAGGTCCAGGGTCATCGTTTTTCATCAGAAAATTGATTTTTTGGACTCTACCAAAAATGATTCAAAATGTCATTTGGATCGGGCCTCATGTTGAATAACCACTTTTTAAACCCTCACAGTGACCAAAATTGCCATTTTTACAGAGTTTTCGCTTACTCAGACGCTTCAATTTTGACCAATTTCAGGCACAAAAATGACTTTAAACACACTTATTTTAGTTGAAAAAGTAATAATTCACATCCAACCGTCATTTAAAGTCAAAAGATCAAATGTTAAAATTTCATCAATATTGACCACTTTTTTGAACGTTTGACAGGTCAGGGCTCATCGTTTTTCATCAGAAAATTGATTTTTTGGACTCTACTAAAAATAATCCAAATGTCATTTGGATCGGGCCTCATGTTGAATAACCACTTTTTAAACCCTCACAGTGACCAAAATTGCCATTTTTACTGAGTTTTTGCTTACTCAAAAGCTTCAATTTTGACCAATTTCAGGCACAGAAATGACTTTAAACACACTTATTTTAGTTGAAAAAGTAATATTTCACATCCAACCGTCATTTAAAGTCAAAAGATTAAATGTTAAAATTTCATCAATATTGACCACTTTTTTGAAAGTTCGAGATGTCCGGGGTCATTGTTTTTCATCAGAAAATTGATTTTTTGGACTCTACCAGAAATGATTCAAAATGTCATTGGGATCGGGCCTCATGTATAATAACCACTTTTTAAACCCTCACAGTGACCAAAATTGCCATTTTTACAGAGTTTTGCTTACTCAAAAGCTTTAATTTTGACCAATTTCAGGCACAGAAGTGACTTTAAACAAACTTATTTTATTTGAACAGGTAATAATTCACATACAACCGTCATTTAAAGTCAAAAGATTAAATGTTAAATTGTCATTAATATTGACCATTTTTTGAACGTTCGACAGGTCCAGGGTTATCGTTTTTCATCAGAAAATTGATTTTTTGCACTCTACCAAAAATGATTCAAAATGTCATTTGGATCGGGCCTCATGTTGAATAACCACTTTTTAAACCCTCACAGTGACCAAAATTGCCATTTTTACAGAGTTTTCGCTTACTCAAAAGTTTCAATTTTGACCAATTTCAGGCACAGAAATGGCTTTAAACACACTTATTTTAGTTGAAAAAGTAATAATTCACATCCAACCATCATTTAAAGTCAAAAGATTAAATGTTAAATTTTCATCAATATTGACCATTTTTTGAACGTTCGACAGGTCCGGGGTCATCGTTTTTCATCAGAAAATTGAATTTTTTGGACTCTACCAAAAATGATTCAAAATGTCATTTGGATCGGGCCTCATGTTTAATAACCACTTTTTAAACCCTCACAGTGACCAAAATTGCCATTTTTTTCAGAGTTTTCGCTTACTCAAAAGCTTCAATTTTGACCAATTTCAGGCACAGAAATGACTTTAAACACACTTATTTTAGGTGAGAAGGTAATAATTCACATCCAACCATCATTTAAAGTCAAAAGATTAAATGTTAAATTTTCATCAATATTGACCATTTTTTGAACGTTCGACAGGTCCGGGGTCATCGTTTTTCATCAGAAAATTGATTTTTGGGATTCTACCAAAAATGATTCAACATGTCATTTGGATCGGGCCTCATGTTTAATAACCACTTTTTAAACCCTCACAGTGACCAAAATTGCCATTTTTACAGAGTTTTGCTTACTCAAAAGCTTTAATTTTGACCAATTTCAGGCACAGAAATGACTTTAAACACACTTATTTTAGTTGAACAGGTAATAATTCACATACATCCGTCATTTAAAGTCAAAAGATTAAATGTTAAATTTTCATCAATATTGACCATTTTTTGAACGTTCGACAGGTCAAGGGTCATCGTTTTTCATCAGAAAATAAATTTTTTGGACTCTACCAAAAATGATTCAAAATGTCATTTGGATCGGGCCTCATGTTTAATAACCACTTTTTAAACCCTCACAGTGACCAAAATTGCCATTTTTACAGAGTTTTCGCTTACTCAAAAGCTTCAATTTTGACCAATTTCAGGCACTGAAATGACTGTAAACTCACTTATTTTAGTTGAAAAAGTAATAATTCACATCCAACCGTCATTTAAAGTCAAAAGATTAAATGTTAAAATTTCATCAATATTGACCACTTTTTTGAACGTTCGACAGGTTCATCGTTTTTCATCAGAAAATAGATTTTTTGGACTCTACCAAAAATGATTCAAAATGTCATTGGGATCGGGCCTCATGTAGAATAACCACTTTTTAAACCCTCACAGTGACCAAAATTGCCATTTTTACAGAGTTTTGCTTACTCAAAGCTTCAATTTTGACCAATTTCAGGCACAGAAATGACTTTAAACACACTTATTTTAGTTGAGAAGGTAATAATTCACATACAACCGTCATTTAAAGTCAAAAGATTAAATGTTAAATTTTCATCAATATTGACCATTTTTTGAACGTTCGACAGGTCCAGGGTCATCGTTTTTCATCAGAAAATTGATTTTTTGGACTCTACCAAAAATGATTCAAAATGTCATTTGGATCGGGCCTCATGTTGAATAACCACTTTTTAAACCCTCACAGTGACCAAAATTGCCATTTTTACAGAGTTTTTGCTTACTCAGACGCTTCAATTTTGACCAATTTCAGGCACAAAAATGACTTTAAACACACTTATTTTAGTTGAAAAAGTAATAATTCACATCCAACCGTCATTTAAAGTCAAAAGATCAAATGTTAAAATTTCATCAATATTGACCACTTTTTTGAACGTTTGACAGGTCAGGGCTCATCGTTTTTCATCAGAAAATTGATTTTTTGGACTCTACTAAAAATAATCCAAATGTCATTTGGATCGGGCCTCATGTTGAATAACCACTTTTTAAACCCTCACAGTGACCAAAATTGCCATTTTTACGGAGTTTTTGCTTACTCAAAAGCTTCAATTTTGACCAATTTCAGGCACAGAAATGACTTTAAACACACTTATTTTAGTTGAAAAAGTAATATTTCACATCCAACCGTCATTTAAAGTCAAAAGATTAAATGTTAAAATTTCATCAATATTGACCACTTTTTTGAAAGTTCGAGATGTCCGGGGTCATTGTTTTTCATCAGAAAATTGATTTTTTGGACTCTACCAGAAATGATTCAAAATGTCATTGGGATCGGGCCTCATGTATAATAACCACTTTTTAAACCCTCACAGTGACCAAAATTGCCATTTTTACAGAGTTTTGCTTACTCAAAAGCTTTAATTTTGACCAATTTCAGGCACAGAAGTGACTTTAAACAAACTTATTTTAGTTGAACAGGTAATAATTCACATACAACCGTCATTTAAAGTCAAAAGATTAAATGTTAAATTTTCATTAATATTGACCATTTTTTGAACGTTCGACAGGTCCAGGGTTATCGTTTTTCATCAGAAAATTGATTTTTTGCACTCTACCAAAAATGATTCAAAATGTCATTTGGATCGGGCCTCATGTTGAATAACCACTTTTTAAACCCTCACAGTGACCAAAATTGCCATTTTTTTCAGAGTTTTCGCTTACTCAAAAGCTTCAATTTTGACCAATTTCAGGCACAGAAATGACTTTAAACACACTTATTTTAGGTGAGAAGGTAATAATTCACATCCAACCATCATTTAAAGTCAAAAGATTAAATGTTAAATTTTCATCAATATTGACCATTTTTTGAACGTTCGACAGGTCCGGGGTCATCGTTTTTCATCAGAAAATTGATTTTTTGGATTCTACCAAAAATGATTCAACATGTCATTTGGATCGGGCCTCATGTTTAATAACCACTTTTTAAACCCTCACAGTGACCAAAATTGCCATTTTTACAGAGTTTTGCTTACTCAAAAGCTTTAATTTTGACCAATTTCAGGCACAGAAATGACTTTAAACACACTTATTTTAGTTGAACAGGTAATAATTCACATACATCCGTCATTTAAAGTCAAAAGATTAAATGTTAAATTTTCATCAATATTGACCATTTTTTGAACGTTCGACAGGTCCAGGGTCATCGTTTTTCATCAGAAAATTGATTTTTTGGACTCTACCAAAAATGATTCAAAATGTCATTTGGATCGGGCCTCATGTTTAATAACCACTTTTTAAACCCTCACAGTGACCAAAATTGCCATTTTTACACAGTTTTCGCTTACTCAAAAGCTTCAATTTTGACCAATTTCAGGCACTTAAATGACTTTAAACACACTTATTTTAGTTGAAAAAGTAATAATTCACATCCAACCTTCATTTAAAGTCAAAAGATTAAATGTTAAAATTCCATCAATATTGACCACTTTTTTGAACGTTCGACAGGTCCGGGGTCATCGTTTTACATCAGAAAATTGATTTTTTGGACTCTACCAAAAATGATTCAAAATGTTATTTGGATCGGGCCTCATGTTTAATAACCACTTTTTAAACCCTCACAGTGACCAAAATTGCCATTTTTACAGAGTTTTCGCTTACTCAAAAGCTTCAATTTTGACCAATTTCAGGCACTGAAATGACTGTAAACTCACTTATTTTAGTTGAAAAAGTAATAATTCACATCCAACCGTCATTTAAAGTCAAAAGATTAAATGTTAAAATTTCATCAATATTGACCACTTTTTTGAACGTTCGACAGGTTCATCGTTTTTCATCAGAAAATAGATTTTTTGGACTCTACCAAAAATGATTAAAAATGTCATTGGGATCGGGCCTCATGTAGAATAACCACTTTTTAAACCCTCACAGTGACCAAAATTGCCATTTTTACAGAGTTTTGCTTACTCAAAGCTTCAATTTTGACCAATTTCAGGCACAGAAATGACTTTAAACACACTTATTTTAGTTGAGAAGGTAATAATTCACATACAACCGTCATTTAAAGTCAAAAGATTAAATGTTAAATTTTCATCAATATTGACCATTTTTTGAACGTTCGACAGGTCCAGGGTCATCGTTTTTCATCAGAAAATTGATTTTTTTGGACTCTATCAAAAATGATTCAAAATGTCATTTGGATATGGCCTCATGTTAAATAACCACTTTTTAAACCCTCACAGTGACCAAAATTGCCATTTTTACAGAGTTTTCGCTTATTCAAAAGCTTCAATTTTGACCAATTTCAGGCACAAAAATTACTTTAAACACACTTATTTTAGTTGAAAAAGTAATAATTCACATCCAACCGTCATTTAAAGTCAAAAGATCAAATGTTAAAATTTCATCAATATTGACCACTTTTTTGAACGTTCGACAGGTCATCGTTTTTCATCAGAAAATTGATTTTTTGGACTCTACTAAAAATGATTCAAAATGTCATTTGGATCGGGCCTCATGTTGAATAACCACTTTTTAAACCCTCACAGTGACCAAAATTGCCATTTTTACTGAGTTTTCGCTTACTCAAAAGCTTCAATTTTGACCCATTTCAGGCACAGAAATGACTTTAAACACACTTATTTTAGTTGAAAAAGTAATATTTCACATCCAACCGTCATTTAAAGTCAAAAGATTAAATGTTAAAATTTCATCAATATTGACCACTTTTTTGAAAGTTCGAGAGGTCCGGGGTCATTGTTTTTCATCAGAAAATAGATTTTTTGGACTCTACCAGAAATGATTCAAAATGTCATTAGGATCGGGCCTCATGTAGAATAACCACTTTTTAAACCCTCACAGTGACCAAAATTGCCATTTTTTCAGAGTTTTGCTTACTCAAAAGCTTTAATTTTGACCAATTTCAGGCACAGAAGTGACTTTAAACAAACTTATTTTAGTTGAACAGGTAATAATTCACATACAACCGTCATTTAAAGTCAAAAGATTAAATGTTAAATTTTCATCAATATTGACCATTTTTTGAACGTTCGACAGGTCCAGGGTCATCGTTTTTCATCAGAAAATTGATTTTTTGGACTCTACCAAAAATGATTCAAAATGTTATTTGGATCGGGCCTCATGTTTAATAACCACTTTTTAAACCCTAACAGTGACCAAAATTGCCATTTTTACAGAGTTTTCGCTTACTCAAAAGCTTCAATTTTGACCAATTTCAGGCACTGAAATGACTGTAAACTCACTTATTTTAGTTGAAAAAGTAATAATTCACATCCAACCGTCATTTAAAGTAAAAAGATTAAATGTTAAAATTTCATCAATATTGACCACTTTTTTGAACGTTCGACAGGTTCATCGTTTTTCATCAGAAAATAGATTTTTTGGACTCTACCAAAAATGATTCAAAATGTCATTGGGATCGGGCCTCATGTAGAATGACCACTTTTTAAACCCTCACAGTGACCAAAATTGCCATTTTTACAGAGTTTTGCTTACTCAAAGCTTCAATTTTAACCAATTTCAGGCACAGAAATGACTTTAAGCACACTTATTTTAGTTGAGAAGGTAATAATTCACATACAACCGTAATTTAAAGTCAAAAGATTAAATGTTAAATTTTCATCAATATTGACAATTTTTTGAACGTTCGACAGGTCCGGGGTCATCGTTTTTCATCAGAAAATTGATTTTTTGGACTCTACCAAAAATGATTCAAAATGTCATTTGGATCGGGCCTCATGTTGAATAACCACTTTTTAAACCCTCACAGTGACCAAAATTGACATTTTTACAGAGTTTTCGCTTACTCAGACGCTTCAATTTTGACCAATTTCAAGCACAGAAGTGACTTTAAACACACTTATTTTAGTTGAACTGGTAATAATTCACATACAACCGTCATTTAAAGTCAAAAGATTAAATGTTAAATTTTCATCAATATTGACCATTTTTTGAACGTTCGACAGGTCCAGGGTCATCGTTTTTCATCAGAAAATTGATTTTTTGCACTCTACCAAAAATGATTCAAAATGTCATTTGGATCGGGCCTCATGTTGAATAACCACTTTTTAAACCCTCACAGTGACCAAAATTGCCATTTTTACAGAGTTTTCGCTTACTCAAAAGCTTCAATTTTGACCAATTTCAGGCACAGAAATGACTGTAAACTCACTTATTTTAGTTGAAAAAGTAATAATTCACATCCAACCGTCATTTAAAGTCAAAAGATTAAATGTTAAATTTTCATCAATATTGACCACTTTTTTGAACGTTCGACAGGTTCATCGTTTTTCATCAGAAAATAGATTTTTTGGACTCTACCAAAAATGATTCAAAATGTCATTGGGATCGGGCCTCATGTAGAATAACCACTTTTTAAACCCTCACAGTGACCAAAATTGCCATTTTTACAGAGTTTTGCTTACTCAAAGCTTCAATTTTGACCAATTTCAGGCACAGAAATGACTTTAAACACACTTATTTTAGTTGAGAAGGTAATAATTCACATACAACCGTCATTTAAAGTCAAAAGATTAAATGTTAAATTTTCATCAACATTGACAATTTTTTGAACGTTCGACAGGTCCGGGGTCATCGTTTTTCATCAGAAAATTGATTTTTTGGACTCTACCAAAAATGATTCAAAATGTCATTTGGATCGGGCCTCATGTTGAATAACCACTTTTTAAACCCTCACAGTGACCAAAATTGCCATTTTTACAGAGTTTTCGCTTATTCAAAAGCTTCAATTTTGACCAATTTCAGGCACAAAAATGACTTTAAACACACTTATTTTAGTTGAAAAAGTAATAATTCACATCCAACCGTCATTTAAAGTCAAAAGATCAAATGTTAAAATTTCATCAATATTGACCACTTTTTTGAACGTTCGACAGGTCATCGTTTTTCATCAGAAAATTGATTTTTTGGACTCTACTAAAAATGATTCAAAATGTCATTTGGATCGGGCCTCATGTTGAATAACCACTTTTTAAACCCTCACAGTGACCAAAATTCCCATTTTTACTGAGTTTTCGCTTACTCAAAAGCTTCAATTTTGACCAATTTCAGGCACAGGAATGACTTTAAACACACTTATTTTAGTTGAAAGAGTAATATTTCACATCCAACCGTCATTTAAAGTCAAAAGATTAAATGTTAAAATTTCATCAATATTGATCACTTTTTTGAAAGTTCGAGAGGTCCGGGGTCATTGTTTTTCATCAGAAAATTGATTTTTTGGACTCTACCAGAAATGATTCAAAATGTCATTGGGATCGGGCCTCATGTAGAATAACCACTTTTTAAACCCTCACAGTGACCAAAATTTCCATTTTTACAGAGTTTTGCTTACTCAAAAGCTTTAATTTTGACCAATTTCAGGCACAGAAGTGACTTTAAACAAACTTATTTTAGTTGAACAGGTAATAATTCACATACAACCGTCATTTAAAGTCAAAAGATTAAATGTTATATTTTCATTAATATTGACCATTTTTTGAACGTTCGACAGGTCCAGGGTCATCGTTTTTCATCAGAAAATTGATTTTTTGCACTCTACCAAAAATGATTCAAAATGTCATTTGGATCGGGCCTCATGTTGAATAACCACTTTTTAAACCCTCACAGTGACCAAAATTGCCATTTTTACAGAGTTTTCGCTTACTCAAAAGTTTCAATTTTGACCAATTTCAGGCACAGAAATGGCTTTAAACACACTTATTTTAGTTGAAAAAGTAATATTTCACATCCAACCATCATTTAAAGTCAAAAGATTAAATGTTAAATTTTCATCAATATTGACCATTTTTTGAACGTTCGACAGGTCCGGGGTCATCGTTTTTCATCAGAAAATTGAATTTTTTGGACTCTACCAAAAATGATTCAAAATGTCATTTGGATCGGGCCTCATGTTTAATAACCACTTTTTAAACCCTCACAGTGACCAAAATTGTCATTTTTACAGAGTTTTCGCTTACTCAAAAGCTTCAATTTTGACCAATTTCAGGCACTTAAATGACTTTAAACACACTTATTTTAGTTGAAAAAGTAATAATTCACATCCAACCTTCATTTAAAGTCAAAAGATTAAATGTTAAAATTCCATCAATATTGACCACTTTTTTGAACGTTCGACAGGTCCGGGGTCATCGTTTTTCATCAGAAAATTGATTTTTTGGACTCTACCAAAAATAATTCAAAATGTTATGTGGATCGGGCCTCATGTTTAATAACCACTTTTTAAACCCTAACAGTGACCAAAATTGCCATTTTTACAGAGTTTTCGCTTACTCAAAAGCTTCAATTTTGACCAATTTCAGGCACTGAAATGACTGTAAACTCACTTATTTTAGTTGAAAAAGTAATAATTCACATCCAACCGTCATTTAAAGTCAAAAGATTAAATGTTAAAATTTCATCAATATTGACCACTTTTTTGAACGTTCGACAGGTTCATCTTTTTTCATCAGAAAATAGATTTTTTGGACTCTACCAAAAATGATTCAAAATGTCATTGGGATCGGGCCTCATGTAGAATAACCACTTTTTAAACCCTCACAGTGACCAAAATTGCCATTTTTACAGAGTTTTGCTTACTCAAAGCTTCAATTTTGACCAATTTCAGGCACAGAAATGACTTTAAACACACTTATTTTAGTTGAGAAGGTAATAATTCACATACAACCGTCATTTAAAGTCAAAAGATTAAATGTTAAATTTTCATCAATATTGACCATTTTTTGAACGTTCGACAGGTCCAGGGTCATCGTTTTTCATCAGAAAATTGATTTTTTGGACTCTACCAAAAATGATTCAAAATGTCATTTGGATCGGGCCTCATGTTGAATAACCACTTTTTAAACCCTCACAGTGACCAAAATTGCCATTTTTACAGAGTTTTCGCTTACTCAGACGCTTCAATTTTGACCAATTTCAGGCACAAAAATGACTTTAAACACACTTATTTTAGTTGAAAAAGTAATAATTCACATCCAACCGTCATTTAAAGTCAAAAGATCAAATGTTAAAATTTCATCAATATTGACCACTTTTTTGAACGTTTGACAGGTCAGGGCTCATCGTTTTTCATCAGAAAATTGATTTTTTGGACTCTACTAAAAATAATCCAAATGTCATTTGGATCGGGCCTCATGTTGAATAACCACTTTTTAAACCCTCACAGTGACCAAAATTGCCATTTTTACTGAGTTTTTGCTTACTCAAAAGCTTCAATTTTGACCAATTTCAGGCACAGAAATGACTTTAAACACACTTATTTTAGTTGAAAAAGTAATATTTCACATCCAACCGTCATTTAAAGTCAAAAGATTAAATGTTAAAATTTCATCAATATTGACCACTTTTTTGAAAGTTCGAGATGTCCGGGGTCATTGTTTTTCATCAGAAAATTGATTTTTTGGACTCTACCAGAAATGATTCAAAATGTCATTGGGATCGGGCCTCATGTATAATAACCACTTTTTAAACCCTCACAGTGACCAAAATTGCCATTTTTACAGAGTTTTGCTTACTCAAAAGCTTTAATTTTGACCAATTTCAGGCACAGAAGTGACTTTAAACAAACTTATTTTAGTTGAACAGGTAATAATTCACATACAACCGTCATTTAAAGTCAAAAGATTAAATGTTAAATTTTCATTAATATTGACCATTTTTTGAACGTTCGACAGGTCCAGGG
The DNA here is from genome assembly GCF_964261635.1 of Lissotriton helveticus. NCBI lineage: Eukaryota > Metazoa > Chordata > Amphibia > Caudata > Salamandridae > Lissotriton > Lissotriton helveticus. Next base: position 24,796 of record NW_027612006.1, read on the forward strand.
TTATCGTTTTTCATCAGAAAATTGATTTTTTGCACTCTACCAAAAATGATTCAAAATGTCATTTGGATCGGGCCTCATGTTGAATAACCACTTTTTAAACCCTCACAGTGACCAAAATTGCCATTTTTACAGAGTTTTCGCTTACTCAAAAGTTTCAATTTTGACCAATTTCAGGCACAGAAATGGCTTTAAACACACTTATTTTAGTTGAAAAAGTAATAATTCACATCCAACCATCATTTAAAGTCAAAAGATTAAATGTTAAATTTTCATCAATATTGACCATTTTTTGAACGTTCGACAGGTCCGGGGTCATCGTTTTTCATCAGAAAATTGAATTTTTTGGACTCTACCAAAAATGATTCAAAATGTCATTTGGATCGGGCCTCATGTTTAATAACCACTTTTTAAACCCTCACAGTGACCAAAATTGCCATTTTTTTCAGAGTTTTCGCTTACTCAAAAGATTCAATTTTGACCAATTTCAGGCACAGAAATGACTTTAAACACACTTATTTTAGGTGAGAAGGTAATAATTCACATCCAACCATCATTTAAAGTCAAAAGATTAAATGTTAAATTTTCATCAATATTGACCATTTTTTGAACGTTCGACAGGTCCGGGGTCATCGTTTTTCATCAGAAAATTGATTTTTTGGATTCTACCAAAAATGATTCAACATGTCATTTGGATCGGGCCTCATGTTTAATAACCACTTTTTAAACCCTCACAGTGACCAAAATTGCCATTTTTACAGAGTTTTGCTTACTCAAAAGCTTTAATTTTGACCAATTTCAGGCACAGAAATGACTTTAAACACACTTATTTTAGTTGAACAGGTAATAATTCACATACAGCCGTCATTTAAAGTCAAAAGATTAAATGTTTGAATTTTCATCAATATTGACCATTTTTTGAACGTTCGACAGGTCCAGGGTCATCGTTTTTCATCAGAAAATTGATTTTTTGGACTCCACCAAAAATGATTCAAAATGTCATTTGGATCGGGCCTCATGTTGAATAACCACTTTTTAAACCCTCACAGTGACCAAAATTGACATTTTTACAGAGTTTTCGCTTACTCAGACGCTTCAATTTTGACCAATTTCAAGCACAGAAGTGACTTTAAACACACTTATTTTAGTTGAACTGGTAATAATTCACATACAACCGTCATTTAAAGTCAAAAGATTAAATGTTAAATTTTCATCAATATTGACCATTTTTTGAACGTTCGACAGGTCCAGGGTCATCGTTTTTCATCAGAAAATTGATTTTTTGCACTCTACCAAAAATGATTCAAAATGTCATTTGGATCGGGCCTCATGTTGAATAACCACTTTTTAAACCCTCACAGTGACCAAAATTGCCATTTTTACAGAGTTTTCGCTTACTCAAAAGCTTCAATTTTGACCAATTTCAGGCACAGAAATGACTGTAAACTCACTTATTTTAGTTGAAAAAGTAATAATTCACATCCAACCGTCATTTAAAGTCAAAAGATTAAATGTTAAAATTTCATCAATATTGACCACTTTTTTGAACGTTCGACAGGTTCATCGTTTTTCATCAGAAAATAGATTTTTTGGACTCTACCAAAAATGATTCAAAATGTCATTGGGATCGGGCCTCATGTAGAATAACCACTTTTTAAACCCTCACAGTGACCAAAATTGCCATTTTTACAGAGTTTTGCTTACTCAAAGCTTCAATTTTGACCAATTTCAGGCACAGAAATGACTTTAAACACACTTATTTTAGTTGAGAAGGTAATAATTCACATACAACCGTCATTTAAAGTCAAAAGATTAAATGTTAAATTTTCATCAACATTGACAATTTTTTGAACGTTCGACAGGTCCGGGGTCATCGTTTTTCATCAGAAAATTGATTTTTTGGACTCTACCAAAAATGATTCAAAATGTCATTTGGATCGGGCCTCATGTTGAATAACCACTTTTTAAACCCTCACAGTGCCCAAAATTGCCATTTTTACAGAGTTTTCGCTTATTCAAAAGCTTCAATTTTGACCAATTTCAGGCACAAAAATGACTTTAAACACACTTATTTTAGTTGAAAAAGTAATAATTCACATCCAACCGTCATTTAAAGTCAAAAGATCAAATGTTAAAATTTCATCAATATTGACCACTTTTTTGAACGTTCGACAGGTCATCGTTTTTCATCAGAAAATTGATTTTTTGGACTCTACTAAAAATGATTCAAAATGTCATTTGGATCGGGCCTCATGTTGAATAACCACTTTTTAAACCCTCACAGTGACCAAAATTCCCATTTTTACTGAGTTTTCGCTTACTCAAAAGCTTCAATTTTGACCAATTTCAGGCACAGGAATGACTTTAAACACACTTATTTTAGTTGAAAGAGTAATATTTCACATCCAACCGTCATTTAAAGTCAAAAGATTAAATGTTAAAATTTCATCAATATTGATCACTTTTTTGAAAGTTCGAGAGGTCCGGGGTCATTGTTTTTCATCAGAAAATTGATTTTTTGGACTCTACCAGAAATGATTCAAAATGTCATTGGGATCGGGCCTCATGTAGAATAACCACTTTTTAAACCCTCACAGTGACCAAAATTTCCATTTTTACAGAGTTTTGCTTACTCAAAAGCTTTAATTTTGACCAATTTCAGGCACAGAAGTGACTTTAAACAAACTTATTTTAGTTGAACAGGTAATAATTCACATACAACCGTCATTTAAAGTCAAAAGATTAAATGTTATATTTTCATTAATATTGACCATTTTTTGAACGTTCGACAGGTCCAGGGTCATCGTTTTTCATCAGAAAATAGATTTTTTGCACTCTACCAAAAATGATTCAAAATGTCATTTGGATCAGGCCTCATGTTGAATAACCACTTTTTAAACCCTCACAGTGACCAAAATTGCCATTTTTACAGAGTTTTCGCTTACTCAAAAGTTTCAATTTTGACCAATTTCAGGCACAGAAATGGCTTTAAACACACTTATTTTAGTTGAAAAAGTAATAATTCACATCCAACCATCATTTAAAGTCAAAAGATTAAATGTTAAATTTTCATCAATATTGACCATTTTTTGAACGTTCGACAGGTCCGGGGTCATCGTTTTTCATCAGAAAATTGAATTTTTTGGACTCTACCAAAAATGATTCAAAATGTCATTTGGATCGGGCCTCATGTTTAATAACCACTTTTTAAACCCTCACAGTGACCAAAATTGCCATTTTTTTCAGAGTTTTCGCTTACTCAAAGGCTTCAATTTTGACCAATTTCAGGCACAGAAATGACTTTAAACACACTTATTTTAGTTGAACAGGTAATAATTCACATACAGCCGTCATTTAAAGTCAAAAGATTAAATGTTAAATTTTCATCAATATTGACCATTTTTTGAACGTTCGACAGGTCCAGGGTCATCGTTTTTCATCAGAAAATTGATTTTTCGGACTCTACCAAAAATGATTCAAAATGTCATTCGGATCGGGCCTCATGTTTAATAACCACTTTTTAAACCCTCACAGTGACCAAAATTGTCATTTTTACAGAGTTTTCGCTTACTCAAAAGCTTCAATTTTGACCAATTTCAGGCACTTAAATGACTTTAAACACACTTATTTTAGTTGAAAAAGTAATAATTCACATCCAACCTTCATTTAAAGTCAAAAGATTAAATGTTAAAATTCCATCAATATTGACCACTTTTTTGAACGTTCGACAGGTCCGGGGTCATCGTTTTTCATCAGAAAATTGATTTTTTGGACTCTACCAAAAATAATTCAAAATGTTATTTGGATCGGGCCTCATGTTTAATAACCACTTTTTAAACCCTAACAGTGACCAAAATTGCCATTTTTACAGAGTTTTCGCTTACTCAAAAGCTTCAATTTTGACCAATTTCAGGCACTGAAATGACTGTAAACTCACTTATTTTAGTTGAAAAAGTAATAATTCACATCCAACCGTCATTTAAAGTCAAAAGATTAAATGTTAAAATTTCATCAATATTGACCACTTTTTTGAACGTTCGACAGGTTCATCTTTTTTCATCAGAAAATAGATTTTTTGGACTCTACCAAAAATGATTCAAAATGTCATTGGGATCGGGCCTCATGTAGAATAACCACTTTTTAAACCCTCACAGTGACCAAAATTGCCATTTTTACAGAGTTTTGCTTACTCAAAGCTTCAATTTTGACCAATTTCAGGCACAGAAATGACTTTAAACACACTTATTTTAGTTGAGAAGGTAATAATTCACATACAACCGTCATTTAAAGTCAAAAGATTAAATGTTAAATTTTCATCAATATTGACCATTTTTTGAACGTTCGACAGGTCCAGGGTCATCGTTTTTCATCAGAAAATTGATTTTTTGGACTCTACCAAAAATGATTCAAAATGTCATTTGGATCGGGCCTCATGTTGAATAACCACTTTTTAAACCCTCACAGTGACCAAAATTGCCATTTTTACAGAGTTTTCGCTTACTCAGACGCTTCAATTTTGACCAATTTCAGGCACAAAAATGACTTTAAACACACTTATTTTAGTTGAAAAAGTAATAATTCACATCCAACCGTCATTTAAAGTCATAAGATCAAATGTTAAAATTTCATCAATATTGACCACTTTTTTGAACGTTTGACAGGTCAGGGCTCATCGTTTTTCATCAGAAAATTGATTTTTTGGACTCTACTAAAAATAATCCAAATGTCATTTGGATCGGGCCTCATGTTGAATAACCACTTTTTAAACCCTCACAGTGACCAAAATTGCCATTTTTACTGAGTTTTTGCTTACTCAAAAGCTTCAATTTTGACCAATTTCAGGCACAGAAATGACTTTAAACACACTTATTTTAGTTGAAAAAGTAATATTTCACATCCAACCGTCATTTAAAGTCAAAAGATTAAATGTTAAAATTTCATCAATATTGACCACTTTTTTGAAAGTTCGAGATGTCCGGGGTCATTGTTTTTCATCAGAAAATTGATTTTTTGGACTCTACCAGAAATGATTCAAAATGTCATTGGGATCGGGCCTCATGTATAATAACCACTTTTTAAACCCTCACAGTGACCAAAATTGCCATTTTTACAGAGTTTTGCTTACTCAAAAGCTTTAATTTTGACCAATTTCAGGCACAGAAGTGACTTTAAACAAACTTATTTTAGTTGAACAGGTAATAATTCACATACAACCGTCATTTAAAGTCAAAAGATTAAATGTTAAATTTTCATTAATATTGACCATTTTTTGAACGTTCGACAGGTCCAGGGTTATCGTTTTTCATCAGAAAATTGATTTTTTGCACTCTACCAAAAATGATTCAAAATGTCATTTGGATCGGGCCTCATGTTGAATAACCACTTTTTAAACCCTCACAGTGACCAAAATTGCCATTTTTACAGAGTTTTCGCTTACTCAAAAGTTTCAATTTTGACCAATTTCAGGCACAGAAATGGCTTTAAACACACTTATTTTAGTTGAAAAAGTAATAATTCACATCCAACCATCATTTAAAGTCAAAAGATTAAATGTTAAATTTTCATCAATATTGACCATTTTTTGAACGTTCGACAGGTCCGGGGTCATCGTTTTTCATCAGAAAATTGAATTTTTTGGACTCTACCAAAAATGATTCAAAATGTCATTTGGATCGGGCCTCATGTTTAATAACCACTTTTTAAACCCTCACAGTGACCAAAATTGCCATTTTTTTCAGAGTTTTCGCTTACTCAAAAGATTCAATTTTGACCAATTTCAGGCACAGAAATGACTTTAAACACACTTATTTTAGGTGAGAAGGTAATAATTCACATCCAACCATCATTTAAAGTCAAAAGATTAAATGTTAAATTTTCATCAATATTGACCATTTTTTGAACGTTCGACAGGTCCGGGGTCATCGTTTTTCATCAGAAAATTGATTTTTTGGATTCTACCAAAAATTATTCAACATGTCATTTGGATCGGGCCTCATGTTTAATAACCACTTTTTAAACCCTCACAGTGACCAAAATTGCCATTTTTACAGAGTTTTGCTTACTCAAAAGCTTTAATTTTGACCAATTTCAGGCACAGAAATGACTTTAAACACACTTATTTTAGTTGAACAGGTAATAATTCACATACAGCCGTCATTTAAAGTCAAAAGATTAAATGTTGAATTTTCATCAATATTGACCATTTTTTGAACGTTCGACAGGTCCAGGGTCATCGTTTTTCATCAGAAAATTGATTTTTTGGACTCCACCAAAAATGATTCAAAATGTCATTTGGATCGGGCCTCATGTTTAATAACCACTTTTTAAACCCTCACAGTGACCAAAATTGCCATTTTTACACAGTTTTCGCTTACTCAAAAGCTTCAATTTTGACCAATTTCAGGCACTTAAATGACTTTAAACACACTTATTTTAGTTGAAAAAGTAATAATTCACATCCAACCTTCATTTAAAGTCAAAAGATTAAATGTTATAATTCCATCAATATTGACCACTTTTTTGAACGTTCGACAGGTCCGGGGTCATCGTTTTTCATCAGAAAATTGATTTTTTGGACTCTACCAAAAATGATTCAAAATGTTATTTGGATCGGGCCTCATGTTTAATAACCACTTTTTAAACCCTCACAGTGACCAAAATTGCCATTTTTACAGAGTTTTCGCTTACTCAAAAGCTTCAATTTTGACCAATTTCAGGCACTGAAATGACTATAAACTCACTTATTTTAGTTGAAAAAGTAATAATTCACATCCAACCGTCATTTAAAGTCAAAAGATTAAATGTTAAAATGTCATCAATATTGACCACTTTTTTGAACGTTCGACAGGTTCATCGTTTTTCATCAGAAAATAGATTTTTTGGACTCTACCAAAAATGATTAAAAATGTCATTGGGATCGGGCCTCATGTAGAATAACCACTTTTTAAACCCTCACAGTGACCAAAATTGCCATTTTTACAGAGTTTTGCTTACTCAAAGCTTCAATTTTGGCCAATTTCAGGCACAGAAATGACTTTAAACACACTTATTTTAGTTGAGAAGGTAATAATTCACATACAACCGTCATTTAAAGTCAAAAGATTAAATGTTAAATTTTCATCAATATTGACCATTTTTTGAACGTTCGACAGGTCCAGGGTCATCGTTTTTCATCAGAAAATTGATTTTTTTGGACTTTATCAAAAATGATTCAAAATGTCATTTGGATATGGCCTCATGTTAAATAACCACTTTTTAAACCCTCACAGTGACCAAAATTGCCATTTTTACAGAGTTTTCGCTTATTCAAAAGCTTCAATTTTGACCAATTTCAGGCACAAAAATGACTTTAAACACACTTATTTTAGTTGAAAAAGTAATAATTCACATCCAACCGTCATTTAAAGTCAAAAGATCAAATGTTAAAATTTCATCAATATTGACCACTTTTTTGAACGTTCGACAGGTCATCGTTTTTCATCAGAAAATTGATTTTTTTGGACTCTACTAAAAATGATTCAAAATGTCATTTGGATCGGGCCTCATGTTGAATAACCACTTTTTAAACCCTCACAGTGACCAAAATTGCCATTTTTACTGAGTTTTCGCTTACTCAAAAGCTTCAATTTTGACCCATTTCAGGCACAGAAATGACTTTAAACACACTTATTTTAGTTGAAAAAGTAATATTTCACATCCAACCGTCATTTAAAGTCAAAAGATTAAATGTTAAAATTTCATCAATATTGACCACTTTTTTGAAAGTTCGAGAGGTCCGGGGTCATTGTTTTTCATCAGAAAATTGATTTTTTGGACTCTACCAGAAATGATTCAAAATGTCATTGGGATCGGGCCTCATGTAGAATAACCACTTTTTAAACCCTCACAGTGACCAAAATTGCCATTTTTACAGAGTTTTGCTTACTCAAAAGCTTTAATTTTGACCAATTTCAGGCACAGAAGTGACTTTAAACAAACTTATTTTAGTTGAACAGGTAATAATTCACATACAACCGTCATTTAAAGTCAAAAGATTAAATGTTAAATTTTCATCAAAATTGACCATTTTTTGAACGTTCGACAGGTCCAGGGTCATCGTTTTTCATCAGAAAATTGATTTTTTGCACTCTACCAAAAATGATTCAAAATGTCATTTGGATCGGGCCTCATGTTGAATAACCACTTTTTAAACCCTCACAGTGACCAAAATTGCCATTTTTACAGAGTTTTCGCTTACTCAAAAGCTTCAATTTTGACCACTTTCAGGCACAGAAATGGCTTTAAACACACTTATTTTAGTTGAAAAAGTAATAATTCACATCCAACCATCATTTAAAGTCAAAAGATTAAATGTTAAATTTTCATCAATATTGACCATTTTTTGAACGTTCGACAGGTCCGGGGTCATCGTTTTTCATCAGAAAATTGAATTTTTTGGACTCTACCAAAAATGATTCAAAATGTCATTTGGATCGGGCCTCATGTTTAATAACCACTTTTTAAACCCTCACAGTGACCAAAATTGCCATTTTTTTCAGAGTTTTCGCTTACTCAAAAGCTTCAATTTTGACCAATTTCAGGCACAGAAATGACTTTAAACACACTTATTTTAGTTGAGAAGGTAATAATTCACATCCAACCATCATTTAAAGTCAAAAGATTAAATGTTAAATTTTCATCAATATTGACCATTTTTTGAACGTTCGACAGGTCCGGGGTCATCGTTTTTCATCAGAAAATTGATTTTTTGGACTCTACCAAAAATGATTCAAAATGTCATTTGGATCGGGCCTCATGTTTAATAACCACTTTTTAAACCCTCCCAGTGACCAAAATTGCCATTTTTACAGAGTTTTTGCTTACTCAAAAGCTTCAATTTTGACCAATTTCAGGCACAGAAATGACTTTAAACACACTTATTTTAGTTGAAGGTAATAATTCACATACAACCGTCATTTAAAGTCAAAAGATTAAATGTTAATTTTTCATCAATATTGACCATTTTTTGAACGTTCGACAGGTCCAGGGTCATCGTTTTTCATCAGAAAATTGATTTTTTGGACTCTACCAAAAATGATTCAAAATGTCATTTGGATCGGGCCTCATGTTTAATAACCACTTTTTAAACCCTCCCAGTGACCAAAATTGCCATTTTTACAGAGTTTTTGCTTACTCAAAAGCTTCAATTTTGACCAATTTCAGGCACAGAAATGACTTTAAACACACTTATTTTAGTTGAGAAGGTAATAATTCACATCCAACCGTCATTTAAAGTCAAAAGATTAAATGTTAAATTTTCATCAATATTGACCATTTTTTGAACGTTCGACAGGTCCAGGGTCATCGTTTTTCATCAGAAAATTGATTTATTGGACTCTACCAGAAATGATTCAAAATGTCATTGGGATCGGGCCTCATGTAGAATAACCACTTTTTAAACCCTCACAGTGACCAAAATTGCCATTTTTACAGAGTTTTGCTTACTCAAAAGCTTTAATTTTGACCAATTTCAGGCACAGAAGTGACTTTAAACACACTTATTTTAGTTGAACAGGTAATAATTCACATACAACCGTCATTTAAAGTCAAAAGATTAAATGTTAAAATTCCATCAATATTGACCACTTTTTTGAACGTTCGACAGGTCCGGGGTCATCGTTTTTCATCCGAAAATTGATTTTTTGGACTCTACCAGAAATGATTCAAAATGTCATTGGGATCGGGCCTCATGTAGAATAACCACTTTTTAAACCCTCACAGTGACCAAAATTGCCATTTTTACAGAGTTTTGCTTACTCAAAAGCTTTAATTTTGACCAATTTCAGGCACAGAAATGACTTTAAACACACTTATTTTAGTTGAAGGTAATAATTCACATACAACCGTCATTTAAAGTCAAAAGATTAAATGTTAATTTTTCATCAATATTGACCATTTTTTGAACGTTCGACAGGTCCAGGGTCATCGTTTTTCATCAGAAAATTGATTTTTTGGACTCTACCAAAAATGATTCAAAATGTCATTTGGATCGGGCCTCATGTTTAATAACCACTTTTTAAACCCTCCCAGTGACCAAAATTGCCATTTTTACAGAGTTTTTGCTTACTCAAAAGCTTCAATTTTGACCAATTTCAGGCACAGAAATGACTTTAAACACACTTATTTTAGTTGAGAAGGTAATAATTCACATCCAACCGTCATTTAAAGTCAAAAGATTAAATGTTAAATTTTCATCAATATTGACCATTTTTTGAACGTTCGACAGGTCCAGGGTCATCGTTTTTCATCAGAAAATTGATTTATTGGACTCTACCAAAAATGATTCAACATGTCATTTGGATCGGGCCTCACGTTTAATAACCACTTTTTAAACCCTCACAGTGACCAAAATTGCCATTTTTACAGAGTTTTGCTTACTAAAAAGCTTTAATTTTGACCAATTTCAGGCACAGAAATGACTTTAAACACACTTATTTTAGTTGAACAGGTAATAATTCACATACAACCGTCATTTAAAGTCAAAAGATTAAATGTTAAATTTTCATCAATATTGACCATTTTTTGAACGTTCGACAGGTCCAGGGTCATCGTTTTTCATCAGAAAATTGCTTTTTGGACTCTACCAAAAATGATTCAAAATGTCATTTGGATCGGGCCTCATGTTTAATAACCACTTTTTAAACCCTCACAGTGACCAAAATTGCCATTTTTACAGAGTTTTCGCTTACTCAAAAGCTTTAATTTTGACCAATTTCAGGCACTGAAATGACTGTAAACTCACTTATTTTAGTTGAAAAAGTAATAATTCACATCCAACCGTCATTTAAAGTCAAAAGATTAAATGTTAAAATTTCATCAATATTGACCATTTTTTGAACGTTCGACAGTTCCAGGGTCATCGTTTTTCAATAGAAAATTTATTTTTTGGACTCTACCAAAAATGATTCAAAATGTCATTGGGATCGGGCCTCATGTAGAATAACGACTTTTTAAACCCTCACAGTGACCAAAATTGCCATTTTTACAGAGTTTTGCTTCCTCAAAAGCTTCAATTTTGACCAATTTCAGGCACAGAAATGACTTTAAACACACTTATTTTAGTTGAGAAGGTAATAATTCACATCCAACCGTCATTTAAAGTCAAAAGATTAAATGTTAAATTTTCATCAATATTGACAATTTTTTGAACGTTTGACAGGTCCGGGGTCATCGTTTTTCATCAGAAAATTGATTTTTTGGACTCTACCAAAAATTATTCAAAATGTCATTTGGATCGGGCCTCCTGTTGAATAACCACTTTTTAAACCCTCACAGTGACCAAAATTGCCATTTTTACAGAGTTTTCGCTTACTCAAAAGCTTCAATTTTGACCAATTTCAGGCACAAAAATGACTTTAAACACACTTATTTTAGTTGAAAAAGTAATATTCACATCCAACCGTCATTTAAAGTCAAAAGATCAAATGTTAAAATGTCATCAATATTGACCACTTTTTTGAACGTTCGACAGGTCATCGTTTTTCATCAGAAAATTGATTTTTTGGACTCTACTAAAAATTATTCAAAATGTCATTTGGATCGGGCCCCGTGTTGAATAACCACTTTTTAAACCCTCACAGTGACCAAAATTGCCATTTTTACTGAGTTTTCGCTTACTCAAAAGCTTCAATTTTGACCAATTTCAGGCACAGAAATGACTTTAAACACACTTATTTTAGTTGAAAAAGTAATATTTCACATCCAACCGTCATTTAAAGTCAAAAGATTAAATGTTAAAATTTCATCAATATTGACCACTTTTTTGAAAGTTCGAGAGGTCCGGGGTCATTGTTTTCCATCAGAAAATTGATTTTTTGGACTCTACCAGAAATGATTCAAAATGTCATTGGGATCGGGCCTCATGTAGAATAACCACTTTTTAAACCCTCACAGTGACCAAAATTGCCATTTTTACAGAGTTTTGCTTACTCAAAAGCTTTAATTTTGACCAATTTCAGGCACAGAAGTGACTTTAAACACACTTATTTTAGTTGAACAGGTAATAATTCACATGCAACTGTCATTTAAAGTCAAAAGATTAAATGTTAAATTTTCATCAATATTGACCATTTTTTGAACGTTCGACAGGTCCAGGGTCATCGTTTTTCATCAGAAAATTGATTTTTTGGACTCTACCAGAAATGATTCAAAATGTCATTGGGATCAGGCCTCATGTAGAATAACCACTTTTTAAACCCTCACAGTGACCAAAATTGCCATTTTTACAGAGTTTTGCTTACTCAAAAGCTTCAATTTTGACCAATTTCAGGCACAGAAATGACTTTAAACACACTTATTTTAGTTGAGAAGGTAATAATTCACATCCAACCGTCATTTAAAGTCAAAAGATTAAATGTTAAATTTTCATCAATGTTGACCATTTTTTGAACGTTCGACAGGTCCGGGGTCATCGTTTTTCATCAGAAAATTGATTTTTTGGACTCTACCAGAAATGATTCAAAATGTCATTGGGATCGGGCCTCATGTAGAATAACCACTTTTTAAACCCTCACAGTGACCAAAATTGCCATTTTTACAGAGTTTTGCTTACTCAAAAATTTTAATTTTGACCAATTTCAAGCACAGAAGTGACTTTAAACACACTTATTTTAGTTGAACTGGTAATAATTCACATACAACCGTCATTTAAAGTCAAAAGATTAAATGTTAAATTTTCATCAATATTGACAATTTTTTGAACGTTCGACAGGTCCGGGGTCATCGTTTTTCATCAGAAAATTGATTTTTTGGACTCTACCAAAAATGATTCAAAATGTCATTTGGATCGGGCCTCATGTTGAATAACCACTTTTTAAACCCTCACAGTGACCAAAATTGACATTTTTACAGAGTTTTCGCTTACTCAGACGCTTCAATTTTGACCAATTTCAAGCACAGAAGTGACTTTAAACACACTTATTTTAGTTGAACTGGTAATAATTCACATACAACCGTCATTTAAAGTCAAAAGATTAAATGTTAAATTTTCATCAATATTGACCATTTTTTGAACGTTCGACAGGTCCAGGGTCATCGTTTTTCATCAGAAAATTGATTTTTTGCACTCTACCAAAAATGATTCAAAATGTCATTTGGATCGGGCCTCATGTTGAATAACCACTTTTTAAACCCTCACAGTGACCAAAATTGCCATTTTTACAGAGTTTTCGCTTACTCAAAAGCTTCAATTTTGACCAATTTCAGGCACAGAAATGACTGTAAACTCACTTATTTTAGTTGAAAAAGTAATAATTCACATCCAACCGTCATTTAAAGTCAAAAGATTAAATGTTAAAATTTCATCAATATTGACCACTTTTTTGAACGTTCGACAGGTTCATCGTTTTTCATCAGAAAATAGATTTTTTGGACTCTACCAAAAATGATTCAAAATGTCATTGGGATCGGGCCTCATGTAGAATAACCACTTTTTAAACCCTGACAGTGACCAAAATTGCCATTTTTACAGAGTTTTGCTTACTCAAAGCTTCAATTTTGACCAATTTCAGGCACAGAAATGACTTTAAACACACTTATTTTAGTTGAGAAGGTAATAATTCACATACAACCGTCATTTAAAGTCAAAAGATTAAATGTTAAATTTTCATCAACATTGACAATTTTTTGAACGTTCGACAGGTCCGGGGTCATCGTTTTTCATCAGAAAATTGATTTTTTGGACTCTACCAAAAATGATTCAAAATGTCATTTGGATCGGGCCTCATGTTGAATAACCACTTTTTAAACCCTCACAGTGACCAAAATTGCCATTTTTACAGAGTTTTCGCTTATTCAAAAGCTTCAATTTTGACCAATTTCAGGCACAAAAATGACTTTAAACACACTTATTTTAGTTGAAAAAGTAATAATTCACATCCAACCGTCATTTAAAGTCAAAAGATTAAATGTTAAATTTTCATCAATATTGACCATTTTTTGAACGTTCGACAGGTCCAGGGTCATCGTTTTTCATCAGAAAATTGATTTTTTGGACTCTACCAAAAATGATTCAAAATGTCATTTTGATCGGGCCTCATGTTTAATAACCACTTTTTAAACCCTCACAGTGACCAAAATTGCCATTTTTACACAGTTTTCGCTTACTCAAAAGCTTCAATTTTGACCAATTTCAGGCACTTAAATGACTTTAAACACACTTATTTTAGTTGAAAAAGTAATAATTCACATCCAACCTTCATTTAAAGTCAAAAGATTAAATGTTAAAATTCCATCAATATTGACCACTTTTTTGAACGTTCGACAGGTCCGGGGTCATCGTTTTTCATCAGAAAATTGATTTTTTGGACTCTACCAAAAATGATTCAAAATGTTATTTGGATCGGGCCTCATGTTTAATAACCACTTTTTAAACCCTCACAGTGACCAAAATTGCAATTTTTACAGAGTTTTCGCTTACTCAAAAGCTTCAATTTTGACCAATTTCAGGCACTGAAATGACTGTAAACTCACTTATTTTAGTTGAAAAAGTAATAATTCACATCCAACCGTCATTTAAAGTCAAAAGATTAAATGTTAAAATTTCATCAATATTGACCACTTTTTTGAACGTTCGACAGGTTCATCGTTTTTCATCAGAAAATAGATTTTTTGGACTCTACCAAAAATGATTAAAAATGTCATTGGGATCGGGCCTCATGTAGAATAACCACTTTTTAAACCCTCACAGTGACCAAAATTGCCATTTTTACAGAGTTTTGCTTACTCAAAGCTTCAATTTTGACCAATTTCAGGCACAGAAATAACTTTAAACACACTTATTTTAGTTGAGAAGGTAATAATTCACATACAACCGTCATTTAAAGTCAAAAGATTAAATGTTAAATTTTCATCAATATTGACCATTTTTTGAACGTTCGACAGGTCCAGGGTCATCGTTTTTCATCAGAAAATTGATTTTTTTGGACTCTATCAAAAATGATTCAAAATGTCATTTGGATATGGCCTCATGTTAAATAACCACTTTTTAAACCCTCACAGTGACCAAAATTGCCATTTTTACAGAGTTTTCGCTTATTCAAAAGCTTCAATTTTGACCAATTTCAGGCACAAAAATGACTTTAAACACACTTATTTTAGTTGAAAAAGTAATAATTCACATCCAACCGTCATTTAAAGTCAAAAGATCAAATGTTAAAATTTCATCAATATTGACCACTTTTTTGAACGTTCGACAGGTCATCGTTTTTCATCAGAAAATTGATTTTTTGGACTCTACTAAAAATGATTCAAAATGTCATTTGGATCGGGCCTCATGTTGAATAACCACTTTTTAAACCCTCACAGTGACCAAAATTGCCATTTTTACTGAGTTTTCGCTTACTCAAAAGCTTCAATTTTGACCCATTTCAGGCACAGAAATGACTTTAAACACACTTATTTTAGTTGAAAAAGTAATATTTCACATCCAACCGTCATTTAAAGTCAAAAGATTAAATGTTAAAATTTCATCAATATTGACCACTTTTTTGAAAGTTCGAGAGGTCCGGGGTCATTGTTTTTCATCAGAAAATTGATTTTTTGGACTCTACCAGAAATGATTCAAAATGTCATTGGGATCGGGCCTCATGTAGAATAACCACTTTTTAAACCCTCACAGTGACCAAAATTGCCATTTTTACAGAGTTTTGCTTACTCAAAAGCTTTAATTTTGACCAATTTCAGGCACAGAAGTGACTTTAAACAAACTTATTTTAGTTGAACAGGTAATAATTCACATACAACCGTCATTTAAAGTCAAAAGATTAAATGTTAAATTTTCATCAATATTGACCATTTTTTGAACGTTCGACAGGTCCAGGGTCATCGTTTTTCATCAGAAAATTGATTTTTTGGACTCTACCAAAAATGATTCAAAATGTTATTTGGATCGGGCCTCATGTTTAATAACCACTTTTTAAACCCTAACAGTGACCAAAATTGCCATTTTTACAGAGTTTTCGCTTACTCAAAAGCTTCAATTTTGACCAATTTCAGGCACTGAAATGACTGTAAACTCACTTATTTTAGTTGAAAAAGTAATAATTCACATCCAACCGTCATTTAAAGTAAAAAGATTAAATGTTAAAATTTCATCAATATTGACCACTTTTTTGAACGTTCGACAGGTTCATCGTTTTTCATCAGAAAATAGATTTTTTGGACTCTACCAAAAATGATTCAAAATGTCATTGGGATCGGGCCTCATGTAGAATAACCACTTTTTAAACCCTCACAGTGACCAAAATTGCCATTTTTACAGAGTTTTGCTTACTCAAAGCTTCAATTTTAACCAATTTCAGGCACAGAAATGACTTTAAGCACACTTATTTTAGTTGAGAAGGTAATAATTCACATACAACCGTAATTTAAAGTCAAAAGATTAAATGTTAAATTTTCATCAATATTGACAATTTTTTGAACGTTCGACAGGTCCGGGGTCATCGTTTTTCATCAGAAAATTGATTTTTTGGACTCTACCAAAAATGATTCAAAATGTCATTTGGATCGGGCCTCATGTTGAATAACCACTTTTTAAACCCTCACAGTGACCAAAATTGACATTTTTACAGAGTTTTCGCTTACTCAGACGCTTCAATTTTGACCAATTTCAAGCACAGAAGTGACTTTAAACACACTTATTTTAGTTGAACTGGTAATAACTCACATACAACCGTCATTTAAAGTCAAAAGATTAAATGTTAAATTTTCATCAATATTGACCATTTTTTGAACGTTCGACAGGTCCAGGGTCATCGTTTTTCATCAGAAAATTGATTTTTTGCACTCTACCAAAAATGATTCAAAATGTCATTTGGATCGGGCCTCATGTTGAATAACCACTTTTTAAACCCTCACAGTGACCAAAATTGCCATTTTTACAGAGTTTTCGCTTACTCAAAAGCTTCAATTTTGACCAATTTCAGGCACAGAAATGACTGTAAACTCACTTATTTTAGTTGAAAAAGTAATAATTCACATCCAACCGTCATTTAAAGTCAAAAGATTAAATGTTAAAATTTCATCAATATTGACCACTTTTTTGAACGTTCGACAGGTTCATCGTTTTTCATCAGAAAATAGATTTTTTGGACTCTACCAAAAATGATTCAAAATGTCATTGGGATCGGGCCTCATGTAGAATAACCACTTTTTAAACCCTCACAGTGACCAAAATTGCCATTTTTACAGAGTTTTGCTTACTCAAAGCTTCAATTTTGACCAATTTCAGGCACAGAAATGACTTTAAACACACTTATTTTAGTTGAGAAGGTAATAATTCACATACAACCGTCATTTAAAGTCAAAAGATTAAATGTTAAATTTTCATCAACATTGACAATTTTTTGAACGTTCGACAGGTCCGGGGTCATCGTTTTTCATCAGAAAATTGATTTTTTGGACTCTACCAAAAATGATTCAAAATGTCATTTGGATCGGGCCTCATGTTGAATAACCACTTTTTAAACCCTCACAGTGACCAAAATTGCCATTTTTACAGAGTTTTCGCTTATTCAAAAGCTTCAATTTTGACCAATTTCAGGCCCAAAAATGACTTTAAACACACTTATTTTAGTTGAAAAAGTAATAATTCACATCCAACCGTCATTTAAAGTCAAAAGATCAAATGTTAAAATTTCATCAATATTGACCACTTTTTTGAACGTTCGACAGGTCATCGTTTTTCATCAGAAAATTGATTTTTTGGACTCTACTAAAAATGATTCAAAATGTCATTTGGATCGGGCCTCGTGTTGAATAACCACTTTTTAAACCCTCACAGTGACCAAAATTCCCATTTTTACTGAGTTTTCGCTTACTCAAAAGCTTCAATTTTGACCAATTTCTGGCACAGAAATGACTTTAAACACACTTATTTTAGTTGAAAGAGTAATATTTCACATCCAACCGTCATTTAAAGTCAAAAGATTAAATGTTAAAATTTCATCAATATTGATCACTTTTTTGAAAGTTCGAGAGGTCCGGGGTCATTGTTTTTCATCAGAAAATTGATTTTTTGGACTCTACCAGAAATGATTCAAAATGTCATTGGGATCGGGCCTCATGTAGAATAACCACTTTTTAAACCCTCACAGTGACCAAAATTTCCATTTTTACAGAGTTTTGCTTACTCAAAGCTTTAATTTTGACCAATTTCAGGCACAGAAGTGACTTTAAACAAACTTATTTTAGTTGAACAGGTAATAATTCACATACAACCGTCATTTAAAGTCAAAAGATTAAATGTTATATTTTCATTAATATTGACCATTTTTTGAACGTTCGACAGGTCCAGGGTCATCGTTTTTCATCAGAAAATTGATTTTTTGCACTCTACCAAAAATGATTCAAAATGTCATTTGGATCGGGCCTCATGTTGAATAACCACTTTTTAAACCCTCACAGTGACCAAAATTGCCATTTTTACAGAGTTTTCGCTTACTCAAAAGTTTCAATTTTGACCAATTTCAGGCACAGAAATGGCTTTAAACACACTTATTTTAGTTGAAAAAGTAATAATTCACATCCAACCATCATTTAAAGTCAAAAGATTAAATGTTAAATTTTCATCAATATTGACCATTTTTTGAACGTTCGACAGGTCCGGGGTCATCGTTTTTCATCAGAAAATTGAATTTTTTGGACTCTACCAAAAATGATTCAAAATGTCATTTGGATCGGGCCTCATGTTTAATAACCACTTTTTAAACCCTCACAGTGACCAAAATTGCCATTTTTTTCAGAGTTTTCGCTTACTCAAAGGCTTCAATTTTGACCAATTTCAGGCACAGAAATGACTTTAAACACACTTATTTTAGTTGAACAGGTAATAATTCACATACAGCCGTCATTTAAAGTCAAAAGATTAAATGTTAAATTTTCATCAATATTGACCATTTTTTGAACGTTCGACAGGTCCAGGGTCATCGTTTTTCATCAGAAAATTGATTTTTCGGACTCTACCAAAAATGATTCAAAATGTCATTCGGATCGGGCCTCATGTTTAATAACCACTTTTTAAACCCTCACAGTGACCAAAATTGTCATTTTTACAGAGTTTTCGCTTACTCAAAAGCTTCAATTTTGACCAATTTCAGGCACTTAAATGACTTTAAACACACTTATTTTAGTTGAAAAAGTAATAATTCACATCCAACCTTCATTTAAAGTCAAAAGATTAAATGTTAAAATTCCATCAATATTGACCACTTTTTTGAACGTTCGACAGGTCCGGGGTCATCGTTTTTCATCAGAAAATTGATTTTTTTGACTCTACCAAAAATAATTCAAAATGTTATTTGGATCGGGCCTCATGTTTAATAACCACTTTTTAAACCCTAACAGTGACCAAAATTGCCATTTTTACAGAGTTTTCGCTTACTCAAAAGCTTCAATTTTGACCAATTTCAGGCACTGAAATGACTGTAAACTCACTTATTTTAGTTGAAAAAGTAATAATTCACATCCAACCGTCATTTAAAGTCAAAAGATTAAATGTTAAAATTTCATCAATATTGACCACTTTTTTGAACGTTCGACAGGTTCATCTTTTTTCATCAGAAAATAGATTTTTTGGACTCTACCAAAAATGATTCAAAATGTCATTGGGATCGGGCCTCATGTAGAATAACCACTTTTTAAACCCTCACAGTGACCAAAATTGCCATTTTTACAGAGTTTTGCTTACTAAAAAGCTTTAATTTTGACCAATTTCAGGCACAGAAATGACTTTAAACACACTTATTTTAGTTGAACAGGTAATAATTCACATACAACCGTCATTTAAAGTCAAAAGATTAAATGTTAAATTTTCATCAATATTGACCATTTTTTGAACGTTCGACAGGTCCAGGGTCATCGTTTTTCATCAGAAAATTGCTTTTTGGACTCTACCAAAAATGATTCAAAATGTCATTTGGATCGGGCCTCATGTTTAATAACCACTTTTTAAACCCTCACAGTGACCAAAATTGCCATTTTTACAGAGTTTTCGCTTACTCAAAAGCTTCAATTTTGACCAATTTCAGGCACTGAAATGACTGTAAACTCACTTATTTTAGTTGAAAAAGTAATAATTCACATCCAACCGTCATTTAAAGTCAAAAGATTAAATGTTAAAATTTCATCAATATTGACCATTTTTTGAACGTTCGACAGTTCCAGGGTCATCGTTTTTCAATAGAAAATTTATTTTTTGGACTCTACCAAAAATGATTCAAAATGTCATTGGGATCGGGCCTCATGTAGAATAACGACTTTTTAAACCCTCACAGTGACCAAAATTGCCATTTTTACAGAGTTTTGCTTCCTCAAAAGCTTCAATTTTGACCAATTTCAGGCACAGAAATGACTTTAAACACACTTATTTTAGTTGAGAAGGTAATAATTCACATCCAACCGTCATTTAAAGTCAAAAGATTAAATGTTAAATTTTCATCAATATTGACAATTTTTTGAACGTTTGACAGGTCCGGGGTCATCGTTTTTCATCAGAAAATTGATTTTTTGGACTCTACCAAAAATTATTCAAAATGTCATTTGGATCGGGCCTCCTGTTGAATAACCACTTTTTAAACCCTCACAGTGACCAAAATTGCCATTTTTACAGAGTTTTCGCTTACTCAAAAGCTTCAATTTTGACCAATTTCAGGCACAAAAATGACTTTAAACACACTTATTTTAGTTGAAAAAGTAATATTCACATCCAACCGTCATTTAAAGTCAAAAGATCAAATGTTAAAATGTCATCAATATTGACCACTTTTTTGAACGTTCGACAGGTCATCGTTTTTCATCAGAAAATTGATTTTTTGGACTCTACTAAAAATTATTCAAAATGTCATTTGGATCGGGCCTCGTGTTGAATAACCACTTTTTAAACCCTCACAGTGACCAAAATTGCCATTTTTACTGAGTTTTCGCTTACTCAAAAGCTTCAATTTTGACCAATTTCAGGCACAGAAATGACTTTAAACACACTTATTTTAGTTGAAAAAGTAATATTTCACATCCAACCGTCATTTAAAGTCAAAAGATTAAATGTTAAAATTTCATCAATATTGACCACTTTTTTGAAAGTTCGAGAGGTCCGGGGTCATTGTTTTCCATCAGAAAATTGATTTTTTGGACTCTACCAGAAATGATTCAAAATGTCATTGGGATCGGGCCTCATGTAGAATAACCACTTTTTAAACCCTCACAGTGACCAAAATTGCCATTTTTACAGAGTTTTGCTTACTCAAAAGCTTTAATTTTGACCAATTTCAGGCACAGAAGTGACTTTAAACACACTTATTTTAGTTGAACAGGTAATAATTCACATGCAACTGTCATTTAAAGTCAAAAGATTAAATGTTAAATTTTCATCAATATTGACCATTTTTTGAACGTTCGACAGGTCCAGGGTCATCGTTTTTCATCAGAAAATTGATTTTTTGGACTCTACCAAAAATGATTCAAAATGTCATTTGGATCGGGCCTCATGTTGAATAACCACTTTTTAAACCCTCACAGTGACCACAATTGCCATTTTTACAGAGTTTTCGCTTACTCAAAGCTTCAATTTTGACCAATTTCAGGCACAGAAATGACTTTAAACACACTTATTTTAGTTGAAAAAGTAATAATTCACACCCAACCATCATTTAAAGTCAAAAGATTAAATGTTAAAATTCCATCAATATTGACCACTTTTTTGAACGTTCGACAGGTCCGGGGTCATCGTTTTTCATCAGAAAATTGATTTTTTGGACTCTACCAGAAATGATTCAAAATGTCATTGGGATCAGGCCTCATGTAGAATAACCACTTTTTAAACCCTCACAGTGACCAAAATTGCCATTTTTACAGAGTTTTGCTTACTCAAAAGCTTCAATTTTGACCAATTTCAGGCACAGAAATGACTTTAAACACACTTATTTTAGTTGAGAAGGTAATAATTCACATCCAACCGTCATTTAAAGTCAAAAGATTAAATGTTAAATTTTCATCAATGTTGACCATTTTTTGAACGTTCGACAGGTCCGGGGTCATCGTTTTTCATCAGAAAATTGATTTTTTGGACTCTACCAGAAATGATTCAAAATGTCATTGGGATCGGGCCTCATGTAGAATAACCACTTTTTAAACCCTCACAGTGACCAAAATTGCCATTTTTACAGAGTTTTGCTTACTCAAAAATTTTAATTTTGACCAATTTCAAGCACAGAAGTGACTTTAAACACACTTATTTTAGTTGAACTGGTAATAATTCACATACAACCGTCATTTAAAGTCAAAAGATTAAATGTTAAATTTTCATCAATATTGACAATTTTTTGAACGTTCGACAGGTCCAGGGTCATCGTTTTTCATCAGAAAATTGATTTTTTTGGACTCTATCAAAAATGATTCAAAATGTCATTTGGTTCGGGCCTCATGTTGAATAACCACTTTTTAAACCCTCACAGTGACCAAAATTGCCATTTTTACAGAGTTTTCGCTTATTCAAAAGCTTAAATTTTGACCAATTTCAGGCACAGAAATGACTTTAAACACACTTATTTTAGTTGAGAAGGTAATATTTCACATCCAACCGTCATTTAAAGTCAAAAGATTAAATGTTAAATTTTCATCATTATTGACCATTTTTTGAACGTTCGACAGGTCCAGGGTCATCGTTTTTCATCAGAAAATTGATTTATTGGACTCTACCAAAAATGATTCAACATGTCATTTGGATCGGGCCTCATGTTTAATAACCACTTTTTAAACCCTCACAGTGACCAAAATTGCCATTTTTACAGAGTTTTGCTTACTAAAAAGCTTTAATTTTGACCAATTTCAGGCACAGAAATGACTTTAAACACACTTATTTTAGTTGAACAGGTAATAATTCACATACAACCGTCATTTAAAGTCAAAAGATTAAATGTTAAATTTTCATCAATATTGACCATTTTTTGAACGTTCGACAGGTCCAGGGTCATCGTTTTTCATCAGAAAATTGCTTTTTGGACTCTACCAAAAATGATTCAAAATGTCATTTGGATCGGGCCTCATGTTTAATAACCACTTTTTAAACCCTCACAGTGACCAAAATTGCCATTTTTACAGAGTTTTCGCTTACTCAAAAGCTTCAATTTTGACCAATTTCAGGCACTGAAATGACTGTAAACTCACTTATTTTAGTTGAAAAAGTAATAATTCACATCCAACCGTCATTTAAAGTCAAAAGATTAAATGTTAAAATTTCATCAATATTGACCATTTTTTGAAAGTTCGAGAGGTCCGGGGTCATTGTTTTCCATCAGAAAATTGATTTTTTGGACTCTACCAGAAATGATTCAAAATGTCATTGGGATCGGGCCTCATGTATAATAACCACTTTTTAAACCCTCACAGTGACCAAAATTGCCATTTTTACAGAGTTTTCGCTTACTCAAAAGCTTCAATTTTGACCAATTTCAGGCACAAAAATGACTTTAAACACACTTATTTTAGTTGAAAAAGTAATATTCACATCCAACCGTCATTTAAAGTCAAAAGATCAAATGTTAAAATGTCATCAATATTGACCACTTTTTTGAACGTTCGACAGGTCATCGTTTTTCATCAGAAAATTGATTTTTTGGACTCTACTAAAAATTATTCAAAATGTCATTTGGATCGGGCCTCGTGTTGAATAACCACTTTTTAAACCCTCACAGTGACCAAAATTGCCATTTTTACTGAGTTTTCGCTTACTCAAAAGCTTCAATTTTGACCAATTTCAGGCACAGAAATGACTTTAAACACACTTATTTTAGTTGAAAAAGTAATATTTCACATCCAACCGTCATTTAAAGTCAAAAGATTAAATGTTAAAATTTCATCAAAATTGACCACTTTTTTGAAAGTTCGAGAGGTCCGGGGTCATTGTTTTCCATCAGAAAATTGATTTTTTGGACTCTACCAGAAATGATTCAAAATGTCATTGGGATCGGGCCTCATGTAGAATAACCACTTTTTAAACCCTCACAGTGACCAAAATTGCCATTTTTACAGAGTTT
This sequence comes from Lissotriton helveticus, assembly GCF_964261635.1. Taxonomy (NCBI): domain Eukaryota; kingdom Metazoa; phylum Chordata; class Amphibia; order Caudata; family Salamandridae; genus Lissotriton; species Lissotriton helveticus. The sequence goes on from NW_027612006.1 coordinate 48,858, forward strand.
TGCTTACTCAAAAGCTTTAATTTTGACCAATTTCAGGCACAGAAGTGACTTTAAACACACTTATTTTAGTTGAACAGGTAATAATTCACATACAACCGTCATTTAAAGTCAAAAGATTAAATGTTAAATTTTCATCAATATTGACCATTTTTTGAACGTTCGACAGGTCCAGGGTCATCGTTTTTCATCAGAAAATTGATTTTTTGGACTCTACCAAAAATGATTCAAAATGTCATTTGGATCGGGCCTCATGTTGAATAACCACTTTTTAAACCCTCACAGTGACCAAAATTGCCATTTTTACAGAGTTTTCGCTTACTCAAAGCTTCAATTTTGACCAATTTCAGGCACTGAAATGACTGTAAACTCACTTATTTTAGTTGAAAAAGTAATAATTCACATCCAACCGTCATTTAAAGTCAAAAGATTAAATGTTAAAATTTCATCAATATTGACCACTTTTTTGAACGTTCGACAGGTTCATCGTTTTTCATCAGAAAATAGATTTTTTGGACTCTACCAAAAATGATTAAAAATGTCATTGGGATCGGGCCTCATGTAGAATAACCACTTTTTAAACCCTCACAGTGACCAAAATTGCCATTTTTACAGAGTTTTGCTTACTCAAAGCTTCAATTTTGGCCAATTTCAGGCACAGAAATGACTTTAAACACACTTATTTTAGTTGAGAAGGTAATAATTCACATACAACCGTCATTTAAAGTCAAAAGATTAAATGTTAAATTTTCATCAATATTGACCATTTTTTGAACGTTCGACAGGTCCAGGGTCATCGTTTTTCATCAGAAAATTGATTTTTTTGGACTTTATCAAAAATGATTCAAAATGTCATTTGGATATGGCCTCATGTTAAATAACCACTTTTTAAACCCTCACAGTGACCAAAATTGCCATTTTTACAGAGTTTTCGCTTATTCAAAAGCTTCAATTTTGACCAATTTCAGGCACAAAAATGACTTTAAACACACTTATTTTAGTTGAAAAAGTAATAATTCACATCCAACCGTCATTTAAAGTCAAAAGATCAAATGTTAAAATTTCATCAATATTGACCACTTTTTTGAACGTTCGACAGGTCATCGTTTTTCATCAGAAAATTGATTTTTTGGACTCTACTAAAAATGATTCAAAATGTCATTTGGATCGGGCCTCATGTTGAATAACCACTTTTTAAACCCTCACAGTGACCAAAATTGCCATTTTTACTGAGTTTTCGCTTACTCAAAAGCTTCAATTTTGACCCATTTCAGGCACAGAAATGACTTTAAACACACTTATTTTAGTTGAAAAAGTAATATTTCACATCCAACCGTCATTTAAAGTCAAAAGATTAAATGTTAAAATTTCATCAATATTGACCACTTTTTTGAAAGTTCGAGAGGTCCGGGGTCATTGTTTTTCATCAGAAAATTGATTTTTTGGACTCTACCAGAAATGATTCAAAATGTCATTGGGATCGGGCCTCATGTAGAATAACCACTTTTTAAACCCTCACAGTGACCAAAATTGCCATTTTTACTGAGTTTTCGCTTACTCAAAAGCTTCAATTTTGACCAATTTCAGGCACAGAAATGACTTTAAACACACTTATTTTAGTTGAACAGGTAATAATTCACATACAACCGTCATTTAAAGTCAAAAGATTAAATGTTAAATTTTCATCAATATTGACCATTTTTTGAACGTTCGACAGGTCCAGGGTCATCGTTTTTCATCAGAAAATTGATTTTTTGGACTCTACCAAAAATGATTCAAAATGTCATTTGGATCGGGCCTCATGTTGAATAACCACTTTTTAAACCCTCACAGTGACCAAAATTGCCATTTTTACAGAGTTTTCGCTTACTCAAAGCTTCAATTTTGACCAATTTCAGGCACTGAAATGACTGTAAACTCACTTATTTTAGTTGAAAAAGTAATAATTCACATCCAACCGTCATTTAAAGTCAAAAGATTAAATGTTAAAATTTCATCAATATTGACCACTTTTTTGAACGTTCGACAGGTTCATCGTTTTTCATCAGAAAATAGATTTTTTGGACTCTACCAAAAATGATTAAAAATGTCATTGGGATCGGGCCTCATGTAGAATAACCACTTTTTAAACCCTCACAGTGACCAAAATTGCCATTTTTACAGAGTTTTGCTTACTCAAAGCTTCAATTTTGGCCAATTTCAGGCACAGAAATGACTTTAAACACACTTATTTTAGTTGAGAAGGTAATAATTCACATACAACCGTCATTTAAAGTCAAAAGATTAAATGTTAAATTTTCATCAATATTGACCATTTTTTGAACGTTCGACAGGTCCAGGGTCATCGTTTTTCATCAGAAAATTGATTTTTTTGGACTTTATCAAAAATGATTCAAAATGTCATTTGGATATGGCCTCATGTTAAATAACCACTTTTTAAACCCTCACAGTGACCAAAATTGCCATTTTTACAGAGTTTTCGCTTATTCAAAAGCTTCAATTTTGACCAATTTCAGGCACAAAAATGACTTTAAACACACTTATTTTAGTTGAAAAAGTAATAATTCACATCCAACCGTCATTTAAAGTCAAAAGATCAAATGTTAAAATTTCATCAATATTGACCACTTTTTTGAACGTTCGACAGGTCATCGTTTTTCATCAGAAAATTGATTTTTTGGACTCTACTAAAAATGATTCAAAATGTCATTTGGATCGGGCCTCATGTTGAATAACCACTTTTTAAACCCTCACAGTGACCAAAATTGCCATTTTTACTGAGTTTTCGCTTACTCAAAAGCTTCAATTTTGACCCATTTCAGGCACAGAAATGACTTTAAACACACTTATTTTAGTTGAAAAAGTAATATTTCACATCCAACCGTCATTTAAAGTCAAAAGATTAAATGTTAAAATTTCATCAATATTGACCACTTTTTTGAAAGTTCGAGAGGTCCGGGGTCATTGTTTTTCATCAGAAAATTGATTTTTTGGACTCTACCAGAAATGATTCAAAATGTCATTGGGATCGGGCCTCATGTAGAATAACCACTTTTTAAACCCTCACAGTGACCAAAATTGCCATTTTTACAGAGTTTTGCTTACTCAAAAGCTTTAATTTTGACCAATTTCAGGCACAGAAGTGACTTTAAACAAACTTATTTTAGTTGAACAGGTAATAATTCACATACAACCGTCATTTAAAGTCAAAAGATTAAATGTTAAATTTTCATCAATATTGACCATTTTTTGAACGTTCGACAGGTCCAGGGTCATCGTTTTTCATCAGAAAATTGATTTTTTGCACTCTACCAAAAATGATTCAAAATGTCATTTGGATCGGGCCTCATGTTGAATAACCACTTTTTAAACCCTCACAGTGACCAAAATTGCCATTTTTACAGAGTTTTCGCTTACTCAAAAGCTTCAATTTTGACCACTTTCAGGCACAGAAATGGCTTTAAACACACTTATTTTAGTTGAAAAAGTAATAATTCACATCCAACCATCATTTAAAGTCAAAAGATTAAATGTTAAATTTTCATCAATATTGACCATTTTTTGAACGTTCGACAGGTCCGGGGTCATCGTTTTTCATCAGAAAATTGAATTTTTTGGACTCTACCAAAAATGATTCAAAATGTCATTTGGATCGGGCCTCATGTTTAATAACCACTTTTTAAACCCTCACAGTGACCAAAATTGCCATTTTTTTCAGAGTTTTCGCTTACTCAAAAGCTTCAATTTTGACCAATTTCAGGCACAGAAATGACTTTAAACACACTTATTTTAGTTGAGAAGGTAATAATTCACATCCAACCATCATTTAAAGTCAAAAGATTAAATGTTAAATTTTCATCAATATTGACCATTTTTTGAACGTTCGACAGGTCCGGGGTCATCGTTTTTCATCAGAAAATTGATTTTTTGGACTCTACCAAAAATGATTCAAAATGTCATTTGGATCGGGCCTCATGTTTAATAACCACTTTTTAAACCCTCCCAGTGACAAAAATTGCCATTTTTACAGAGTTTTTGCTTACTCAAAAGCTTCAATTTTGACCAATTTCAGGCACAGAAATGACTTTAAACACACTTATTTTATTTGAAAAAGTAATAGTTCACATCCAACCGTCATTTAAAGTCAAAAGATTAAATGTTAAAATTTCATCAATATTGACCACTTTTTTGAAAGTTCGAGAGGTCCGGGGTCATTGTTTTCCATCAGAAAATTGATTTTTTGGACTCTACCAGAAATGATTCAAAATGTCATTGGGATCGGGCCTCATGTAGAATAACCACTTTTTAAACCCTCACAGTGACCAAAATTGCCATTTTTACAGAGTTTTGCTTACTCAAAAGCTTTAATTTTGACCAATTTCAGGCACAGAAGTGACTTTAAACACACTTATTTTAGTTGAACAGGTAATAATTCACATACAACCGTCATTTAAAGTCAAAAGATTAAATGTTAAAATTCCATCAATATTGACCACTTTTTTGAACGTTCGACAGGTCCGGGGTCATCGTTTTTCATCCGAAAATTGATTTTTTGGACTCTACCAGAAATGATTCAAAATGTCATTGGGATCGGGCCTCATGTAGAATAACCACTTTTTAAACCCTCACAGTGACCAAAATTGCCATTTTTACAGAGTTTTGCTTACTCAAAAGCTTTAATTTTGACCAATTTCAGGCACAGAAATGACTTTAAACACACTTATTTTAGTTGAAGGTAATAATTCACATACAACCGTCATTTAAAGTCAAAAGATTAAATGTTAATTTTTCATCAATATTGACCATTTTTTGAACGTTCGACAGGTCCAGGGTCATCGTTTTTCATCAGAAAATTGATTTTTTGGACTCTACCAAAAATGATTCAAAATGTCATTTGGATCGGGCCTCATGTTTAATAACCACTTTTTAAACCCTCCCAGTGACCAAAATTGCCATTTTTACAGAGTTTTTGCTTACTCAAAAGCTTCAATTTTGACCAATTTCAGGCACAGAAATGACTTTAAACACACTTATTTTAGTTGAGAAGGTAATAATTCACATCCAACCGTCATTTAAAGTCAAAAGATTAAATGTTAAATTTTCATCAATATTGACCATTTTTTGAACGTTCGACAGGTCCAGGGTCATCGTTTTTCATCAGAAAATTGATTTATTGGACTCTACCAAAAATGATTCAACATGTCATTTGGATCGGGCCTCATGTTTAATAACCACTTTTTAAACCCTCACAGTGACCAAAATTGCCATTTTTACAGAGTTTTGCTTACTAAAAAGCTTTAATTTTGACCAATTTCAGGCACAGAAATGACTTTAAACACACTTATTTTAGTTGAACAGGTAATAATTCACATACAACCGTCATTTAAAGTCAAAAGATTAAATGTTAAATTTTCATCAATATTGACCATTTTTTGAACGTTCGACAGGTCCAGGGTCATCGTTTTTCAATAGAAAATTGCTTTTTGGACTCTACCAAAAATGATTCAAAATGTCATTGGGATCGGGCCTCATGTAGAATAACGACTTTTTAAACCCTCACAGTGACCAAAATTGCCATTTTTACAGAGTTTTGCTTCCTCAAAAGCTTCAATTTTGACCAATTTCAGGCACAGAAATGACTTTAAACACACTTATTTTAGTTGAGAAGGTAATAATTCACATCCAACCGTCATTTAAAGTCAAAAGATTAAATGTTAAATTTTCATCAATATTGACAATTTTTTGAACGTTTGACAGGTCCGGGGTCATCGTTTTTCATCAGAAAATTGATTTTTTGGACTCTACCAAAAATTATTCAAAATGTCATTTGGATCGGGCCTCCTGTTGAATAACCACTTTTTAAACCCTCACAGTGACCAAAATTGCCATTTTTACAGAGTTTTCGCTTACTCAAAAGCTTCAATTTTGACCAATTTCAGGCACAAAAATGACTTTAAACACACTTATTTTAGTTGAAAAAGTAATATTCACATCCAACCGTCATTTAAAGTCAAAAGATCAAATGTTAAAATGTCATCAATATTGACCACTTTTTTGAACGTTCGACAGGTCATCGTTTTTCATCAGAAAATTGATTTTTTGGACTCTACTAAAAATTATTCAAAATGTCATTTGGATCGGGCCTCGTGTTGAATAACCACTTTTTAAACCCTCACAGTGACCAAAATTGCCATTTTTACTGAGTTTTCGCTTACTCAAAAGCTTCAATTTTGACCAATTTCAGGCACAGAAATGACTTTAAACACACTTATTTTAGTTGAAAAAGTAATATTTCACATCCAACCGTCATTTAAAGTCAAAAGATTAAATGTTAAAATTTCATCAATATTGACCACTTTTTTGAAAGTTCGAGAGGTCCGGGGTCATTGTTTTCCATCAGAAAATTGATTTTTTGGACTCTACCAGAAATGATTCAAAATGTCATTGGGATCGGGCCTCATGTAGAATAACCACTTTTTAAACCCTCACAGTGACCAAAATTGCCATTTTTACAGAGTTTTGCTTACTCAAAAGCTTTAATTTTGACCAATTTCAGGCACAGAAGTGACTTTAAACACACTTATTTTAGTTGAACAGGTAATAATTCACATGCAACCGTCATTTAAAGTCAAAAGATTAAATGTTAAATTTTCATCAATATTGACCATTTTTTGAACGTTCGACAGGTCCAGGGTCATCGTTTTTCATCAGAAAATTGATTTTTTGGACTCTACCAAAAATGATTCAAAATGTCATTTGGATCGGGCCTCATGTTGAATAACCACTTTTTAAACCCTCACAGTGACCACAATTGCCATTTTTACAGAGTTTTCGCTTACTCAAAGCTTCAATTTTGACCAATTTCAGGCACAGAAATGACTTTAAACACACTTATTTTAGTTGAAAAAGTAATAATTCACACCCAACCATCATTTAAAGTCAAAAGATTAAATGTTAAAATTCCATCAATATTGACCACTTTTTTGAACGTTCGACAGGTCCGGGGTCATCGTTTTTCATCAGAAAATTGATTTTTTGGACTCTACCAGAAATGATTCAAAATGTCATTGGGATCAGGCCTCATGTAGAATAACCACTTTTTAAACCCTCACAGTGACCAAAATTGCCATTTTTACAGAGTTTTGCTTACTCAAAAGCTTCAATTTTGACCAATTTCAGGCACAGAAATGACTTTAAACACACTTATTTTAGTTGAGAAGGTAATAATTCACATCCAACCGTCATTTAAAGTCAAAAGATTAAATGTTAAATTTTCATCAATGTTGACCATTTTTTGAACGCTCGACAGGTCCGGGGTCATCGTTTTTCATCAGAAAATTGATTTTTTGGACTCTACCAGAAATGATTCAAAATGTCATTGGGATCGGGCCTCATGTAGAATAACCACTTTTTAAACCCTCACAGTGACCAAAATTGCCATTTTTACAGAGTTTTGCTTACTCAAAAATTTTAATTTTGACCAATTTCAAGCACAGAAGTGACTTTAAACACACTTATTTTAGTTGAACTGGTAATAATTCACATACAACCGTCATTTAAAGTCAAAAGATTAAATGTTAAATTTTCATCAATATTGACAATTTTTTGAACGTTCGACAGGTCCAGGGTCATCGTTTTTCATCAGAAAATTGATTTTTTTGGACTCTATCAAAAATGATTCAAAATGTCATTTGGTTCGGGCCTCATGTTGAATAACCACTTTTTAAACCCTCACAGTGACCAAAATTGCCATTTTTACAGAGTTTTCGCTTATTCAAAAGCTTAAATTTTGACCAATTTCAGGCACAGAAATGACTTTAAACACACTTATTTTAGTTGAGAAGGTAATATTTCACATCCAACCGTCATTTAAAGTCAAAAGATTAAATGTTAAATTTTCATCAATATTGACCATTTTTTGAACGTTCGACAGGTCCAGGGTCATCGTTTTTCATCAGAAAATTGATTTATTGGACTCTACCAAAAATGATTCAACATGTCATTTGGATCGGGCCTCATGTTTAATAACCACTTTTTAAACCCTCACAGTGACCAAAATTGCCATTTTTACAGAGTTTTGCTTACTAAAAAGCTTTAATTTTGACCAATTTCAGGCACAGAAATGACTTTAAACACACTTATTTTAGTTGAACAGGTAATAATTCACATACAACCGTCATTTAAAGTCAAAAGATTAAATGTTAAATTTTCATCAATATTGACCATTTTTTGAACGTTCGACAGGTCCAGGGTCATCGTTTTTCATCAGAAAATTGCTTTTTGGACTCTACCAAAAATGATTCAAAATGTCATTTGGATCGGGCCTCATGTTTAATAACCACTTTTTAAACCCTCACAGTGACCAAAATTGCCATTTTTACAGAGTTTTCGCTTACTCAAAAGCTTCAATTTTGACCAATTTCAGGCACTGAAATGACTGTAAACTCACTTATTTTAGTTGAAAAAGTAATAATTCACATCCAACCGTCATTTAAAGTCAAAAGATTAAATGTTAAAATTTCATCAATATTGACCATTTTTTGAAAGTTCGAGAGGTCCGGGGTCATTGTTTTCCATCAGAAAATTGATTTTTTGGACTCTACCAGAAATGATTCAAAATGTCATTGGGATCGGGCCTCATGTAGAATAACCACTTTTTAAACCCTCACAGTGACCAAAATTGCCATTTTTACAGAGTTTTCGCTTACTCAAAAGCTTCAATTTTGACCAATTTCAGGCACAAAAATGACTTTAAACACACTTATTTTAGTTGAAAAAGTAATATTCACATCCAACCGTCATTTAAAGTCAAAAGATCAAATGTTAAAATGTCATCAATATTGACCACTTTTTTGAACGTTCGACAGGTCATCGTTTTTCATCAGAAAATTGATTTTTTGGACTCTACTAAAAATTATTCAAAATGTCATTTGGATCGGGCCTCGTGTTGAATAACCACTTTTTAAACCCTCACAGTGACCAAAATTGCCATTTTTACTGAGTTTTCGCTTACTCAAAAGCTTCAATTTTGACCAATTTCAGGCACAGAAATGACTTTAAACACACTTATTTTAGTTGAAAAAGTAATATTTCACATCCAACCGTCATTTAAAGTCAAAAGATTAAATGTTAAAATTTCATCAATATTGACCACTTTTTTGAAAGTTCGAGAGGTCCGGGGTCATTGTTTTCCATCAGAAAATTGATTTTTTGGACTCTACCAGAAATGATTCAAAATGTCATTGGGATCGGGCCTCATGTAGAATAACCACTTTTTAAACCCTCACAGTGACCAAAATTGCCATTTTTACAGAGTTTTGCTTACTCAAAAGCTTTAATTTTGACCAATTTCAGGCACAGAAGTGACTTTAAACACACTTATTTTAGTTGAACAGGTAATAATTCACATACAACCGTCATTTAAAGTCAAAAGATTAAATGTTAAATTTTCATCAATATTGACCATTTTTTGAACGTTCGACAGGTCCAGGGTCATCGTTTTTCATCAGAAAATTGATTTTTTGGACTCTACCAAAAATGATTCAAAATGTCATTTGGATCGGGCCTCATGTTGAATAACCACTTTTTAAACCCTCACAGTGACCAAAATTGCCATTTTTACAGAGTTTTCGCTTACTCAAAGCTTCAATTTTGACCAATTTCAGGCACAGAAATGACTTTAAACACACTTATTTTAGTTGAAAAAGTAATAATTCACACCCAACCATCATTTAAAGTCAAAAGATTAAATGTTAAAATTCCATCAATATTGACCACTTTTTTGAACGTTCGACAGGTCCGGGGTCATCGTTTTTCATCAGAAAATTGATTTTTTGGACTCTACCAGAAATTATTCAAAATGTCATTGGGATCAGGCCTCATGTAGAATAACCACTTTTTAAACCCTCACAGTGACCAAAATTGCCATTTTTACAGAGTTTTGCTTACTCAAAAGCTTCAATTTTGACCAATTTCAGGCACAGAAATGACTTTAAACACACTTATTTTAGTTGAGAAGGTAATAATTCACATCCAACCGTCATTTAAAGTCAAAAGATTAAATGTTAAATTTTCATCAATATTGACCATTTTTTGAACGTTCGACAGGTCCGGGGTCATCGTTTTTCATCAGAAAATTGATTTTTTGGACTCTACCAGAAATGATTCAAAATGTCATTGGGATCGGGCCTCATGTAGAATAACCACTTTTTAAACCCTCACAGTGACCAAAATTGCCATTTTTACAGAGTTTTGCTTACTCAAAAATTTTAATTTTGACCAATTTCAAGCACAGAAGTGACTTTAAACACACTTATTTTAGTTGAACTGGTAATAATTCACATACAACCGTCATTTAAAGTCAAAAGAATAAATGTTAAATTTTCATCAATATTGACCATTTTTTGAACGTTCGACAGGTCTAGGGTCATCGTTTTTCATCAGAAAATTGATTTTTTTGGACTCTATCAAAAATGATTCAAAATGTCATTTGGATCGGGCCTCATGTTGAATAACCACTTTTTAAACCCTCACAGTGACCAAAATTGCCATTTTTACAGAGTTTTCGCTTATTCAAAAGCTTAAATTTTGACCAATTTCAGGCACAGAAATGACTTTAAACACACTTATTTTAGTTGAGAAGGTAATATTTCACATCCAACCGTCATTTAAAGTCAAAAGATTAAATGTTAAATTTTCATCAATATTGACCATTTTTTGAACGTTCGACAGGTCCAGGGTCATCGTTTTTCATCAGAAAATTGATTTATTGGACTCTACCAAAAATGATTCAACATGTCATTTGGATCGGGCCTCATGTTTAATAACCACTTTTTAAACCCTCACAGTGACCAAAATTGCCATTTTTACAGAGTTTTGCTTACTAAAAAGCTTTAATTTTGACCAATTTCAGGCACAGAAATGACTTTAAACACACTTATTTTAGTTGAACAGGTAATAATTCACATACAACCGTCATTTAAAGTCAAAAGATTAAATGTTAAATTTTCATCAATATTGACCATTTTTTGAACGTTCGACAGGTCCAGGGTCATCGTTTTTCATCAGAAAATTGCTTTTTGGACTCTACCAAAAATGATTCAAAATGTCATTTGGATCGGGCCTCATGTTTAATAACCACTTTTTAAACCCTCACAGTGACCAAAATTGCCATTTTTACAGAGTTTTCGCTTACTCAAAAGCTTCAATTTTGACCAATTTCAGGCACTGAAATGACTGTAAACTCACTTATTTTAGTTGAAAAAGTAATAATTCACATCCAACCGTCATTTAAAGTCAAAAGATTAAATGTTAAAATTTCATCAATATTGACCATTTTTTGAACGTTCGACAGTTCCAGGGTCATCGTTTTTCAATAGAAAATTTATTTTTTGGACTCTACCAAAAATGATTCAAAATGTCATTGGGATCGGGCCTCATGTAGAATAACGACTTTTTAAACCCTCACAGTGACCAAAATTGCCATTTTTACAGAGTTTTGCTTCCTCAAAAGCTTCAATTTTGACCAATTTCAGGCACAGAAATGACTTTAAACACACTTATTTTAGTTGAGAAGGTAATAATTCACATCCAACCGTCATTTAAAGTCAAAAGATTAAATGTTAAATTTTCATCAATATTGACAATTTATTGAACGTTTGACAGGTCCGGGGTCATCGTTTTTCATCAGAAAATTGATTTTTTGGACTCTACCAAAAATTATTCAAAATGTCATTTGGATCGGGCCTCCTGTTGAATAACCACTTTTTAAACCCTCACAGTGACCAAAATTGCCATTTTTACAGAGTTTTCGCTTACTCAAAAGCTTCATTTTTGACCAATTTCAGGCACAAAAATGACTTTAAACACACTTATTTTAGTTGAAAAAGTAATATTCACATCCAACCGTCATTTAAAGTCAAAAGATCAAATGTTAAAATGTCATCAATATTGACCACTTTTTTGAACGTTCGACAGGTCATCGTTTTTCATCAGAAAATTGATTTTTTGGACTCTACTAAAAATTATTCAAAATGTCATTTGGATCGGGCCTCGTGTTGAATAACCACTTTTTAAACCCTCACAGTGACCAAAATTGCCATTTTTACTGAGTTTTCGCTTACTCAAAAGCTTCAATTTTGACCAATTTCAGGCACAGAAATGACTTTAAACACACTTATTTTAGTTGAAAAAGTAATATTTCACATCCAACCGTCATTTAAAGTCAAAAGATTAAATGTTAAAATTTCATCAATATTGACCACTTTTTTGAAAGTTCGAGAGGTCCGGGGTCATTGTTTTCCATCAGAAAATTGATTTTTTGGACTCTACCAGAAATGATTCAAAATGTCATTGGGATCGGGCCTCATGTAGAATAACCACTTTTTAAACCCTCACAGTGACCAAAATTGCCATTTTTACAGAGTTTTGCTTACTCAAAAGCTTTAATTTTGACCAATTTCAGGCACAGAAGTGACTTTAAACACACTTATTTTAGTTGAACAGGTAATAATTCACATACAACCGTCATTTAAAGTCAAAAGATTAAATGTTAAATTTTCATCAATATTGACCATTTTTTGAACGTTCGACAGGTCCAGGGTCATCGTTTTTCATCAGAAAATTGATTTTTTGGACTCTACCAAAAATGATTCAAAATGTCATTTGGATCGGGCCTCATGTTGAATAACCACTTTTTAAACCCTCACAGTGACCAAAATTGCCATTTTTACAGAGTTTTCGCTTACTCAAAGCTTCAATTTTGACCAATTTCAGGCACAGAAATGACTTTAAACACACTTATTTTAGTTGAAAAAGTAATAATTCACACCCAACCATCATTTAAAGTCAAAAGATTAAATGTTAAAATTCCATCAATATTGACCACTTTTTTGAACGTTCGACAGGTCCGGGGTCATCGTTTTTCATCAGAAAATTGATTTTTTGGACTCTACCAGAAATGATTCAAAATGTCATTGGGATCAGGCCTCATGTAGAATAACCACTTTTTAAACCCTCACAGTGACCAAAATTGCCATTTTTACAGAGTTTTGCTTACTCAAAAGCTTCAATTTTGACCAATTTCAGGCACAGAAATGACTTTAAACACACTTATTTTAGTTGAGAAGGTAATAATTCACATCCAACCGTCATTTAAAGTCAAAAGATTAAATGTTACATTTTCATCAATATTGACCATTTTTTGAACGTTCGACAGGTCCGGGGTCATCGTTTTTCATCAGAAAATTGATTTTTTGGACTCTACCAGAAATGATTCAAAATGTCATTGGGATCGGGCCTCATGTAGAATAACCACTTTTTAAACCCTCACAGTGACCAAAATTGCCATTTTTACAGAGTTTTGCTTACTCAAAAATTTTAATTTTGACCAATTTCAAGCACAGAAGTGACTTTAAACACACTTATTTTAGTTGAACTGGTAATAATTCACATACAACCGTCATTTAAAGTCAAAAGATTAAATGTTAAATTTTCATCAATATTGACCATTTTTTGAACGTTCGACAGGTCCAGGGTCATCGTTTTTCATCAGTAAATTGATTTTTTTGGACTCTATCAAAAATGATTCAAAATGTCATTTGGATCGGGCCTCATGTTGAATAACCACTTTTTAAACCCTCACAGTGACCAAAATTGCCATTTTTACAGAGTTTTCGCTTATTCAAAAGCTTAAATTTTGACCAATTTCAGGCACAAAAATTACTTTAAACACACTTATTTTAGTTGAAAAAGTAATAATTCACATCCAACCGTCATTTAAAGTCAAAAGATCAAATGTTAAAATTTCATCAATATTGACCACTTTTTTGAACGTTCGACAGGTCATCGTTTTCCATCAGAAAATTGATTTTTTGGACTCTACCAGAAATGATTCAAAATGTCATTGGGATCGGGCCTCATGTAGAATAACCACTTTTTAAACCCTCACAGTGACCAAAATTGCAATTTTTACAGAGTTTTGCTTACTCAAAAGCTTTAATTTTGACCAGTTTCAGGCACAGAAGTGACTTTAAACACACTTATTTTAGTTGAACAGGTAATAATTCACATACAACCGTCATTTAAAGTCAAAAGATTAAATGTTACATTTTCATCATTATTGACCATTTCTTGAACGTTCGACAGGTCCAGGGTCATCGTTTTTCATCAGAAAATTGATTTTTTGGACTCTACCAAAAATGATTCAAAATGTCATTTGGATCGGGCCTCATGTTGAATAACCACTTTTTAAACCCTCACAGTGACCAAAATTGCCATTTTTACAGAGTTTTCGCTTACTCAAAAGCTTCAATTTTGACCAATTTCAGGCACAGAAATGACTTTAAACACACTTATTTTAGTTGAAAAAGTAATAATTCACACCCAACCATCATTTAAAGTCAAAAGATTAAATGTTAAAATTCCATCAATATTGACCACTTTTTTGAACGTTCGACAGGTCCGGGGTCATCGTTTTTCATCAGAAAATTGATTTTTTGGACTCTACCAGAAATGATTCAAAATGTCATTGGGATCAGGCCTCATGTAGAATAACCACTTTTTAAACCCTCACAGTGACCAAAATTGCCATTTTTACAGAGTTTTGCTTACTCAAAAGCTTCAATTTTGACCAATTTCAGGCACAGAAATGACTTTAAACACACTTATTTTAGTTGAGAAGGTAATAATTCACATCCAACCGTCATTTAAAGTCAAAAGATTAAATGTTAAATTTTCATCAATATTGACCATTTTTTGAACGTTCGACAGGTCCGGGGTCATCGTTTTTCATCAGAAAATTGATTTTTTGGACTCTACCAGAAATGATTCAAAATGTCATTGGGATCGGGCCTCATGTAGAATAACCACTTTTTAAACCCTCACAGTGACCAAAATTGCCATTTTTACAGAGTTTTGCTTACTCAAAAATTTTAATTTTGACCAATTTCAAGCACAGAAGTGACTTTAAACACACTTATTTTAGTTGAACTGGTAATAATTCACATACAACCGTCATTTAAAGTCAAAAGATTAAATGTTAAATTTTCATCAATATTGACCATTTTTTGAACGTTCGACAGGTCCAGGGTCATCGTTTTTCATCAGTAAATTGATTTTTTTGGACTCTATCAAAAATGATTCAAAATGTCATTTGGATCGGGCCTCATGTTGAATAACCACTTTTTAAACCCTCACAGTGACCAAAATTGCCATTTTTACAGAGTTTTCGCTTATTCAAAAGCTTAAATTTTGACCAATTTCAGGCACAAAAATTACTTTAAACACACTTATTTTAGTTGAAAAAGTAATAATTCACATCCAACCGTCATTTAAAGTCAAAAGATCAAATGTTAAAATTTCATCAATATTGACCACTTTTTTGAACGTTCGACAGGTCATCGTTTTCCATCAGAAAATTGATTTTTTGGACTCTACCAGAAATGATTCAAAATGTCATTGGGATCGGGCCTCATGTAGAATAACCACTTTTTAAACCCTCACAGTGACCAAAATTGCCATTTTTACAGAGTTTTGCTTACTCAAAAGCTTTAATTTTGACCAGTTTCAGGCACAGAAGTGACTTTAAACACACTTATTTTAGTTGAACAGGTAATAATTCACATACAACCGTCATTTAAAGTCAAAAGATTAAATGTTAAATTTTCATCATTATTGACCATTTCTTGAACGTTCGACAGGTCCAGGGTCATCGTTTTTCATCAGAAAATTGATTTTTTGGACTCTACCAAAAATGATTCAAAATGTCATTTGGATCGGGCCTCATGTTGAATAACCACTTTTTAAACCCTCACAGTGACCAAAATTGCCATTTTTACAGAGTTTTCGCTTACTCAAAAGCTTCAATTTTGACCAATTTCAGGCACAGAAATGACTTTAAACACACTTATTTTAGTTGAAAAAGTAATAATTCACACCCAACCATCATTTAAAGTCAAAAGATTAAATGTTAAAATTCCATCAATATTGACCACTTTTTTGAACGTTCGACAGGTCCGGGGTCATCGTTTTTCATCAGAAAATTGATTTTTTGGACTCTACCAGAAATGATTCAAAATGTCATTGGGATCGGGCCTCATGTAGAATAACCACTTTTTAAACCCTCACAGTGACCAAAATTGCCATTTTTACAGAGTTTTGCTTACTAAAAAGTTTTAATTGTGACCAATTTCAAGCACAGAAGTGACTTTAAACACACTTATTTTAGTTGAACTGGTAATAATTCACATACAACCGTCATTTAAAGTCAAAAGATTAAATGTTAAATTTTCATCAATATTGACCATTTTTTGAACGTTCGACAGGTCCGGGGTCATCGTTTTTCATCAGAAAATTGAATTATTTGGACTCTACCAAAAATGATTCAAAATGTCATTTGGATCGGGCCTCATGTTTAATAACCACTTTTTAAACCCTCACAGTGACCAAAATTGCCATTTTTTTCAGAGTTTTCGCTTACTCAAAAGCTTCAATTTTGACCAATTTCAGGCACAGAAATGACTTTAAACACACTTATTTTAGTTGAGAAGGTAATAGTTCACATCCAACCGTCATTTAAAGTCAAAAGATTAAATGTTAAAATTTCATCAATATTGACCACTTTTTTGAAAGTTCGAGAGGTCCGGGGTCATTGTTTTCCATCAGAAAATTGATTTTTTGGACTCTACCAGAAATGATTCAAAATGTCATTGGGATCGGGCCTCATGTAGAATAACCACTTTTTAAACCCTCACAGTGACCAAAATTGCCATTTTTACAGAGTTTTGCTTACTCAAAAATTTTAATTTTGACCAATTTCAAGCACAGAAGTGACTTTAAACACACTTATTTTAGTTGAACTGGTAATAATTCACATACAACCGTCATTTAAAGTCAAAAGATTAAATGTTAAATTTTCATCAATATTGACCATTTTTTGAACGTTCGACAGGTCCAGGGTCATCGTTTTTCATCAGAAAATTGATTTTTTTGGACTCTATCAAAAATGATTCAAAATGTCATTTGGATCGGGCCTCATGTTGAATAACCACTTTTTAAACCCTCACAGTGACCAAAATTGCCATTTTTACAGAGTTTTCGCTTATTCAAAAGCTTAAATTTTGACCAATTTCAGGCACAGAAATGACTTTAAACACACTTATTTTAGTTGAGAAGGTAATATTTCACATCCAACCGTCATTTAAAGTCAAAAGATTAAATGTTAAATTTTCATCAATATTGACCATTTTTTGAACGTTCGACAGGTCCAGGGTCATCGTTTTTCATCAGAAAATTGATTTATTGGACTCTACCAAAAATGATTCAACATGTCATTTGGATCGGGCCTCATGTTTAATAACCACTTTTTAAACCCTCACAGTGACCAAAATTGCCATTTTTACAGAGTTTTGCTTACTAAAAAGCTTTAATTTTGACCAATTTCAGGCACAGAAATGACTTTAAACACACTTATTTTAGTTGAACAGGTAATAATTCACATACAACCGTCATTTAAAGTCAAAAGATTAAATGTTAAATTTTCATCAATATTGACCATTTTTTGAACGTTCGACAGGTCCAGGGTCATCGTTTTTCATCAGAAAATTGCTTTTTGGACTCTACCAAAAATGATTCAAAATGTCATTTGGATCGGGCCTCATGTTTAATAACCACTTTTTAAACCCTCACAGTGACCAAAATTGCCATTTTTACAGAGTTTTCGCTTACTCAAAAGCTTCAATTTTGACCAATTTCAGGCACTGAAATGACTGTAAACTCACTTATTTTAGTTGAAAAAGTAATAATTCACATCCAACCGTCATTTAAAGTCAAAAGATTAAATGTTAAAATTTCATCAATATTGACCATTTTTTGAACGTTCGACAGTTCCAGGGTCATCGTTTTTCAATAGAAAATTTATTTTTTGGACTCTACCAAAAATGATTCAAAATGTCATTGGGATCGGGCCTCATGTAGAATAACGACTTTTTAAACCCTCACAGTGACCAAAATTGCCATTTTTACAGAGTTTTGCTTCCTCAAAAGCTTCAATTTTGACCAATTTCAGGCACAGAAATGACTTTAAACACACTTATTTTAGTTGAGAAGGTAATAATTCACATCCAACCGTCATTTAAAGTCAAAAGATTAAATGTTAAATTTTCATCAATATTGACAATTTATTGAACGTTTGACAGGTCCGGGGTCATCGTTTTTCATCAGAAAATTGATTTTTTGGACTCTACCAAAAATTATTCAAAATGTCATTTGGATCGGGCCTCCTGTTGAATAACCACTTTTTAAACCCTCACAGTGACCAAAATTGCCATTTTTACAGAGTTTTCGCTTACTCAAAAGCTTCAATTTTGACCAATTTCAGGCACAAAAATGACTTTAAACACACTTATTTTAGTTGAAAAAGTAATATTCACATCCAACCGTCATTTAAAGTCAAAAGATCAAATGTTAAAATGTCATCAATATTGACCACTTTTTTGAACGTTCGACAGGTCATCGTTTTTCATCAGAAAATTGATTTTTTGGACTCTACTAAAAATTATTCAAAATGTCATTTGGATCGGGCCTCGTGTTGAATAACCACTTTTTAAACCCTCACAGTGACCAAAATTGCCATTTTTACTGAGTTTTCGCTTACTCAAAAGCTTCAATTTTGACCAATTTCAGGCACAGAAATGACTTTAAACACACTTATTTTAGTTGAAAAAGTAATATTTCACATCCAACCGTCATTTAAAGTCAAAAGATTAAATGTTAAAATTTCATCAATATTGACCACTTTTTTGAAAGTTCGAGAGGTCCGGGGTCATTGTTTTCCATCAGAAAATTGATTTTTTGGACTCTACCAGAAATGATTCAAAATGTCATTGGGATCGGGCCTCATGTAGAATAACCACTTTTTAAACCCTCACAGTGACCAAAATTGCCATTTTTACAGAGTTTTGCTTACTCAAAAGCTTTAATTTTGACCAATTTCAGGCACAGAAGTGACTTTAAACACACTTATTTTAGTTGAACAGGTAATAATTCACATACAACCGTCATTTAAAGTCAAAAGATTAAATGTTAAATTTTCATCAATATTGACCATTTTTTGAACGTTCGACAGGTCCAGGGTCATCGTTTTTCATCAGAAAATTGATTTTTTGGACTCTACCAAAAATGATTCAAAATGTCATTTGGATCGGGCCTCATGTTGAATAACCACTTTTTAAACCCTCACAGTGACCAAAATTGCCATTTTTACAGAGTTTTCGCTTACTCAAAGCTTCAATTTTGACCAATTTCAGGCACAGAAATGACTTTAAACACACTTATTTTAGTTGAAAAAGTAATAATTCACACCCAACCATCATTTAAAGTCAAAAGATTAAATGTTAAAATTCCATCAATATTGACCACTTTTTTGAACGTTCGAGAGGTCCAGGGTCATCGTTTTTCATCAGAAAATTGATTTTTTGGACTCTACCAGAAATGATTCAAAATGTCATTGGGATCAGGCCTCATGTAGAATAACCACTTTTTAAACCCTCACAGTGACCAAAATTGCCATTTTTACAGAGTTTTGCTTACTCAAAAGCTTCAATTTTGACCAATTTCAGGCACAGAAATGACTTTAAACACACTTATTTTAGTTGAGAAGGTAATAATTCACATCCAACCGTCATTTAAAGTCAAAAGATTAAATGTTAAATTTTCATCAATATTGACCATTTTTTGAACGTTCGACAGGTCCGGGGTCATCGTTTTTCATCAGAAAATTGATTTTTTGGACTCTACCACAAATGATTCAAAATGTCATTGGGATCGGGCCTCATGTAGAATAACCACTTTTTAAACCCTCACAGTGACCAAAATTGCCATTTTTACAGAGTTTTGCTTACTCAAAAATTTTAATTTTGACCAATTTCAAGCACAGAAGTGACTTTAAACACACTTATTTTAGTTGAACTGGTAATAATTCACATACAACCGTCATTTAAAGTCAAAAGATTAAATGTTAAATTTTCATCAATATTGACCATTTTTTGAACGTTCGACAGGTCCAGGGTCATCGTTTTTCATCAGTAAATTGATTTTTTTGGACTCTATCAAAAATGATTCAAAATGTCATTTGGATCGGGCCTCATGTTGAATAACCACTTTTTAAACCCTCACAGTGACCAAAATTGCCATTTTTACAGAGTTTTCGCTTATTCAAAAGCTTAAATTTTGACCAATTTCAGGCACAAAAATTACTTTAAACACACTTATTTTAGTTGAAAAAGTAATAATTCACATCCAACCGTCATTTAAAGTCAAAAGATCAAATGTTAAAATTTCATCAATATTGACCACTTTTTTGAACGTTCGACAGGTCATCGTTTTCCATCAGAAAATAGATTTTTTGGACTCTACCAGAAATGATTCAAAATGTCATTGGGATCGGGCCTCATGTAGAATAACCACTTTTTAAACCCTCACAGTGACCAAAATTGCAATTTTTACAGAGTTTTGCTTACTCAAAAGCTTTAATTTTGACCAGTTTCAGGCACAGAAGTGACTTTAAACACACTTATTTTAGTTGAACAGGTAATAATTCACATACAACCGTCATTTAAAGTCAAAAGATTAAATGTTACATTTTCATCATTATTGACCATTTCTTGAACGTTCGACAGGTCCAGGGTCATCGTTTTTCATCAGAAAATTGATTTTTTGGACTCTACCAAAAATGATTCAAAATGTCATTTGGATCGGGCCTCATGTTGAATAACCACTTTTTAAACCCTCACAGTGACCAAAATTGCCATTTTTACAGAGTTTTCGCTTACTCAAAAGCTTCAATTTTGACCAATTTCAGGCACAAAAATGACTTTAAACACACTTATTTTAGTTGAAAAAGTAATATTCACATCCAACCGTCATTTAAAGTCAAAAGATCAAATGTTAAAATGTCATCAATATTGACCACTTTTTTGAACGTTCGACAGGTCATCGTTTTTCATCAGAAAATTGATTTTTTGGACTCTACTAAAAATTATTCAAAATGTCATTTGGATCGGGCCTCGTGTTGAATAACCACTTTTTAAACCCTCACAGTGACCAAAATTGCCATTTTTACTGAGTTTTCGCTTACTCAAAAGCTTCAATTTTGACCAATTTCAGGCACAGAAATGACTTTAAACACACTTATTTTAGTTGAAAAAGTAATATTTCACATCCAACCGTCATTTAAAGTCAAAAGATTAAATGTTAAAATTTCATCAATATTGACCACTTTTTTGAAAGTTCGAGAGGTCCGGGGTCATTGTTTTCCATCAGAAAATTGATTTTTTGGACTCTACCAGAAATGATTCAAAATGTCATTGGGATCGGGCCTCATGTAGAATAACCACTTTTTAAACCCTCACAGTGACCAAAATTGCCATTTTTACAGAGTTTTGCTTACTCAAAAGCTTTAATTTTGACCAATTTCAGGCACAGAAGTGACTTTAAACACACTTATTTTAGTTGAACAGGTAATAATTCACATACAACCGTCATTTAAAGTCAAAAGATTAAATGTTAAATTTTCATCAATATTGACCATTTTTTGAACGTTCGACAGGTCCAGGGTCATCGTTTTTCATCAGAAAATTTATTTTTTGGACTCTACCAAAAATGATTCAAAATGTCATTTGGATCGGGCCTCATGTTGAATAACCACTTTTTAAACCCTCACAGTGACCAAAATTGCCATTTTTACAGAGTTTTCGCTTACTCAAAGCTTCAATTTTGACCAATTTCAGGCACAGAAATGACTTTAAACACACTTATTTTAGTTGAAAAAGTAATAATTCACACCCAACCATCATTTAAAGTCAAAAGATTAAATGTTAAAATTCCATCAATATTGACCACTTTTTTGAACGTTCGACAGGTCCGGGGTCATCGTTTTTCATCAGAAAATTGATTTTTTGGACTCTACCAGAAATGATTCAAAATGTCATTGGGATCAGGCCTCATGTAGAATAACCACTTTTTAAACCCTCACAGTGACCAAAATTGCCATTTTTACAGAGTTTTGCTTACTCAAAAGCTTCAATTTTGACCAATTTCAGGCACAGAAATGACTTTAAACACACTTATTTTAGTTGAGAAGGTAATAATTCACATCCAACCGTCATTTAAAGTCAAAAGATTAAATGTTAAATTTTCATCAATATTGACCATTTTTTGAACGTTCGACAGGTCCGGGGTCATCGTTTTTCATCAGAAAATTGATTTTTTGGACTCTACCAGAAATGATTCAAAATGTCATTGGGATCGGGCCTCATGTAGAATAACCACTTTTTAAACCCTCACAGTGACCAAAATTGCCATTTTTACAGAGTTTTGCTTACTCAAAAATTTTAATTTTGACCAATTTCAAGCACAGAAGTGACTTTAAACACACTTATTTTAGTTGAACTGGTAATAATTCACATACAACCGTCATTTAAAGTCAAAAGATTAAATGTTAAATTTTCATCAATATTGACCATTTTTTGAACGTTCGACAGGTCCAGGGTCATCGTTTTTCATCAGTAAATTGATTTTTTTGGACTCTATCAAAAATGATTCAAAATGTCATTTGGATCGGGCCTCATGTTGAATAACCACTTTTTAAACCCTCACAGTGACCAAAATTGCCATTTTTACAGAGTTTTCGCTTATTCAAAAGCTTAAATTTTGACCAATTTCAGGCACAAAAATTACTTTAAACACACTTATTTTAGTTGAAAAAGTAATAATTCACATCCAACCGTCATTTAAAGTCAAAAGATCAAATGTTAAAATTTCATCAATATTGACCACTTTTTTGAACGTTCGACAGGTCATCGTTTTCCATCAGAAAATAGATTTTTTGGACTCTACCAGAAATGATTCAAAATGTCATTGGGATCGGGCCTCATGTAGAATAACCACTTTTTAAACCCTCACAGTGACCAAAATTGCAATTTTTACAGAGTTTTGCTTACTCAAAAGCTTTAATTTTGACCAGTTTCAGGCACAGAAGTGACTTTAAACACACTTATTTTAGTTGAACAGGTAATAATTCACATACAACCGTCATTTAAAGTCAAAAGATTAAATGTTACATTTTCATCATTATTGACCATTTCTTGAACGTTCGACAGGTCCAGGGTCATCGTTTTTCATCAGAAAATTGATTTTTTGGACTCTACCAAAAATGATTCAAAATGTCATTTGGATCGGGCCTCATGTTGAATAACCACTTTTTAAACCCTCACAGTGACCAAAATTGCCATTTTTACAGAGTTTTCGCTTACTCAAAAGCTTCAATTTTGACCAATTTCAGGCACAGAAATGACTTTAAACACACTTATTTTAGTTGAAAAAGTAATAATTCACACCCAACCATCATTTAAAGTCAAAAGATTAAATGTTAAAATTCCATCAATATTGACCACTTTTTTGAACGTTCGACAGGTCCGGGGTCATCGTTTTTCATCAGAAAATTGATTTTTTGGACTCTACCAGAAATGATTCAAAATGTCATTGGGATCAGGCCTCATGTAGAATAACCACTTTTTAAACCCTCACAGTGACCAAAATTGCCATTTTTACAGAGTTTTGCTTACTCAAAAGCTTCAATTTTGACCAATTTCAGGCACAGAAATGACTTTAAACACACTTATTTTAGTTGAGAAGGTAATAATTCACATCCACCCGTCATTTAAAGTCAAAAGATTAAATGTTAAATTTTCATCAATATTGACCATTTTTTGAACGTTCGACAGGTCCGGGGTCATCGTTTTTCATCAGAAAATTGATTTTTTGGACTCTACCAGAAATGATTCAAAATGTCATTGGGATCGGGCCTCATGTAGAATAACCACTTTTTAAACCCTCACAGTGACCAAAATTGCCATTTTTACAGAGTTTTGCTTACTCAAAAATTTTAATTTTGACCAATTTCAAGCACAGAAGTGACTTTAAACACACTTATTTTAGTTGAACTGGTAATAATTCACATACAACCGTCATTTAAAGTCAAAAGATTAAATGTTAAATTTTCATCAATATTGACCATTTTTTGAACGTTCGACAGGTCCAGGGTCATCGTTTTTCATCAGTAAATTGATTTTTTTGGACTCTATCAAAAATGATTCAAAATGTCATTTGGATCGGGCCTCATGTTGAATAACCACTTTTTAAACCCTCACAGTGACCAAAATTGCCATTTTTACAGAGTTTTCGCTTATTCAAAAGCTTAAATTTTGACCAATTTCAGGCACAAAAATTACTTTAAACACACTTATTTTAGTTGAAAAAGTAATAATTCACATCCAACCGTCATTTAAAGTCAAAAGATCAAATGTTAAAATTTCATCAATATTGACCACTTTTTTGAACGTTCGACAGGTCATCGTTTTCCATCAGAAAATTGATTTTTTGGACTCTACCAGAAATGATTCAAAATGTCATTGGGATCAGGCCTCATGTAGAATAACCACTTTTTAAACCCTCACAGTGACCAAAATTGCCATTTTTACAGAGTTTTGCTTACTCAAAAGCTTCAATTTTGACCAATTTCAGGCACAGAAATGACTTTAAACACACTTATTTTAGTTGAGAAGGTAATAATTCACATCCACCCGTCATTTAAAGTCAAAAGATTAAATGTTAAAATTCCATCAATATTGACCACTTTTTTGAACGTTCGACAGGTCCGGGGTCATCGTTTTTCATCAGAAAATTGATTTTTTGGACTCTACCAGAAATGATTCAAAATGTCATTGGGATCGGGCCTCATGTAGAATAACCACTTTTTAAACCCTCACAGTGACCAAAATTGCCATTTTTACAGAGTTTTGCTTACTAAAAAGTTTTAATTGTGACCAATTTCAAGCACAGAAGTGACTTTAAACACACTTATTTTAGTTGAACTGGTAATAATTCACATACAACCGTCATTTAAAGTCAAAAGATTAAATGTTAAATTTTCATCAATATTGACCATTTTTTGAACGTTCGACAGGTCCGGGGTCATCGTTTTTCATCAGAAAATTGAATTATTTGGACTCTACCAAAAATGATTCAAAATGTCATTTGGATCGGGCCTCATGTTTAATAACCACTTTTTAAACCCTCACAGTGACCAAAATTGTCATTTTTTTCAGAGTTTTCGCTTACTCAAAAGCTTCAATTTTGACCAATTTCAGGCACAGAAATGACTTTAAACACACTTATTTTAGTTGAGAAGGTAATAGTTCACATCCAACCGTCATTTAAAGTCAAAAGATTAAATGTTAAAATTTCATCAATATTGACCACTTTTTTGAAAGTTCGAGAGGTCCGGGGTCATTGTTTTCCATCAGAAAATTGATTTTTTGGACTCTACCAGAAATGATTCAAAATGTCATTGGGATCGGGCCTCATGTAGAATAACCACTTTTTAAACCCTCACAGTGACCAAAATTGCCATTTTTACAGAGTTTTGCTTACTCAAAAGCTTTAATTTTGACCAATTTCAGGCACAGAAGTGACTTTAAACACACTTATTTTAGTTGAACAGGTAATAATTCACATACAACCGTCATTTAAAGTCAAAAGATTAAATGTTAAATTTTCATCAATATTGACCATTTTTTGAACGTTCGAGAGGTCCAGGGTCATCGTTTTTCATCAGAAAATTGATTTTTTGGACTCTACCAAATATGATTCAAAATGTCATTTGGATCGGGCCTCATGTTGAATAACCACTTTTTAAACCCTCACAGTGACCAAAATTGCCATTTTTACAGAGTTTTCGCTTACTCAAAAGCTTCAATTTTGACCAATTTCAGGCACAGAAATGACTTTAAACACACTTATTTTAGTTGAAAAAGTAATAATTCACATCCAACCATCATTTAAAGTCAAAAGATTAAATGTTAAAATTCCATCAATATTGACCACATTTTTGAACGCTCGACAGGTCCGGGGTCATCGTTTTTCATCCGAAAATTGATTTTTTGGACTCTACCAGAAATGATTCAAAATGTCATTGGGATCGGGCCTCATGTAGAATAACCACTTTTTAAACCCTCACAGTGACCAAAATTGCCATTTTTACAGAGTTTTGCTTACTCAAAAGCTTTAATTTTGACCAATTTCAGGCACAGAAATGACTTTAAACACACTTATTTTAGTTGAAAAAGTAATATTTCACATCCAACCGTCATTTAAAGTCAAAAGATTAAATGTTAAAATTTCATCAATATTGACCACTTTTTTGAAAGTTCGAGAGATCCGGGGTCATTGTTTTTCATCAGAAAATTGATTTTTTGGACTCTACCAGAAATGATTCAAAATGTCATTGGGATCGGGCCTCATGTAGAATAACCACTTTTTAAACCCTCACAGTGACCAAAATTGCCATTTTTACAGAGTTTTGCTTACTCAAAAGCTTTAATTTTGACCAATTTCAGGCACAGAAGTGACTTTAAACAAACTTATTTTAGTTGAACAGGTAATAATTTACATACAACCGTCATTTAAAGTCAAAAGATTAAATGTTAAATTTTCATCAATATTGACCATTTTTTGAACGTTCGACAGGTCCAGGGTCATCGTTTTTCATCAGAAAATTGATTTTTTGCACTCTACCAAAAATGATTCAAAATGTCATTTGGATCGGGCCTCATGTTGAATAACCACTTTTTAAACCCTCACAGTGACCAAAATTGCCATTTTTACAGAGTTTTCGCTTACCCAAAAGCTTCAATTTTGACCACTTTCAGGCACAGAAATGGCTTTAAACACACTTATTTTAGTTGAAAAAGTAATAATTCACATCCAACCATCATTTAAAGTCAAAAGATTAAATGTTAAATTTTCATCAATATTGACCATTTTTTGAACGTTCGACAGGTCCGGGGTCATCGTTTTTCATCAGAAAATTGAATTTTTTGGACTCTACCAAAAATGATTCAAAATGTCATTTGGATCGGGCCTCATGTTTAATAACCACTTTTTAAACCCTCACAGTGACCAAAATTGCCATTTTTTTCAGAGTTTTCGCTTACTCAAAAGCTTCAATTTTGACCAATTTCAGGCACAGAAATGACTTTAAACACACTTATTTTAGTTGAGAAGGTAATAATTCACATCCAACCTCATTTAAAGTCAAAAGATTAAATGTTAAATTTTCATCAATATTGACCATTTTTTGAACGTTCGACAGGTCCGGGGTCATCGTTTTTCATCAGAAAATTGATTTTTTGGACTCTACCAAAAATGATTCAAAATGTCATTTGGATCGGGCCTCATGTTTAATAACCACTTTTTAAACCCTCCCAGTGACAAAAATTGCCATTTTTACAGAGTTTTTGCTTACTCAAAAGCTTCAATTTTGACCAATTTCAGGCACAGAAATGACTTTAAACACACTTATTTTATTTGAAAAAGTAATAGTTCACATCCAACCGTCATTTAAAGTCAAAAGATTAAATGTTAAAATTTCATCAATATTGACCACTTTTTTGAAAGTTCGAGAGGTCCGGGGTCATTGTTTTCCATCAGAAAATTGATTTTTTGGACTCTACCAGAAATGATTCAAAATGTCATTGGGATCGGGCCTCATGTAGAATAACCACTTTTTAAACCCTCACAGTGACCAAAATTGCCATTTTTACAGAGTTTTCGCTTACTCAAAAGCTTCAATTTTGACCAATTTCAGGCACAGAAATGACTTTAAACACACTTATTTTAGTTGAAAAAGTAATAATTCACATCCAACCATCATTTAAAGTCAAAAGATTAAATGTTAAAATTCCATCAATATTGACCACTTTTTTGAACGTTCGACAGGTCCGGGGTCATCGTTTTTCATCCGAAAATTGATTTTTTGGACACTACCAGAAATGATTCAAAATGTCATTGGGATCGGGCCTCATGTAGAATAACAACTTTTTAAACCCTCACAGTGACCAAAATTGCCATTTTTACAGAGTTTTGCTTACTCAAAAGCTTTAATTTTGACCAATTTCAGGCACAGAAATGACTTTAAACACACTTATTTTAGTTGAAAAAGTAATAATTCACATCCAACCGTCATTTAAAGTCAAAAGATCAAATGTTAAAATTTCATCAATATTGACCACTTTTTTGAATGTTCGACAGGTCATCGTTTTCCATCAGAAAATTGATTTTTTGGACTCTACCAGAAATGATTCAAAATGTCATTGGGATCGGGCCTCATGTAGAATAACCACTTTTTAAACCCTCACAGTGACCAAAATTGCCATTTTTACAGAGTTTTGCTTACTCAAAAGCTTTAATTTTGACCAGTTTCAGGCACAGAAGTGACTTTAAACACACTTATTTTAGTTGAACAGGTAATAATTCACATACAACCGTCATTTAAAGTCAAAAGATTAAATGTTAAATTTTCATCAATATTGACCATTTTTTGAACGTTCGACAGGTCCAGGGTCATCGTTTTTCATCAGAAAATTGATTTTTTGGACTCTACCAGAAATGATTCAAAATGTCATTGGGATCGGGCCTCATGTAGAATAACCACTTTTTAAACCCTCACAGTGACCAAAATTGCCATTTTTACAGAGTTTTGCTTACTCAAAAGCTTTAATTTTGACCAATTTCAGGCACAGAAGTGACTTTAAACAAACTTATTTTAGTTGAACAGGTAATAATTTACATACAACCGTCATTTAAAGTCAAAAGATTAAATGTTAAATTTTCATCAATATTGACCATTTTTTGAACGTTCGACAGGTCCAGGGTCATCGTTTTTCATCAGAAAATTGATTTTTTGCACTCTACCAAAAATGATTCAAAATGTCATTTGGATCGGGCCTCATGTTGAATAACCACTTTTTAAACCCTCACAGTGACCAAAATTGCCATTTTTACAGAGTTTTCGCTTACCCAAAAGCTTCAATTTTGACCACTTTCAGGCACAGAAATGGCTTTAAACACACTTATTTTAGTTGAAAAAGTAATAATTCACATCCAACCATCATTTAAAGTCAAAAGATTAAATGTTAAATTTTCATCAATATTGACCATTTTTTGAACGTTCGACAGGTCCGGGGTCATCGTTTTTCATCAGAAAATTGAATTTTTTGGACTCTACCAAAAATGATTCAAAATGTCATTTGGATCGGGCCTCATGTTTAATAACCACTTTTTAAACCCTCACAGTGACCAAAATTGCCATTTTTTTCAGAGTTTTCGCTTACTCAAAAGCTTCAATTTTGACCAATTTCAGGCACAGAAATGACTTTAAACACACTTATTTTAGTTGAGAAGGTAATAATTCACATCCAACCATCATTTAAAGTCAAAAGATTAAATGTTAAATTTTCATCAATATTGACCATTTTTTGAACGTTCGACAGGTCCGGGGTCATCGTTTTTCATCAGAAAATTGATTTTTTGGACTCTACCAAAAATGATTCAAAATGTCATTTGGATCGGGCCTCATGTTTAATAACCACTTTTTAAACCCTCCCAGTGACAAAAATTGCCATTTTTACAGAGTTTTTGCTTACTCAAAAGCTTCAATTTTGACCAATTTCAGGCACAGAAATGACTTTAAACACACTTATTTTATTTGAAAAAGTAATAGTTCACATCCAACCGTCATTTAAAGTCAAAAGATTAAATGTTAAAATTTCATCAATATTGACCACTTTTTTGAAAGTTCGAGAGGTCCGGGGTCATTGTTTTCCATCAGAAAATTGATTTTTTGGACTCTACCAGAAATGATTCAAAATGTCATTGGGATCGGGCCTCATGTAGAATAACCACTTTTTAAACCCTCACAGTGACCAAAATTGCCATTTTTACAGAGTTTTCGCTTACTCAAAAGCTTCAATTTTGACCAATTTCAGGCACAGAAATGACTTTAAACACACTTATTTTAGTTGAAAAAGTAATAATTCACATCCAACCATCATTTAAAGTCAAAAGATTAAATGTTAAAATTCCATCAATATTGACCACTTTTTTGAACGTTCGACAGGTCCGGGGTCATCGTTTTTCATCCGAAAATTGATTTTTTGGACACTACCAGAAATGATTCAAAATGTCATTGGGATCGGGCCTCATGTAGAATAACAACTTTTTAAACCCTCACAGTGACCAAAATTGCCATTTTTACAGAGTTTTGCTTACTCAAAAGCTTTAATTTTGACCAATTTCAGGCACAGAAATGACTTTAAACACACTTATTTTAGTTGAAAAAGTAATAATTCACATCCAACCGTCATTTAAAGTCAAAAGATCAAATGTTAAAATTTCATCAATATTGACCACTTTTTTGAATGTTCGACAGGTCATCGTTTTCCATCAGAAAATTGATTTTTTGGACTCTACCAGAAATGATTCAAAATGTCATTGGGATCGGGCCTCATGTAGAATAACCACTTTTTAAACCCTCACAGTGACCAAAATTGCCATTTTTACAGAGTTTTGCTTACTCAAAAGCTTTAATTTTGACCAGTTTCAGGCACAGAAGTGACTTTAAACACACTTATTTTAGTTGAACAGGTAATAATTCACATACAACCGTCATTTAAAGTCAAAAGATTAAATGTTAAATTTTCATCAATATTGACCATTTTTTGAACGTTCGACAGGTCCAGGGTCATCGTTTTTCATCAGAAAATTGATTTTTTGGACTCTACCAGAAATGATTCAAAATGTCATTGGGATCGGGCCTCATGTAGAATAACCACTTTTTAAACCCTCACAGTGACCAAAATTGCCATTTTTACAGAGTTTTGCTTACTCAAAAGTTTTAATTTTGACCAATTTCAAGCACAGAAGTGACTTTAAACACACTTATTTTAGTTGAACTGGTAATAATTCACATACAACCGTCATTTAAAGTCAAAAGATTAAATGTTAAATTTTCATCAATATTGACCATTTTTTGAACGTTCGACAGGTCCGGGGTCATCGTTTTTCATCAGAAAATTGAATTATTTGGACTCTACCAAAAATGATTCAAAATGTCATTTGGATCAGGCCTCATGTTTAATAACCACTTTTTAAACCCTCACAGTGACCAAAATTGCCATTTTTTTCAGAGTTTTCGCTTACTCAAAAGCTTCAATTTTGACCAATTTCAGGCACAGAAATGACTTTAAACACACTTATTTTAGTTGAGAAGGTAATAGTTCACATCCAACCGTCATTTAAAGTCAAAAGATTAAATGTTAAAATTTCATCAATATTGACCACTTTTTTGAAAGTTCGAGAGGTCCGGGGTCATTGTTTTCCATCAGAAAATTGATTTTTTGGACTCTACCAGAAATGATTCAAAATGTCATTGGGATCGGGCCTCATGTAGAATAACCACTTTTTAAACCCTCACAGTGACCAAAATTGCCATTTTTACAGAGTTTTGCTTACTCAAAAGCTTTAATTTTGACCAATTTCAGGCACAGAAGTGACTTTAAACACACTTATTTTAGTTGAACAGGTAATAATTCACATACAACCGTCATTTAAAGTCAAAAGATTAAATGTTAAATTTTCATCAATATTGACCATTTTTTGAACGTTCGAGAGGTCCAGGGTCATCGTTTTTCATCAGAAAATTGATTTTTTGGACTCTACCAAAAATGATTCAAAATGTCATTTGGATCGGGCCTCATGTTGAATAACCACTTTTTAAACCCGCACAGTGACCAAAATTGCCATTTTTACAGAGTTTTCGCTTACTCAAAAGCTTCAATTTTGACCAATTTCAGGCACAGAAATGACTTTAAACACACTTATTTTAGTTGAAAAAGTAATATTTCACATCCAACCGTCATTTAAAGTCAAAAGATTAAATGTTAAAATTTCATCAATATTGACCACTTTTTTGAAAGTTCGAGAGGTCCGGGGTCATTGTTTTTCATCAGAAAATTGATTTTTTGGACTCTACCAGAAATGATTCAAAATGTCATTGGGATCGGGCCTCATGTAGAATAACCACTTTTTAAACCCTCACAGTGACCAAAATTGCCATTTTTACAGAGTTTTGCTTACTCAAAAGCTTTAATTTTGACCAATTTCAGGCACAGAAGTGACTTTAAACAAACTTATTTTAGTTGAACAGGTAATAATTCACATACAACCGTCATTTAAAGTCAAAAGATTAAATATTAAATTTTCATCAATATTGACCATTTTTTGAACGTTCGACAGGTCCAGGGTCATCGTTTTTCATCAGAAAATTGATTTTTTGCACTCTACCAAAAATGATTCAAAATGTCATTTGGATCGGGCCTCATGTTGAATAACCACTTTTTAAACCCTCACAGTGACCAAAATTGCCATTTTTACAGAGTTTTCGCTTACTCAAAAGCTTCAATTTTGACCACTTTCAGGCACAGAAATGGCTTTAAACACACTTATTTTAGTTGAAAAAGTAATAATTCACATCCAACCATCATTTAAAGTCAAAAGATTAAATGTTAAATTTTCATCAATATTGACCATTTTTTGAACGTTCGACAGGTCCGGGGTCATCGTTTTTCATCAGAAAATTGAATTTTTTGGACTCTACCAAAAATGATTCAAAATGTCATTTGGATCGGGCCTCATGTTTAATAACCACTTTTTAAACCCTCACAGTGACCAAAATTGCCATTTTTTTCAGAGTTTTCGCTTACTCAAAAGCTTCAATTTTGACCAATTTCAGGCACAGAAATGACTTTAAACACACTTATTTTAGTTGAGAAGGTAATAATTCACATCCAACCATCATTTAAAGTCAAAAGATTAAATGTTAAATTTTCATCAATATTGACCATTTTTTGAACGTTCGACAGGTCCGGGGTCATCGTTTTTCATCAGAAAAATGATTTTTTGGACTCTACCAAAAATGATTCAAAATGTCATTTGGATCGGGCCTCATGTTTAATAACCACTTTTTAAACCCTCCCAGTGACAAAAATTGCCATTTTTACAGAGTTTTTGCTTACTCAAAAGCTTCAATTTTGACCAATTTCAGGCACAGAAATGACTTTAAACACACTTATTTTATTTGAAAAAGTAATAGTTCACATCCAACCGTCATTTAAAGTCAAAAGATTAAATGTTAAAATTTCATCAATATTGACCACTTTTTTGAAAGTTCGAGAGGTCCGGGGTCATTGTTTTCCATCAGAAAATTGATTTTTTGGACTCTACCAGAAATGATTCAAAATGTCATTGGGATCGGGCCTCATGTAGAATAACCACTTTTTAAACCCTCACAGTGACCAAAATTGCCATTTTTACAGAGTTTTGCTTACTCAAAAGCTTTAATTTTGACCAATTTCAGGCACAGAAGTGACTTTAAACACACTTATTTTAGTTGAACAGGTAATAATTCACATACAACCGTCATTTAAAGTCAAAAGATTAAATGTTACATTTTCATCAATATTGACCATTTTTTGAACGTTCGACAGGTCCAGGGTCATCGTTTTTCATCAGAAAATTGATTTTTTGGACTCTACCAAAAATGATTCAAAATGTCATTTGGATCGGGCCTCATGTTGAATAACCACTTTTTAAACCCTCACAGTGACCAAAATTGCCATTTTTACAGAGTTTTCGCTTACTCAAAAGCTTCAATTTTGACCAATTTCAGGCACAGAAATGACTTTAAACACACTTATTTTAGTTGAAAAAGTAATAATTCACATCCAACCATCATTTAAAGTCAAAAGATTAAATGTTAAAATTCCATCAATATTGACCACTTTTTTGAACGTTCGACAGGTCCGGGGTCATCGTTTTTCATCCGAAAATTGATTTTTTGGACACTACCAGAAATGATTCAAAATGTCATTGGGATCGGGCCTCATGTAGAATAACAACTTTTTAAACCCTCACAGTGACCAAAATTGCCATTTTTACAGAGTTTTGCTTACTCAAAAGCTTTAATTTTGACCAATTTCAGGCACAGAAATGACTTTAAACACACTTATTTTAGTTGAACAGGTAATAATTCACATACAACCGTCATTTAAAGTCAAAAGATTAAATGTTAATTTTTCATCAATATTGACCATTTTTTGAACGTTCGACAGGTCCAGGGTCATGGTTTTTCATCAGAAAATTGATTTTTTGGACTCTACCAAAAATGATTCAAAATGTCATTTGGATCGGGCCTCATGTTTAATAACCACTTTTTAAACCCTCCCAGTGACCAAAATTGCCATTTTTACAGAGTTTTTGCTTACTCAAAAGCTTCAATTTTGACCAATTTCAGGCACAGAAATGACTTTAAACACACTTATTTTAGTTGAGAAGGTAATAATTCACATCCAACCGTCATTTAAAGTCAAAAGATTAAATGTTAAATTTTCATCAATATTGACCATTTTTTGAACGTTCGACAGGTCCAGGGTCATCGTTTTTCATCAGAAAATTGATTTATTGGACTCTACCAAAAATGATTCAACATGTCATTTGGATCGGGCCTCATGTTTAATAACCACTTTTTAAACCCTCACAGTGACCAAAATTGCCATTTTTACAGAGTTTTGCTTACTCAAAAGCTTTAATTTTGACCAATTTCAGGCACAGAAATGACTTTAAACACACTTATTTTAGTTGAACAGGTAATAATTCACATACAACCGTCATTTAAAGTCAAAAGATTAAATGTTAAATTTTCATCAATATTGACCCTTTTTTGAACGTTCGACAGGTCCAGGGTCATCGTTTTTCATCAGAAAATTGCTTTTTGGACTCTACCAAAAATGATTAAAAATGTCATTTGGATCGGGCCTCATGTTTAATAACCACTTTTTAAACCCTCACAGTGACCAAAATTGCCATTTTTACAGAGTTTTCGCTTACTCAAAAGCTTCAATTTTGACCAATTTCAGGCACTGAAATGACTGTAAACACACTTATTTTAGTTGAAAAAGTAATAATTCACATCCAACCGTCATTTAAAGTCAAAAGATTAAATGTTAAAATTTCATCAATATTGACCATTTTTTGAACGTTCGACAGGTCCAGGGTCATCGTTTTTCAATAGAAAATTTATTTTTTGGACTCTACCAAAAATGATTCAAAATGTCATTGGGATCGGGCCTCATGTAGAATAACGACTTTTTAAACCCTCACAGTGACCAAAATTGCCATTTTTACAGAGTTTTGCTTCCTCAAAAGCTTCAATTTTGACCAATTTCAGGCACAGAAATGACTTTAAACACACATATTTTAGTTGAGAAGGTAATAATTCACATCCAACCGTCATTTAAAGTCAAAAGATTAAATGTTACATTTTCATCAATATTGACAATTTTTTGAACGTTCGACAGGGCCGGGGTCATCGTTTTTCATCAGAAAATTGATTTTTTGGACTCTACCAAAAATTATTCAAAATGTCATTTGGATCGGGCCTCATGTTGAATAACCACTTTTTAAACCCTCACAGTGACCAAAATTGCCATTTTTACAGAGTTTTGCTTACTCAAAAGCTTTAATTTTGACCAATTTCAGGCACAGAAGTGACTTTAAACAAACTTATTTTAGTTGAACAGGTAATAATTCACATACAACCGTCATTTAAAGTCAAAAGATTAAATGTTAAATTTTCATCAATATTGACCATTTTTTGAACGTTCGACAGGTCCAGGGTCATCGTTTTTCATCAGAAAATTGATTTTTTGCACTCTACCAAAAATGATTCAAAATGTCATTTGGATCGGGCCTCATGTTGAATAACCACTTTTTAAACCCTCACAGTGACCAAAATTGCCATTTTTACAGAGTTTTCGCTTACTCAAAAGCTTCAATTTTGACCACTTTCAGGCACAGAAATGGCTTTAAACACACTTATTTTAGTTGAAAAAGTAATAATTCACATCCAACCATCATTTAAAGTCAAAAGATTAAATGTTAAATTTTCATCAATATTGACCATTTTTTGAACGTTCGACAGGTCCGGGGTCATCGTTTTTCATCAGAAAATTGAATTTTTTGGACTCTACCAAAAATGATTCAAAATGTCATTTGGATCGGGCCTCATGTTTAATAACCACTTTTTAAACCCTCACAGTGACCAAAATTGCCATTTTTTTCAGAGTTTTCGCTTACTCAAAAGCTTCAATTTTGACCAATTTCAGGCACAGAAATGACTTTAAACACACTTATTTTAGTTGAGAAGGTAATAGTTCACATCCAACCGTCATTTAAAGTCAAAAGATTAAATGTTAAAATTTCATCAATATTGACCACTTTTTTGAAAGTTCGAGAGGTCCGGGGTCATTGTTTTCCATCAGAAAATTGATTTTTTGGACTCTACCAGAAATGATTCAAAATGTCATTGGGATCGGGCCTCATGTAGAATAACCACTTTTTAAACCCTCACAGTGACCAAAATTGCCATTTTTACAGAGTTTTGCTTACTCAAAAGCTTTAATTTTGACCAATTTCAGGCACAGAAGTGACTTTAAACACACTTATTTTAGTTGAACAGGTAATAATTCACATACAACCGTCATTTAAAGTCAAAAGATTAAATGTTAAATTTTCATCAATATTGACCATTTTTTGAACGTTCGAGAGGTCCAGGGTCATCGTTTTTCATCAGAAAATTGATTTTTTGGACTCTACCAAAAATGATTCAAAATGTCATTTGGATCGGGCCTCATGTTGAATAACCACTTTTTAAACCCTCACAGTGACCAAAATTGCCATTTTTACAGAGTTTTCGCTTACTCAAAAGCTTCAATTTTGACCAATTTCAGGCACAGAAATGACTTTAAACACACTTATTTTAGTTGAAAAAGTAATATTTCACATCCAACCGTCATTTAAAGTCAAAAGATTAAATGTTAAAATTTCATCAATATTGACCACTTTTTTGAAAGTTCGAGAGGTCCGGGGTCATTGTTTTTCATCAGAAAATTGATTTTTTGGACTCTACCAGAAATGATTCAAAATGTCATTGGGATCGGGCCTCATGTAGAATAACCACTTTTTAAACCCTCACAGTGACCAAAATTGCCATTTTTACAGAGTTTTGCTTACTCAAAAGCTTTAATTTTGACCAATTTCAGGCACAGAAGTGACTTTAAACAAACTTATTTTAGTTGAACAGGTAATAATTCACATACAACCGTCATTTAAAGTCAAAAGATTAAATATTAAATTTTCATCAATATTGACCATTTTTTGAACGTTCGACAGGTCCAGGGTCATCGTTTTTCATCAGAAAATTGATTTTTTGCACTCTACCAAAAATGATTCAAAATGTCATTTGGATCGGGCCTCATGTTGAATAACCACTTTTTAAACCCTCACAGTGACCAAAATTGCCATTTTTACAGAGTTTTCGCTTACTCAAAAGCTTCAATTTTGACCACTTTCAGGCACAGAAATGGCTTTAAACACACTTATTTTAGTTGAAAAAGTAATAATTCACATCCAACCATCATTTAAAGTCAAAAGATTAAATGTTAAATTTTCATCAATATTGACCATTTTTTGAACGTTCGACAGGTCCGGGGTCATCGTTTTTCATCAGAAAATTGAATTTTTTGGACTCTACCAAAAATGATTCAAAATGTCATTTGGATCGGGCCTCATGTTTAATAACCACTTTTTAAACCCTCACAGTGACCAAAATTGCCATTTTTTTCAGAGTTTTCGCTTACTCAAAAGCTTCAATTTTGACCAATTTCAGGCACAGAAATGACTTTAAACACACTTATTTTAGTTGAGAAGGTAATAATTCACATCCAACCATCATTTAAAGTCAAAAGATTAAATGTTAAATTTTCATCAATATTGACCATTTTTTGAACGTTCGACAGGTCCGGGGTCATCGTTTTTCATCAGAAAATTGATTTTTTGGACTCTACCAAAAATGATTCAAAATGTCATTTGGATCGGGCCTCATGTTTAATAACCACTTTTTAAACCCTCCCAGTGACAAAAATTGCCATTTTTACAGAGTTTTTGCTTACTCAAAAGCTTCAATTTTGACCAATTTCAGGCACAGAAATGACTTTAAACACACTTATTTTATTTGAAAAAGTAATAGTTCACATCCAACCGTCATTTAAAGTCAAAAGATTAAATGTTAAAATTTCATCAATATTGACCACTTTTTTGAAAGTTCGAGAGGTCCGGGGTCATTGTTTTCCATCAGAAAATTGATTTTTTGGACTCTACCAGAAATGATTCAAAATGTCATTGGGATCGGGCCTCATGTAGAATAACCACTTTTTAAACCCTCACAGTGACCAAAATTGCCATTTTTACAGAGTTTTGCTTACTCAAAAGCTTTAATTTTGACCAATTTCAGGCACAGAAGTGACTTTAAACACACTTATTTTAGTTGAACAGGTAATAATTCACATACAACCGTCATTTAAAGTCAAAAGATTAAATGTTACATTTTCATCAATATTGACCATTTTTTGAACGTTCGACAGGTCCAGGGTCATCGTTTTTCATCAGAAAATTGATTTTTTGGACTCTACCAAAAATGATTCAAAATGTCATTTGGATCGGGCCTCATGTTGAATAACCACTTTTTAAACCCTCACAGTGACCAAAATTGCCATTTTTACAGAGTTTTCGCTTACTCAAAAGCTTCAATTTTGACCAATTTCAGGCACAGAAATGACTTTAAACACACTTATTTTAGTTGAAAAAGTAATAATTCACATCCAACCATCATTTAAAGTCAAAAGATTAAATGTTAAAATTCCATCAATATTGACCACTTTTTTGAACGTTCGACAGGTCCGGGGTCATCGTTTTTCATCCGAAAATTGATTTTTTGGACACTACCAGAAATGATTCAAAATGTCATTGGGATCGGGCCTCATGTAGAATAACAACTTTTTAAACCCTCACAGTGACCAAAATTGCCATTTTTACAGAGTTTTGCTTACTCAAAAGCTTTAATTTTGACCAATTTCAGGCACAGAAATGACTTTAAACACACTTATTTTAGTTGAACAGGTAATAATTCACATACAACCGTCATTTAAAGTCAAAAGATTAAATGTTAATTTTTCATCAATATTGACCATTTTTTGAACGTTCGACAGGTCCAGGGTCATGGTTTTTCATCAGAAAATTGATTTTTTGGACTCTACCAAAAATGATTCAAAATGTCATTTGGATCGGGCCTCATGTTTAATAACCACTTTTTAAACCCTCCCAGTGACCAAAATTGCCATTTTTACAGAGTTTTTGCTTACTCAAAAGCTTCAATTTTGACCAATTTCAGGCACAGAAATGACTTTAAACACACTTATTTTAGTTGAGAAGGTAATAATTCACATCCAACCGTCATTTAAAGTCAAAAGATTAAATGTTAAATTTTCATCAATATTGACCATTTTTTGAACGTTCGACAGGTCCAGGGTCATCGTTTTTCATCAGAAAATTGATTTATTGGACTCTACCAAAAATGATTCAACATGTCATTTGGATCGGGCCTCATGTTTAATAACCACTTTTTAAACCCTCACAGTGACCAAAATTGCCATTTTTACAGAGTTTTGCTTACTCAAAAGCTTTAATTTTGACCAATTTCAGGCACAGAAATGACTTTAAACACACTTATTTTAGTTGAACAGGTAATAATTCACATACAACCGTCATTTAAAGTCAAAAGATTAAATGTTAAATTTTCATCAATATTGACCCTTTTTTGAACGTTCGACAGGTCCAGGGTCATCGTTTTTCATCAGAAAATTGCTTTTTGGACTCTACCAAAAATGATTAAAAATGTCATTTGGATCGGGCCTCATGTTTAATAACCACTTTTTAAACCCTCAGAGTGACCAAAATTGCCATTTTTACAGAGTTTTCGCTTACTCAAAAGCTTCAATTTTGACCAATTTCAGGCACTGAAATGACTGTAAACACACTTATTTTAGTTGAAAAAGTAATAATTCACATCCAACCGTCATTTAAAGTCAAAAGATTAAATGTTAAAATTTCATCAATATTGACCATTTTTTGAACGTTCGACAGGTCCAGGGTCATCGTTTTTCAATAGAAAATTTATTTTTTGGACTCTACCAAAAATGATTCAAAATGTCATTGGGATCGGGCCTCATGTAGAATAACGACTTTTTAAACCCTCACAGTGACCAAAATTGCCATTTTTACAGAGTTTTGCTTCCTCAAAAGCTTCAATTTTGACCAATTTCAGGCACAGAAATGACTTTAAACACACATATTTTAGTTGAGAAGGTAATAATTCACATCCAACCGTCATTTAAAGTCAAAAGATTAAATGTTACATTTTCATCAATATTGACAATTTTTTGAACGTTCGACAGGGCCGGGGTCATCGTTTTTCATCAGAAAATTGATTTTTTGGACTCTACCAAAAATTATTCAAAATGTCATTTGGATCGGGCCTCATGTTGAATAACCACTTTTTAAACCCTCACAGTGACCAAAATTGCCATTTTTACAGAGTTTTGCTTACTCAAAAGCTTTAATTTTGACCAATTTCAGGCACAGAAGTGACTTTAAACAAACTTATTTTAGTTGAACAGGTAATAATTCACATACAACCGTCATTTAAAGTCAAAAGATTAAATGTTAAATTTTCATCAATATTGACCATTTTTTGAACGTTCGACAGGTCCAGGGTCATCGTTTTTCATCAGAAAATTGATTTTTTGCACTCTACCAAAAATGATTCAAAATGTCATTTGGATCGGGCCTCATGTTGAATAACCACTTTTTAAACCCTCACAGTGACCAAAATTGCCATTTTTACAGAGTTTTCACTTACTCAAAAGCTTCAATTTTGACCACTTTCAGGCACAGAAATGGCTTTAAACACACTTATTTTAGTTGAAAAAGTAATAATTCACATCCAACCATCATTTAAAGTCAAAAGATTAAATGTTAAATTTTCATCAATATTGACCATTTTTTGAACGTTCGACAGGTCCGGGGTCATCGTTTTTCATCAGAAAATTGAATTTTTTGGACTCTACCAAAAATGATTCAAAATGTCATTTGGATCGGGCCTCATGTTTAATAACCACTTTTTAAACCCTCACAGTGACCAAAATTGCCATTTTTTTCAGAGTTTTCGCTTACTCAAAAGCTTCAATTTTGACCAATTTCAGGCACAGAAATGACTTTAAACACACTTATTTTAGTTGAGAAGGTAATAATTCACATCCAACCATCATTTAAAGTCAAAAGATTAAATGTTAAAATTTCATCAATATTGACCATTTTTTGAACGTTCGACAGGTCCGGGGTCATCGTTTTTCATCAGAAAATTGAATTTTTTGGACTCTACCAAAAATGATTCAAAATGTCATTTGGATCGGGCCTCATGTTTAATAACCACTTTTTAAACCCTCCCAGTGACAAAAATTGCCATTTTTACAGAGTTTTTGCTTACTCAAAAGCTTCAATTTTGACCAATTTCAGGCACAGAAATGACTTTAAACACACTTATTTTATTTGAAAAAGTAATAGTTCACATCCAACCGTCATTTAAAGTCAAAAGATTAAATGTTAAAATTTCATCAATATTGACCACTTTTTTGAAAGTTCGAGAGGTCCGGGGTCATTGTTTTCCATCAGAAAATTGATTTTTTGGACTCTACCAGAAATGATTCAAAATGTCATTGGGATCGGGCCTCATGTAGAATAACCACTTTTTAAACCCTCACAGTGACCAAAATTGCCATTTTTACAGAGTTTTGCTTACTCAAAAGCTTTAATTTTGACCAATTTCAGGCACAGAAGTGACTTTAAACACACTTATTTTAGTTGAACAGGTAATAATTCACATACAACCGTCATTTAAAGTCAAAAGATTAAATGTTACATTTTCATCAATATTGACCATTTTTTGAACGTTCG
Source organism: Lissotriton helveticus (assembly GCF_964261635.1). Lineage (NCBI taxonomy): Eukaryota > Metazoa > Chordata > Amphibia > Caudata > Salamandridae > Lissotriton > Lissotriton helveticus. Next base: position 90,714 of record NW_027612006.1, read on the forward strand.
ACAGGTCCAGGGTCATCGTTTTTCATCAGAAAATTGATTTTTTGGACTCTACCAAAAATGATTCAAAATGTCATTTGGATCGGGCCTCATGTTGAATAACCACTTTTTAAACCCTCACAGTGACCAAAATTGCCATTTTTACAGAGTTTTCGCTTACTCAAAAGCTTCAATTTTGACCAATTTCAGGCACAGAAATGACTTTAAACACACTTATTTTAGTTGAAAAAGTAATAATTCACATCCAACCATCATTTAAAGTCAAAAGATTAAATGTTAAAATTCCATCAATATTGACCACTTTTTTGAACGTTCGACAGGTCCGGGGTCATCGTTTTTCATCCGAAAATTGATTTTTTTGGACACTACCAGAAATGATTCAAAATGTCATTGGGATCGGGCCTCATGTAGAATAACAACTTTTTAAACCCTCACAGTGACCAAAATTGCCATTTTTACAGAGTTTTGCTTACTCAAAAGCTTTAATTTTGACCAATTTCAGGCACAGAAATGACTTTAAACACACTTATTTTAGTTGAACAGGTAATAATTCACATACAACCGTCATTTAAAGTCAAAAGATTAAATGTTAATTTTTCATCAATATTGACCATTTTTTGAACGTTCGACAGGTCCAGGGTCATCGTTTTTCATCAGAAAATTGATTTTTTGGACTCTACCAAAAATGATTCAAAATGTCATTTGGATCGGGCCTCATGTTTAATAACCACTTTTTAAACCCTCCCAGTGACCAAAATTGCCATTTTTACAGAGTTTTTGCTTACTCAAAAGCTTCAATTTTGACCAATTTCAGGCACAGAAATGAATTTAAACACACTTATTTTAGTTGAGAAGGTAATAATTCACATCCAACCGTCATTTAAAGTCAAAAGATTAAATGTTAAATTTTCATCAATATTGACCATTTTTTGAACGTTCGACAGGTCCAGGGTCATCGTTTTTCATCAGAAAATTGATTTATTGGACTCTACCAAAAATGATTCAACATGTCATTTGGATCGGGCCTCATGTTTAATAACCACTTTTTAAACCCTCACAGTGACCAAAATTGCCATTTTTACAGAGTTTTGCTTACTCAAAAGCTTTAATTTTGACCAATTTCAGGCACAGAAATGACTTTAAACACACTTATTTTAGTTGAACAGGTAATAATTCACATACAACCGTCATTTAAAGTCAAAAGATTAAATGTTAAATTTTCATCAATATTGACCCTTTTTTGAACGTTCGACAGGTCCAGGGTCATCGTTTTTCATCAGAAAATTGCTTTTTGGACTCTACCAAAAATGATTCAAAATGTCATTTGGATCGGGCCTCATGTTTAATAACCACTTTTTAAACCCTCACAGTGACCAAAATTGCAATTTTTACAGAGTTTTCGCTTACTCAAAAGCTTCAATTTTGACCAATTTCAGGCACTGAAATGACTGTAAACACACTTATTTTAGTTGAAAAAGTAATAATTCACATCCAACCGTCATTTAAAGTCAAAAGATTAAATGTTAAAATTTCATCAATATTGACCATTTTTTGAACGTTCGACAGGTCCAGGGTCATCGTTTTTCAATAGAAAATTTATTTTTTGGACTCTACCAAAAATGATTCAAAATGTCATTGGGATCGGGCCTCATGTAGAATAACGACTTTTTAAACCCTCACAGTGACCAAAATTGCCATTTTTACAGAGTTTTGCTTCCTCAAAAGCTTCAATTTTGACCAATTTCAGGCACAGAAATGACTTTAAACACACATATTTTAGTTGAGAAGGTAATAATTCACATCCAACCGTCATTTAAAGTCAAAAGATTAAATGTTACATTTTCATCAATATTGACAATTTTTTGAACGTTCGACAGGGCCGGGGTCATCGTTTTTCATCAGAAAATTGATTTTTTGGACTCTACCAAAAATTATTCAAAATGTCATTTGGATCGGGCCTCATGTTGAATAACCACTTTTTAAACCCTCACAGTGACCAAAATTGCCATTTTTACAGAGTTTTGCTTACTCAAAAGCTTTAATTTTGACCAATTTCAGGCACAGAAGTGACTTTAAACAAACAAACCTTTTTTAGTTGAACAGGTAATAATTCACATACAACCGTCATTTAAAGTCAAAAGATTAAATGTTAAATTTTCATCAATATTGACCATTTTTTGAACGTTCGACAGGTCCAGGGTCATCGTTTTTCATCAGAAAATTGATTTTTTGCACTCTACCAAAAATGATTCAAAATGTCATTTGGATCGGGCCTCATGTTGAATAACCACTTTTTAAACCCTCACAGTGACCAAAATTGCCATTTTTACAGAGTTTTCGCTTACTCAAAAGCTTCAATTTTGACCACTTTCAGGCACAGAAATGGCTTTAAACACACTTATTTTAGTTGAAAAAGTAATAATTCACATCCAACCATCATTTAAAGTCAAAAGATTAAATGTTAAATTTTCATCAATATTGACCATTTTTTGAACGTTCGACAGGTCCGGGGTCATCGTTTTTCATCAGAAAATTGAATTTTTTGGACTCTACCAAAAATGATTCAAAATATCATTTGGATCGGGCCTCATGTTTAATAACCACTTTTTAAACCCTCACAGTGACCAAAATTGCCATTTTTTTCAGAGTTTTCGCTTACTCAAAAGCTTCAATTTTGACCAATTTCAGGCACAGAAATGACTTTAAACACACTTATTTTAGTTGAGAAGGTAATAATTCACATCCAACCATCATTTAAAGTCAAAAGATTAAATGTTAAATTTTCATCAATATTGACCATTTTTTGAACGTTCGACAGGTCCGGGGTCATCGTTTTTCATCAGAAAATTGATTTTTTGGACTCTACCAAAAATGATTCAAAATGTCATTTGGATCGGGCCTCATGTTTAATAACCACTTTTTAAACCCTCCCAGTGACAAAAATTGCCATTTTTACAGAGTTTTTGCTTACTCAAAAGCTTCAATTTTGACCAATTTCAGGCACAGAAATGACTTTAAACACACTTATTTTATTTGAAAAAGTAATAGTTCACATCCAACCGTCATTTAAAGTCAAAAGATTAAATGTTAAAATTTCATCAATATTGACCACTTTTTTGAAAGTTCGAGAGGTCCGGGGTCATTGTTTTCCATCAGAAAATTGATTTTTTGGACTCTACCAGAAATGATTCAAAATGTCATTGGGATCGGGCCTCATGTAGAATAACCACTTTTTAAACCCTCACAGTGACCAAAATTGCCATTTTTACAGAGTTTTGCTTACTCAAAAGCTTTAATTTTGACCAATTTCAGGCACAGAAGTGACTTTAAACACACTTATTTTAGTTGAACAGGTAATAATTCACATACAACCGTCATTTAAAGTCAAAAGATTAAATGTTACATTTTCTTCAATATTGACCATTTTTTGAACGTTCGACAGGTCCAGGGTCATCGTTTTTCATCAGAAAATTGATTTTTTGGACTCTACCAAAAATGATTCAAAATGTCATTTGGATCGGGCCTCATGTTGAATAACCACTTTTTAAACCCTCACAGTGACCAAAGTTGCCATTTTTACAGAGTTTTCGCTTACTCAAAAGCTTCAATTTTGACCAATTTCAGGCACAGAAATGACTTTAAACACACTTATTTTAGTTGAAAAAGTAATAATTCACATCCAACCATCATTTAAAGTCAAAAGATTAAATGTTAAAATTCCATCAATATTGACCACTTTTTTGAACGTTCGACAGGTCCGGGGTCATCGTTTTTCATCCGAAAATTGATTTTTTGGACACTACCAGAAATGATTCAAAATGTCATTGGGATCGGGCCTCATGTAGAATAACAACTTTTTAAACCCTCACAGTGACCAAAATTGCCATTTTTACAGAGTTTTGCTTACTCAAAAGCTTTAATTTTGACCAATTTCAGGCACAGAAATGACTTTAAACACACTTATTTTAGTTGAACAGGTAATAATTCACATACAACCGTCATTTAAAGTCAAAAGATTAAATGTTAATTTTTCATCAATATTGACCATTTTTTGAACGTTCGACAGGTCCAGGGTCATCGTTTTTCATCAGAAAATTGATTTTTTGGACTCTACCAAAAATGATTCAAAATGTCATTTGGATCGGGCCTCATGTTTAATAACCACTTTTTAAACCCTCCCAGTGACCAAAATTGCCATTTTTACAGAGTTTTTGCTTACTCAAAAGCTTCAATTTTGACCAATTTCAGGCACAGAAATGACTTTAAACACACTTATTTTAGTTGAGAAGGTAATAATTCACATTCAACCGTCATTTAAAGTCAAAAGATTAAATGTTAAATTTTCATCAATATTGACCATTTTTTGAACGTTCGACAGGTCCAGGGTCATCGTTTTTCATCAGAAAATTGATTTATTGGACTCTACCAAAAATGATTCAACATGTCATTTGGATCGGGCCTCATGTTTAATAACCACTTTTTAAACCCTCACAGTGACCAAAATTGCCATTTTTACAGAGTTTTGCTTACTCAAAAGCTTTAATTTTGACCAATTTCAGGCACAGAAATGACTTTAAACACACTTATTTTAGTTGAACAGGTAATAATTCACATACAACCGTCATTTAAAGTCAAAAGATTAAATGTTAAATTTTCATCAATATTGACCCTTTTTTGAACGTTCGACAGGTCCAGGGTCATCGTTTTTCATCAGAAAATTGCTTTTTGGACTCTACCAAAAATGATTCAAAATGTCATTTGGATCGGGCCTCATGTTTAATAACCACTTTTTAAACCCTCACAGTGACCAAAATTGCCATTTTTACAGAGTTTTCGCTTACTCAAAAGCTTCAATTTTGACCAATTTCAGGCACTGAAATGACTGTAAACACACTTATTTTAGTTGAAAAAGTAATAATTCACATCCAACCGTCATTTAAAGTCAAAAGATTAAATGTTAAAATTTCATCAATATTGACCATTTTTTGAACGTTCGACAGGTCCAGGGTCATCGTTTTTCAATAGAAAATTTATTTTTTGGACTCTACCAAAAATGATTCAAAATGTCATTGGGATCGGGCCTCATGTAGAATAACGACTTTTTAAACCCTCACAGTGACCAAAATTGACATTTTTACAGAGTTTTGCTTCCTCAAAAGCTTCAATTTTGACCAATTTCAGGCACAGAAATGACTTTAAACACACATATTTTAGTTGAGAAGGTAATAATTCACATCCAACCGTCATTTAAAGTCAAAAGATTAAATGTTACATTTTCATCAATATTGACAATTTTTTGAACGTTCGACAGGTCCGGGGTCATCGTTTTTCATCAGAAAATTGATTTTTTGGACTCTACCAAAAATTATTCAAAATGTCATTTGGATCGGGCCTCATGTTGAATAACCACTTTTTAAACCCTCACAGTGACCAAAATTGCCATTTTTACAGAGTTTTCGCTTACTCAAAAGCTTTAATTTTGACCAATTTCAGGCACAAAAATGACTTTAAACACACTTATTTTAGTTGAAAAAGTAATATTCACATCCAACCGTCATTTAAAGTCAAAAGATCAAATGTTAAAATGTCATCAATATTGACCACTTTTTTGAACGTTCGACAGGTCATCGTTTTTCATCAGAAAATTGATTTTTTGGACTCTACTAAAAATTATTCAAAATGTCATTTGGATCGGGCCTCGTGTTGAATAACCACTTTTTAAACCCTCACAGTGACCAAAATTGCCATTTTTACTGAGTTTTCGCTTACTCAAAAGCTTCAATTTTGACCAATTTCAGGCACAGAAATGACTTTAAACACACTTATTTTAGTTGAAAAAGTAATATTTCACATCCAACCGTCATTTAAAGTCAAAAGATTAAATGTTAAAATTTCATCAATATTGACCACTTTTTTGAAAGTTCGAGAGGTCCGGGGTCATTGTTTTCCATCAGAAAATTGATTTTTTGGACTCTACCAGAAATGATTCAAAATGTCATTGGGATCGGGCCTCATGTAGAATAACCACTTTTTAAACCCTCACAGTGACCAAAATTGCCATTTTTACAGAGTTTTGCTTACTCAAAAGCTTTAATTTTGACCAATTTCAGGCACAGAAGTGACTTTAAACACACTTATTTTAGTTGAACAGGTAATAATTCACATACAACCGTCATTTAAAGTCAAAAGATTAAATGTTAAATTTTCATCAATATTGACCATTTTTTTAACGTTCGACAGGTCCAGGGTCATCGTTTTTCATCAGAAAATTGATTTTTTGGACTCTACCAAAAATGATTCAAAATGTCATTTGGATCGGGCCTCATGTTGAATAACCACTTTTTAAACCCTCACAGTGACCAAAATTGCCATTTTTACAGAGTTTTCGCTTACTCAAAGCTTCAATTTTGACCAATTTCAGGCACAGAAATGACTTTAAACACACTTATTTTAGTTGAAAAAGTAATAATTCACACCCAACCATCATTTAAAGTCAAAAGATTAAATGTTAAAATTCCATCAATATTGACCACTTTTTTGAACGTTCGACAGGTCCGGGGTCATCGTTTTTCATCAGAAAATTGATTTTTTGAACTCTACCAGAAATGATTCAAAATGTCATTGGGATCGGGCCTCATGTAGAATAACCACTTTTTAAACCCTCACAGTGACCAAAATTGCCATTTTTACAGAGTTTTGCTTACTCAAAAGCTTTAATTTTGACCAATTTCAGGCACAGAAATGACTTTAAACACACTTATTTTAGTTGAACAGGTAATAATTCACATACAACCGTCATTTAAAGTCAAAAGATTAAATGTTAATTTTTCATCAATATTGACCATTTTTTGAACGTTCGACAGGTCCAGGGTCATCGTTTTTCATCAGAAAATTGATTTTTTGGACTCTACCAAAAATGATTCAAAATGTCATTTGGATCGGGCCTCATGTTTAATAACCACTTTTTAAACCCTCCCAGTGACCAAAATTGCCATTTTTACAGAGTTTTTGCTTACTCAAAAGCTTCAATTTTGACCAATTTCAGGCACAGAAATGACTTTAAACACACTTATTTTAGTTGAGAAGGTAATAATTCACATCCAACCGTCATTTAAAGTCAAAAGATTAAATGTTAAATTTTCATCAATATTGACCATTTTTTGAACGTTCGACAGGTCCGGGGTCATCGTTTTTCATCAGAAAATTGATTTTTTGGACTCTACCAGAAATGATTCAAAATGTCATTGGGATCGGGCCTCATGTAGAATAACCACTTTTTAAACCCTCACAGTGACCAAAATTGCCATTTTTAAAGAGTTTTGCTTACTCAACAATTTTAATTTTGACCAATTTCAAGCACAGAAGTGACTTTAAACACACTTATTTTAGTTGAACTGGTAATAATTCACATACAACCGTCATTTAAAGTCAAAAGATTAAATGTTAAATTTTCATCAATATTGACCATTTTTTGAACGTTCGACAGGTCCAGGGTCATCGTTTTTCATCAGAAAATTGATTTTTTTGGACTCTATCAAAAATGATTCAAAATGTCATTTGGATCGGGCCTCATGTTGAATAACCACTTTTTAAACCCTCACAGTGACCAAAATTGCCATTTTTACAGAGTTTTCGCTTATTCAAAAGCTTCAATTTTGACCAATTTCAGGCACAAAAATGACTTTAAACACACTTATTTTAGTTGAAAAAGTAATAATTCACATCCAACCGTCATTTAAAGTCAAAAGATCAAATGTTAAAATTTCATCAATATTGACCACTTTTTTGAACGTTCGACAGGTCATCGTTTTCCATCAGAAAATTGATTTTTTGCACTCTACCAGAAATGATTCAAAATGTCATTGGGATCGGGCCTCATGTAGAATAACCACTTTTTAAACCCTCACAGTGACCAAAATTGCCATTTTTACAGAGTTTTGCTTACTCAAAAGCTTTAATTTTGACCAATTTCAGGCACAGAAGTGACTTTAAACACACTTATGTTAGTTGAACAGGTAATAATTCACATACAACCGTCATTTAAAGTCAAAAGATTAAATGTTAAATTTTCATCAATATTGACCATTTTTTGAACGTTCGACAGGTCCGGGGTCATCGTTTTTCATCAGAAAATTGAATTATTTGGACTCTACCAAAAATGATTCAAAATGTCATTTGGATCGGGCCTCATGTTTAATAACCACTTTTTAAACCCTCACAGTGACCAAAATTGCCATTTTTTTCAGAGTTTTCGCTTACTCAAAAGCTTCAATTTTGACCAATTTCAGGCACAGAAATGACTTTAAACACACTTATTTTAGTTGAGAAGGTAATAATTCACATCCAACCATCATTTAAAGTCAAAAGATTAAATGTTAAATTTTCATCAATATTGACAATTTTTTGAACGTTCGACAGGTCCGGGGTCATCGTTTTTCATCAGAAAATTGATTTTTTGGACTCTACCAAAAATGATTCAAAATGTCATTTGGATCGGGCCTCATGTTTAATAACCACTTTTTAAACCCTCCCAGTGACAAAAATTGCCATTTTTACAGAGTTTTTGCTTACTCAAAAGCTTCAATTTTGACCAATTTCAGGCACAGAAATGACTTTAAACACACTTATTTTATTTGAAAAAGTAATAGTTCACATCCAACCGTCATTTAAAGTCAAAAGATTAAATGTTAAAATTTCATCAATATTGACCACTTTTTTGAAAGTTCGAGAGGTCCGGGGTCATTGTTTTCCATCAGAAAATTGATTTTTTGGACTCTACCAGAAATGATTCAAAATGTCATTGGGATCGGGCCTCATGTAGAATAACCACTTTTTAAACCCTCACAGTGACCAAAATTGCCATTTTTACAGAGTTTTGCTTACTCAAAAGCTTTAATTTTGACCAATTTCAGGCACAGAAGTGACTTTAAACACACTTATTTTAGTTGAACAGGTAATAATTCACATACAACCGTCATTTAAAGTCAAAAGATTAAATGTTAAATTTTCATCAATATTGACCATTTTTTGAACGTTCGACAGGTCCAGGGTCATCGTTTTTCATCAGAAAATTGATTTTTTGGACTCTACCAAAAATGATTCAAAATGTCATTTGGATCGGGCCTCATGTTGAATAACCACTTTTTAAACCCTCACAGTGACCAAAATTGCCATTTTTACAGAGTTTTCGCTTACTCAAAAGCTTCAATTTTGACCAATTTCAGGCACAGAAATGACTTTAAACACACTTATTTTAGTTGAAAAAGTAATAATTCACATCCAACCATCATTTAAAGTCAAAAGATTAAATGTTAAAATTCCATCAATATTGACCACTTTTTTGAACGTTCGACAGGTCCGGGGTCATCGTTTTTCATCCGAAAATTGATTTTTTTGGACTCTACCAGAAATGATTCAAAATGTCATTGGGATCGGGCCTCATGTAGAATTACCACTTTTTAAACCCTCACAGTGACCAAAATTGCCATTTTTACAGAGTTTTGCTTACTCAAAAGCTTTAATTTTGACCAATTTCAGGCACAGAAATGACTTTAAACACACTTATTTTAGTTGAACAGGTAATAATTCACATACAACCGTCATTTAAAGTCAAAAGATTAAATGTTAATTTTTCATCAATATTGACCATTTTTTGAACGTTCGACAGGTCCAGGGTCATCGTTTTTCATCAGAAAATTGATTTTTTGGACTCCACCAAAAATGATTCAAAATGTCATTTGGATCGGGCCTCATGTTTAATAACCACTTTTTAAACCCTCCCAGTGACCAAAATTGCCATTTTTACAGAGTTTTTGCTTACTCAAAAGCTTCAATTTTGACCAATTTCAGGCACAGAAATGACTTTAAACACACTTATTTTAGTTGAGAAGGTAATAATTCACATCCAACCGTCATTTAAAGTCAAAAGATTAAATGTTAAATTTTCATCAATATTGACCATTTTTTGAACGTTCGACAGGTCCAGGGTCATCGTTTTTCATCAGAAAATTGATTTATTGGACTCTACCAAAAATGATTCAACATGTCATTTGGATCGGGCCTCATGTTTAATAACCACTTTTTAAACCCTCACAGTGACCAAAATTGCCATTTTTACATAGTTTTGCTTACTAAAAAGCTTTAATTTTGACCAATTTCAGGCACAGAAATGACTTTAAACACACTTATTTTAGTTGAACAGGTAATAATTCACATACAACCGTCATTTAAAGTCAAAAGATTAAATGTTAAATTTTCATCAATATTGACCATTTTTTGAACGTTCGACAGGTCCAGGGTCATCGTTTTTCATCAGAAAATTGCTTTTTGGACTCTACCAAAAATGATTCAAAATGTCATTTGGATCAGGCCTCATGTTTAATAACCACTTTTTAAACCCTCACAGTGACCAAAATTGCCATTTTTACAGAGTTTTCGCTTACTCAAAAGCTTCAATTTTGACCAATTTCAGGCACTGAAATGACTGTAAACTCACTTTTTTTAGTTGAAAAAGTAATAATTCACATCCAACCGTCATTTAAAGTCAAAAGATTAAATGTTAAAATTTCATCAATATTGACCACTTTTTTGAACGTTCGACAGGTTCATCGTTTTTCATCAGAAAATAGATTTTTTGGACTCTACCAAAAATGATTCAAAATGTCATTGGGATCGGGCCTCATGTAGAATAACCACTTTTTAAACCCTCACAGTGACCAAAATTGCCATTTTTACAGAGTTTTGCTTACTCAAAGCTTCAATTTTTACCAATTTCAGGCACAGAAATGACTTTAAACACACTTATTTTAGTTGAGAAGATAATAATTCACATACAACCGTCATTTAAAGTCAAAAGATTAAATGTTAAATTTTCATCAACATTGACAATTTTTTGAACGTTCGACAGGTCCGGGGGGGTCATCGTTTTTCATCAGAAAATGGATTTTTTGGACTCTACCAAAAATGATTCAAAATGTCATTTGGATCGGGCCTCATGTTGAATAACCACTTTTTAAACCCTCACAGTGACCAAAATTGCCATTTTTACAGAGTTTTTGCTTACTCAAAAACTTCAATTTTGACCAATTTCAGGCACTTAAATGACTTTAAACACACTTATTTTATTTGAAAAAGTAATAGTTCACATCCAACCGTCATTTAAAGTCAAAAGATTAAATGTTAAAATTTCATCAATATTGACCACTTTTTTGAACGTTCGACAGGTCCGGGGTCATCGTTTTTCAATAGAAAATTTATTTTTTGGACTCTATCAAAAATGATTCAAAATGTCATTGGGATCGGGCCTAATGTAGAATAACGACTTTTTAAACCCTCACAGTGACCAAAATTGCCATTTTTACAGAGTTTTGCTTCCTCAAAAGCTTCAATTTTGACCAATTTCAGGCACAGAAATGACTTTAAACACACTTATTTTAGTTGAGAAGGTAATAATTAACATCCAACCGTCATTTAAAGTCAAAAGATTAAATGTTAAATTTTCATCAATATTGACAATTTTTTGAACGTTCGACAGGTCCGGGGTCATCGTTTTTCATCAGAAAATTGATTTTTTGGACTCTACCAAAAATTATTCAAAATGTCATTTGGATCGGGCCTCATGTTGAATAACCACTTTTTAAACCCTCACAGTGACCAAAATTGCCATTTTTACAGAGTTTTCGCTTACTCAAAAGCTTCAATTTTGACCAATTTCAGGCACAAAAATGACTTTAAACACACTCATTTTAGTTGAAAAAGTAATAATTCACATCCAACCGTCATTTAAAGTCAAAAGATCAAATGTTAAAATGTCATCAATATTGACCACTTTTTTGAACGTTCGACAGGTCATCGTTTTTCATCAGAAAATTGATTTTTTGGACTCTACTAAAAATTATTCAAAATGTCATTTGGATCGGGCCTCGTTTGAATAACCACTTTTTAAACCCTCACAGTGACCAAAATTGCCATTTTTACTGAGTTTTCGCTTACTCAAAAGCTTCAATTTTGACCAATTTCAGGCACAGAAATGACTTTAAACACACTTATTTTAGTTGAAAAAGTAATATTTCACATCCAACCGTCATTTAAAGTCAAAAGATTAAATGTTAAAATTTCATCAATATTGACCACTTTTTTGAAAGTTCGAGAGGTCCGGGGTCATTGTTTTCCATCAGAAAATTGATTTTTTGGACTCTACCAGAAATGATTCAAAATGTCATTGGGATCGGGCCTCATGTAGAATAACCACTTTTTAAACCCTCACAGTGACCAAAATTGCCATTTTTACAGAGTTTTGCTTACTCAAAAGCTTTAATTTTGACCAATTTCAGGCACAGAAGTGACTTTAAACACACTTATTTTAGTTGAACAGGTAATAATTCACATACAACCGCCATTTAAAGTCAAAAGATTAAATGTTAAATTTTCATCAATATTGACCATTTTTTGAACGTTCGACAGGTCCAGGGTCATCGTTTTTCATCAGAAAATTGATTTTTTGGACTCTACCAAAAATGATTCAAAATGTCATTTGGATCGGGCCTCATGTTGAATAACCACTTTTTAAACCCTCACAGTGACCAAAATTGCCATTTTTACAGAGTTTTCGCTTACTCAAAGCTTCAATTTTGACCAATTTCAGGCACAGAAATGACTTTAAACACACTTATTTTAGTTGAAAAAGTAATAATTCACACCCAACCATCATTTAAAGTCAAAAGATTAAATGTTAAAATTCCATCAATATTGACCACTTTTTTGAACGTTCGACAGGTCCGGGGTCATCGTTTTTCATCAGAAAATTGATTTTTTGGACTCTACCAGAAATGATTCAAAATGTCATTGGGTACGGGCCTCATGTAGAATAACCACTTTTTAAACCCTCACAGTGACCAAAATTGCCATTTTTACAGAGTTTTGCTTACTCAAAAGCTTTAATTTTGACCAATTTCAGGCACAGAAATGACTTTAAACACACTTATTTTAGTTGAACAGGTAATAATTCACATACAACCGTCATTTAAAGTCAAAAGATTAAATGTTAATTTTTCATCAATATTGACAATTTTTTGAACGTTCGACAGGTCCAGGGTCATCGTTTTTCATCAGAAAATTGATTTTTTGGACTCTACCAAAAATGATTCAAAATGTCATTTGGATCGGGCCTCATGTTTAATAACCACTTTTTAAACCCTCCCAGTGACCAAAATTGCCATTTTTACAGAGTTTTTGCTTACTCAAAAGCTTCAATTTTGACCAATTTCAGGCACAGAAATGACTTTAAACACACTTATTTTAGTTGAGAAGGTAATAATTCACATCCAACCGTCATTTAAAGTCAAAAGATTAAATGTTAAATTTTCATCAATATTGACCATTTTTAGAACGTTCGACAGGTCCGGGGTCATCGTTTTTCATCAGAAAATTGATTTTTTGGACTCTACCAGAAATGATTCAAAATGTCATTGGGATCGGGCCTCATGTAGAATAACCACTTTTTAAACCCTCACAGTGACCAAAATTGCCATTTTTACAGAGTTTTGCTTACACAAAAGTTTTAATTTTGACCAATTTCAAGCACAGAAGTGACTTTAAACACACTTATTTTAGTTGAACTGGTAATAATTCACATACAACTGTCATTTAAAGTCAAAAGATTAAATGTTACATTTTCATCAATATTGACCATTTTTTGAACGTTCGACAGGTCCAGGGTCATCGTTTTTCAGCAGAAAATTGATTTTTTTGGACTCTATCAAAAATGATTCAAAATGTCATTTGGATCGGGCCTCATGTTGAATAACCACTTTTTAAACCCTCACAGTGACCAAAATTGCCATTTTTACAGAGTTTTCGCTTATTCAAAAGCTTCAATTTTGACCAATTTCAGGCACAAAAATGACTTTAACACACTTATTTTAGTTGAAAAAGTAATAATTCACATCCAACCGTCATTTAAAGTCAAAAGATCAAATGTTAAAATTTCATCAATATTGACCACTTTTTTGAACGTTCGACAGGTCATCGTTTTTCATCAGAAAATTGATTTTTTGGACTCTACTAAAAATGATTCAAAATGTCATTTGGATCGGGCCTCATGTTGAATAACCACTTTTTAAACCCTCACAGTGACCAAAATTGCCATTTTTACAGAGTTTTCGCTTACTCAAAAGCTTCAATTTTGACCAATTTCAGGCACAGAAATGACTTTAAACACACTTATTTTAGTTGAAAAAGTAATAATTCACACCCAACCATCATTTAAAGTCAAAAGATTAAATGTTAAAATTCCATCAATATGGACCACTTTTTTGAACGTTCGACAGGTCCGGGGTCATCGTTTTTCATCAGAAAATTGATTTTTTGGACTCTACCAGAAATGATTCAAAATGTCATTGGGATCGGGCCTCATGTAGAATAACCACTTTTTAAACCCTCACAGTGACCAAAATTGCCATTTTTACAGAGTTTTGCTTACTCAAAAGCTTTAATTTTGACCAATTTCAGGCACAGAAATGACTTTAAACACACTTATTTTAGTTGAACAGGTAATAATTCACATACAACCGTCATTTAAAGTCAAAAGATTAAATGTTAATTTTTCATCAATATTGACCATTTTTTGAACGTTCGACAGGTCCAGGGTCATCGTTTTTCATCAGAAAATTGATTTTTTGGACTCTACCAAAAATGATTCAAAATGTCATTTGGATCGGGCCTCATGTTTAATAACCACTTTTTAAACCCTCCCAGTGACCAAAATTGCCATTTTTACAGAGTTTTTGCTTACTCAAAAGCTTCAATTTTGACCAATTTCAGGCACAGAAATGACTTTAAACACACTTATTTTAGTTGAGAAGGTAATAATTCACATCCAACTGTCATTTAAAGTCAAAAGATTAAATGTTAAATTTTCATCAATATTGACCATTTTTTGAACGTTCGACAGGTCCGGGGTCATCGTTTTTCATCAGAAAATTGATTTTTTGGACTCTACCAGAAATGATTCAAAATGTCATTGGGATCGGGCCTCATGTAGAATAACCACTTTTTAAACCCTCACAGTGACCAAAATTGCCATTTTTACAGAGTTTTGCTTACTCAAAAGTTTTAATTTTGACCAATTTCAAGCACAGAAGTGACTTTAAACACACTTATTTTAGTTGAACTGGTAATAATTCACATACAACCGTCATTTAAAGTCAAAAGATTAAATGTTAAATTTTCATCAATATTGACCATTTTTTGAACGTTCGACAGGTCCAGGGTCATCGTTTTTCATCAGAAAATTGATTTTTTGGACTCTACTAAAAATGATTCAAAATGTCATTTGGATCAGGCCTCATGTTGAATAACCACTTTTTAAACCCTCACAGTGACCAAAATTGCCATTTTTACTGAGTTTTCGCTTACTCAAAAGCTTCAATTTTGACCAATTTCAGGCACAGAAATGACTTTAAACACACTTATTTTAGTTGAAAAAGTAATATTTCACATCCAACCGTCATTTAAAGTCAAAAGATTAAATGTTAATATTTCATCAATATTGACCACTTTTTTGAAAGTTCGAGAGGTCCGGGTCATTGTTTTTCATCAGAAAATTGATTTTTTGGACTCTACCAGAAATGATTCAAAATGTCATTGGGATCGGGCCTCATGTAGAATAACCACTTTTTAAACCCTCACAGTGACCAAAATTGCCATTTTTACAGAGTTTTGCTTACTCAAAAGCTTTAATTTTGACCAATTTCAGGCACAGAAGTGACTTTAAACAAACTTATTTTAGTTGAACAGGTAATAATTCACATACAACCGTCATTTAAAGTCAAAAGATTAAATGTTAATTTTTCATCAATATTGACCATTTTTTGAACGTTCGACAGGTCCAGGGTCATCGTTTTTCATCAGAAAATTGATTTTTTGGACTCTACCAAAAATGATTCAAAATGTCATTTGGATCGGGCCTCATGTTTAATAACCACTTTTTAAACCCTCCCAGTGACCAAAATTGCCATTTTTACAGAGTTTTTGCTTACTCAAAAGCTTCAATTTTGACCAATTTCAGGCACAGAAATGACTTTAAACACACTTATTTTAGTTGAGAAGGTAATAATTCACATCCAACTGTCATTTAAAGTCAAAAGATTAAATGTTAAATTTTCATCAATATTGACCATTTTTTGAACGTTCGACAGGTCCGGGGTCATCGTTTTTCATCAGAAAATTGATTTTTTGGACTCTACCAGAAATGATTCAAAATGTCATTGGGATCGGGCCTCATGTAGAATAACCACTTTTTAAACCCTCACAGTGACCAAAATTGCCATTTTTACAGAGTTTTGCTTACTCAAAAGTTTTAATTTTGACCAATTTCAAGCACAGAAGTGACTTTAAACACACTTATTTTAGTTGAACTGGTAATAATTCACATACAACCGTCATTTAAAGTCAAAAGATTAAATGTTAAATTTTCATCAATATTGACCATTTTTTGAACGTTCGACAGGTCCAGGGTCATCGTTTTTCATCAGAAAATTGATTTTTTGGACTCTACCAAAAATGATTCAAAATGTCATTTGGATCGGGCCTCATGTTTAATAACCACTTTTTAAACCCTCCCAGTGACCAAAATTGCCATTTTTACAGAGTTTTTGCTTACTCAAAAGCTTCAATTTTGACCAATTTCAGGCACAGAAATGACTTTAAACACACTTATTTTAGTTGAGAAGGTAATAATTCACATCCAACTGT
This sequence comes from Lissotriton helveticus, assembly GCF_964261635.1. Classification (NCBI taxonomy): domain Eukaryota; kingdom Metazoa; phylum Chordata; class Amphibia; order Caudata; family Salamandridae; genus Lissotriton; species Lissotriton helveticus. The sequence goes on from NW_027612006.1 coordinate 107,463, forward strand.
CATTTAAAGTCAAAAGATTAAATGTTAAATTTTCATCAATATTGACCATTTTTTGAACGTTCGACAGGTCCGGGGTCATCGTTTTTCATCAGAAAATTGATTTTTTGGACTCTACCAGAAATGATTCAAAATGTCATTGGGATCGGGCCTCATGTAGAATAACCACTTTTTAAACCCTCACAGTGACCAAAATTGCCATTTTTACAGAGTTTTGCTTACTCAAAAGTTTTAATTTTGACCAATTTCAAGCACAGAAGTGACTTTAAACACACTTATTTTAGTTGAACTGGTAATAATTCACATACAACCGTCATTTAAAGTCAAAAGATTAAATGTTAAATTTTCATCAATATTGACCATTTTTTGAACGTTCGACAGGTCCAGGGTCATCGTTTTTCATCAGAAAATTGATTTTTTGGACTCTACTAAAAATGATTCAAAATGTCATTTGGATCAGGCCTCATGTTGAATAACCACTTTTTAAACCCTCACAGTGACCAAAATTGCCATTTTTACTGAGTTTTCGCTTACTCAAAAGCTTCAATTTTGACCAATTTCAGGCACAGAAATGACTTTAAACACACTTATTTTAGTTGAAAAAGTAATATTTCACATCCAACCGTCATTTAAAGTCAAAAGATTAAATGTTAATATTTCATCAATATTGACCACTTTTTTGAAAGTTCGAGAGGTCCGGGTCATTGTTTTTCATCAGAAAATTGATTTTTTGGACTCTACCAGAAATGATTCAAAATGTCATTGGGATCGGGCCTCATGTAGAATAACCACTTTTTAAACCCTCACAGTGACCAAAATTGCCATTTTTACAGAGTTTTGCTTACTCAAAAGCTTTAATTTTGACCAATTTCAGGCACAGAAGTGACTTTAAACAAACTTATTTTAGTTGAACAGGTAATAATTCACATACAACCGTCATTTAAAGTCAAAAGATTAAATGTTAAATTTTCATCAATATTGACCATTTTTTGAACGTTCGACAGGTCCAGGGTCATCGTTTTTCATCAGAAAATTGATTTTTTGGACTCTACCAAAAATGATTCAAAATGTCATTTGGATCGGGCCTCATGTTTAATAACCACTTTTTAAACCCTCCCAGTGACCAAAATTGCCATTTTTACAGAGTTTTTGCTTACTCAAAAGCTTCAATTTTGACCAATTTCAGGCACAGAAATGACTTTAAACACACTTATTTTAGTTGAACAGGTCATCGTTTTTCATCAGAAAATTGATTTTTTGGACTCTACCAGAAATGATTCAAAATGTCATTGGGATCGGGCCTCATGTAGAATAACCACTTTTTAAACCCTCACAGTGACCAAAATTGCCATTTTTACAGAGTTTTGCTTACTCAAAAGCTTTAATTTTGACCAATTTCAGGCACAGAAATGACTTTAAACACGCTTATTTTAGTTGAACAGGTAATAATTCACATACAACCGTCATTTAAAGTCAAAAGATTAAATGTTAATTTTTCATCAATATTGACCATTTTTTGAACGTTCGACAGGTCCAGGGTCATTGTTTTTCATCAGAAAATTGATTTTTTGGACTCTACCAAAAATGATTCAAAATGTCATTTGGATCGGGCCTCATGTTTAATAACCACTTTTTAAACCCTCCCAGTGACCAAAATTGCCATTTTTACAGAGTTTTTGCTTACTCAAAAGCTTCAATTTTGACCAATTTCAGGCACAGAAATGACTTTAAACACACTTATTTTAGTTGAACTGGTAATAATTCACATACAACCGTCATTTAAAGTCAAAAGATTAAATGTTAAATTTTCATCAATATTGACCATTTTTTGAACGTTCGACAGGTTCAGGGTCATCGTGTTTCATCAGAAAATTGATTTTTTTGGACTCTATCAAAAATGATTCAAAATGTCATTTGGATCGGGCCTCATGTAGAATAACCACTTTTTAAACCCTCACAGTGATCAAAATTGCCATTTTTACAGAGTTTTGCTTACTCAAAAGTTTTAATTTTGACCAATTTCAAGCACAGAAGTGACTTTAAACACACTTATTTTAATTGAACTGGTAATAATTCACATACAACCGTCATTTAAAGTCAAAAGATTAAATGTTAAATTTTCATCAATATTGACCATTTTTTGAACGTTCGACAGGTCATCGTTTTTCATCAGAAAATTTATTTTTTGGACTCTACTAAAAATGATTCAAAATGTCATTTGGATCAGGCCTCATGTTGAATAACCACTTTTTAAACCCTCACAGTGACCAAAATTGCCATTTTTACAGAGTTTTGCTTACTCAAAAGCTTTAATTTTGACCAATTTCAGGCACAGAAATGACTTTAAACACGCTTATTTTAGTTGAACAGGTAATAATTCACATACAACCGTCATTTAAAGTCAAAAGATTAAATGTTAATTTTTCATCAATATTGACCATTTTTTGAACGTTCGACAGGTCCAGGGTCATTGTTTTTCATCAGAAAATTGATTTTTTGGACTCTACCAAAAATGATTCAAAATGTCATTTGGATCGGGCCTCATGTTTAATAACCACTTTTTAAACCCTCCCAGTGACCAAAATTGCCATTTTTACAGAGTTTTTGCTTACTCAAAAGCTTCAATTTTGACCAATTTCAGGCACAGAAATGACTTTAAACACACTTATTTTAGTTGAGAAGGTAATAATTCACATCCAACTGTCATTTAAAGTCAAAAGATTAAATGTTAAATTTTCATCAATATTGACCATTTTTTGAACGTTCGACAGGTCCGGGGTCATCGTTTTTCATCAGAAAATTGATTTTTGGGACTCTACCAGAAATGATTCAAAATGTCATTGGGATCGGGCCTCATGTAGAATAACCACTTTTTAAACCCTCACAGTGATCAAAATTGCCATTTTTACAGAGTTTTGCTTACTCAAAAGTTTTAATTTTGACCAATTTCAAGCACAGAAGTGACTTTAAACACACTTATTTTAGTTGAACTGGTAATAATTCACATACAACCGTCATTTAAAGTCAAAAGATTAAATGTTAAATTTTCATCAATATTGACCATTTTTTGAACGTTCGACAGGTTCAGGGTCATCGTGTTTCATCAGAAAATTGATTTTTTTGGACTCTATCAAAAATGATTCAAAATGTCATTTGGATCGGGCCTCATGTAGAATAACCACTTTTTAAACCCTCACAGTGATCAAAATTGCCATTTTTACAGAGTTTTGCTTACTCAAAAGTTTTAATTTTGACCAATTTCAAGCACAGAAGTGACTTTAAACACACTTATTTTAATTGAACTGGTAATAATTCACATACAACCGTCATTTAAAGTCAAAAGATTAAATGTTAAATTTTCATCAATATTGACCATTTTTTGAACGTTCGACAGGTCATCGTTTTTCATCAGAAAATTTATTTTTTGGACTCTACTAAAAATGATTCAAAATGTCATTTGGATCAGGCCTCATGTTGAATAACCACTTTTTAAACCCTCACAGTGACCAAAATTGCCATTTTTACAGAGTTTTGCTTACTCAAAAGCTTTAATTTTGACCAATTTCAGGCACAGAAGTGACTTTAAACACACTTATTTTAGTTGAGAAGGTAATAATTCACATCCAACCATCATTTAAAGTCAAAAGATTAAATGTTAAATTTTCATCAATATTGACCATTTTTTGAACGTTCGACAGGTCCGGGGTCATCGTTTTTCATCAGAAAATTGATTTTTTGGACTCTACCAAAAATGATTCAACATGTCATTTGGATCGGGCCTCATGTTTAATAACCACTTTTTAAACCCTCACAGTGACCAAAATTGCCATTTTTACAGAGTTTTCGCTTACTCAAAAGCTTCAATTTTGACCAATTTCAGGCACAGAAATGACTTAAAACACACTTATTTTAGTTGAACAGGTAATAATTCACATACAACCGTCATTTAAAGTCAAAAGATTAAATGTTAATTTTTCATCAATATTGACCATTTTTTGAACGTTCGACAGGTCCAGGGTCATCGTTTTTCATCAGAAAATTGATTTTTTGGACTCTACCAAAAATGATTCAAAATGTCATTTGGATCGGGCCTCATGTTTAATAACCACTTTTTAAACCCTCACAGTGACCAAAATTGCCATTTTTACAGAGTTTTGCTTACTCAAAAGCTTCAATTTTGACCAATTTCAGGCACAGAAATGACTTTAAACACACTTATTTTAGTTGAGAAGGTAATAATTCACATCCAACCGTCATTTAAAGTCAAAAGATTAAATGTAAAATTTTCATCAATATTGACAATTTTTTGAACGTTCGACAGGTCCGGCGTCATCGTTTTTCATCAGAAAATTGATTTTTTGGACTCTACTAAAAATGATTCAAAATGTCATTTGGATCGGGCCTCATGTTGAATAACCACTTTTTAAACCCTCACAGTGACCAAAATTGCCATTTTTACAGAGTTTTCGCTTATTCAAAAGCTTCAATTTTGACCAATTTCAGGCACAAAAATGACTTTAAACACACTTATTTTAGTTGAAAAAGTAATAATTCACATCCAACCGTCATTTAAAGTCAAAAGATTAAATGTTAAAATGTCATCAATATTGACCACTTTTTTGAAAGTTCGAGAGGTCCGGGGTCATTGTTTTCCATCAGAAAATTGATTTTTTGGGCTCTACCAGAAATGATTCAAAATGTCATTGGGATCGGGCCTCATGTAGAATAACCACTTTTTAAACCCTCACAGTGACCAAAATTGCCATTTTTACAGAGTTTTGCTCACTCAAAAGCTTTAATTTTGACCAATTTCAGGGACAGAAGTGACTTTAAACACACTTATTTTAGTTGAACAGGTAATAATTCACATACAACCGTCATTTAAAGTCAAAAGATTAAATGTTAAATTTTCATCAATATTGACCATTTTTTGAACGTTCGACAGGTCCAGGGTCATCGTTTTTCATCAGAAAATTGATTTTTTTGGACTCTACCAAAAATGATTCAAAATGTCATTTGGATCGGGCCTCATGTTGAATAACCACTTTTTAAACCCTCACAGTGACCAAAATTGCCATTTTTACAGAGTTTTCGCTTATTCAAAAGCTTCAATTTTGACCAATTTCAGGCACAAAAATGACTTTAAACACACTTATTTTAGTTGAAAAAGTAATAATTCACATCCAACCGTCATTTAAAGTCAAAAGATCAAATGTTAAAATTTCATCAATATTGACCACTTTTTTGAAAGTTCGACAGGTCCAGGGTCATCGTTTTTCATCAGAAAATTGATTTTTTGCACTCTACCAAAAATGATTCAAAATGTCATTTGGATCGGGCCTCATGTTGAATCACCACTTTTTAAACCCTCACAGTCACCAAAATTGCCATTTTTACAGAGTTTTCGCTTACTCAAAAGCTTCAATTTTGACCAATTTCAGCCACAGAAATGGCTTTAAACACACTTATTTTAGTTGAAAAAGTAATAATTCACATCCAACCATCATTTAAAGTCAAAAGATTAAATGTTAAATTTTCATCAATATTGACCATTTTTTGAATGTTCGACAGGTCCAGTGTCATCGTTTTTCATCAGAAAATTGAATTTTTTGGACTCTACCAAAAATGATTCAAAATGTCATTTGGATCGGGCCTCATGTTTAATAACCACTTTTTAAACCCTCACAGTGACCAAAATTGCCATTTTTACAGAGTTTTCGCTTACTCAAAAGCTTCAATTTTGACCAATTTCAGGCACTTAAATGACTTTAAACACACTTATTTTAGTTGAAAAAGTAATAATTCACATCCAACCTTCATTTAAAGTCAAAAGATTAAATGTTAAAATTCCATCAATATTGACCACTTTTTTGAACGTTCGACAGGTCCGGGGTCATCGTTTTTCATCAGAAAATTGATTTTTTGGACTCTACCAAAAATGATTCAAAATGTTATTTGGATCGGGCCTCATGTTTAATAACCACTTTTTAAACCCTCACAGTGACCAAAATTGCCATTTTTACAGAGTTTTCGCTTACTCAAAAGCTTCAATTTTGACCAATTTCAGGCACTGAAATGACTGTAAACTCACTTATTTTAGTTGAAAAAGTAATAATTCACATCCAACCGTCATTTAAAGTCAAAAGATTAAATGTTAAAATGTCATCAATATTGACCACTTTTTTGAACGTTCGAGAGGTCCGGGGTCATTGTTTTTCATCAGAAAATTGATTTTTTAGACTCTACCAGAAATGATTCAAAATGTCATTGGGATCGGGCCTCATGTAGAATAACCACTTTTTAAACCCTCCCGGTGACCAAAATTGCCATTTTTACAGAGTTTTGCTTACTCAAAAGTTTTAATTTTGACCAATTTCAAGCACAGAAGTAACTTTAAACACACTTATTTTAGTTGAACTGGTAATAATTCACATACAACCGTCATTTAAAGTCAAAAGATTAAATGTTAAATTTTCATCAATATTGACCATTTTTTGAACGTTCGACAGGTCCAGGGTCATCGTTTTTCATCAGAAAATTGATTTTTTTGGACTCTATCAAAAATGATTCAAAATGTCATTTGGATCGGGCCTCATGTTGAATAACCACTTTTTAAACCCTCACAGTGACCAAAATTGCCATTTTTACAGAGTTTTCGCTTATTCAAAAGCTTCAATTTTGACCAATTTCAGGCACAAAAATGACTTTAAACACACTTATTTTAGTTGAAAAAGTAATAATTCACATCCAACCGTCATTTAAAGTCAAAAGATCAAATGTTAAAATTTCATCAATATTGACCACTTTTTTGAACGTTTGACAGGTCATCGTTTTTCATCAGAAAATTGATTTTTTGGACTCTACTAAAAATGATTCAAAATGTCATTTGGATCGGGCCTCATGTTTAATAACCACTTTTTAAACCCTCACAGTGACCAAAATTGCCATTTTTACTGAGTTTTCGCTTACTCAAAAGCTTCAATTTTGACCAATTTCAGGCACAGAAATAACTTTAAACACACTTATTTTAGTTGAAAAAGTAATATTTCACATCCAACCGTCATTTAAAGTCAAAAGATTAAATGTTAAAATTTCATCAATATTGACCACTTTTTTGAAAGTTCGAGAGGTCCGGGGTCATTGTTTTTCATCAGAAAATTGATTTTTTGGACTCTACCAAAAATGATTCAAAATGTCATTTGGATCGGGCCTCATGTTGAATAACCACTTTTTAAACCCTCACAGTGACCAAAATTGCCATTTTTACAGAGTTTTCGCTTACTCAAAAGCTTCAATTTTGACCAATTTCAGGCACAGAAATGGCTTTAAACACACTTATTTTAGTTGAAAAAGTAATAATTCACATCCAACCATCATTTAAAGTCAAAAGATTAAATGTTAAATTTTCATCAATATTGACCATTTTTTTAATGTTCGACAGGTCCGGGGTCATCGTTTTTCATCAGAAAATTGAATTTTTTGGACTCTACCAAAAATGATTCAAAATGTCATTTGGATCGGGCCTCATGTTTAATAACCACTTTTTAAACCCTCACAGTGACCAAAATTGCCATTTTTACAGAGTTTTCGCTTACTCAAAAGCTTCAATTTTGACCAATTTCAGGCACTTAAATGACTTTAAACACACTTATTTTAGTTGAAAAAGTAATAATTCACATCCAACCTTCATTTAAAGTCAAAAGATTAAATGTTAAAATTCCATCAATATTGACCACTTTTTTGAACGTTCGACAGGTCCGGGGTCATTGTTTTTCATCAGAAAATTGATTTTTTGGACTCTACCAAAAATGATTCAAAATGTTATTTGGATCGGGCCTCATGTTTAATAACCACTTTTTAAACCCTCACAGTGACCAAAATTGCCATTTTTACAGAGTTTTCGCTTACTCAAAAGCTTCAATTTTGACCAATTTCAGGCACTGAAATGACTGTAAACTCACTTATTTTAGTTGAAAAAGTAATAATTCACATCCAACCGTCATTTAAAGTCAAAAGATCAAATGTTAAAATTTCATCAATATTGACCACTTTTTTGAACGTTCGACAGGTCATCGTTTTTCATCAGAAAATTGATTTTTTGGACTCTACTAAAAATGATTCAAAATGTCATTTGGATCGGGCCTCATGTTTAATAACCACTTTTTAAACCCTCACAGTGACCAAAATTGCCATTTTTACTGAGTTTTCGCTTACTCAAAAGCTTCAATTTTGACCAATTTCAGGCACAGAAATAACTTTAAACACACTTATTTTAGTTGAAAAAGTAATATTTCACATCCAACCGTCATTTAAAGTCAAAAGATTAAATGTTAAAATTTCATCAATATTGACCACTTTTTTGAAAGTTCGAGAGGTCCGGGGTCATTGTTTTTCATCAGAAAATTGATTTTTTGGACTCTACCAAAAATGATTCAAAATGTCATTTGGATCGGGCCTCATGTTGAATAACCACTTTTTAAACCCTCACAGTGACCAAAATTGCCATTTTTACAGAGTTTTCGCTTACTCAAAAGCTTCAATTTTGACCAATTTCAGGCACAGAAATGGCTTTAAACACACTTATTTTAGTTGAAAAAGTAATAATTCACATCCAACCATCATTTAAAGTCAAAAGATTAAATGTTAAATTTTCATCAATATTGACCATTTTTTTAATGTTCGACAGGTCCGGGGTCATCGTTTTTCATCAGAAAATTGAATTTTTTGGACTCTACCAAAAATGATTCAAAATGTCATTTGGATCGGGCCTCATGTTTAATAACCACTTTTTAAACCCTCACAGTGACCAAAATTGCCATTTTTACAGAGTTTTCGCTTACTCAAAAGCTTCAATTTTGACCAATTTCAGGCACTTAAATGACTTTAAACACACTTATTTTAGTTGAAAAAGTAATAATTCACATCCAACCTTCATTTAAAGTCAAAAGATTAAATGTTAAAATTCCATCAATATTGACCACTTTTTTGAACGTTCGACAGGTCCGGGGTCATTGTTTTTCATCAGAAAATTGATTTTTTGGACTCTACCAAAAATGATTCAAAATGTTATTTGGATCGGGCCTCATGTTTAATAACCACTTTTTAAACCCTCACAGTGACCAAAATTGCCATTTTTACAGAGTTTTCGCTTACTCAAAAGCTTCAATTTTGACCAATTTCAGGCACTGAAATGACTGTAAACTCACTTATTTTAGTTGAAAAAGTAATAATTCACATCCAACCGTCATTTAAAGTCAAAAGATCAAATGTTAAAATTTCATCAATATTGACCACTTTTTTGAACGTTCGACAGGTCATCGTTTTTCATCAGAAAATTGATTTTTTGGACTCTACTAAAAATGATTCAAAATGTCATTTGGATCGGGCCTCATGTTTAATAACCACTTTTTCAACCCTCACAGTGACCAAAATTGCCATTTTTACTGAGTTTTCGCTTACTCAAAAGCTTCAATTTTGACCAATTTCAGGCACAGAAATAACTTTAAACACACTTATTTTAGTTGAGAAGGTAATAATTCACATCCAACTGTCATTTAAAGTCAAAAGATTAAATGTTAAATTTTCATCAATATTGACCATTTTTTGAACGTTCGACAGGTCCGGGGTCATCGTTTTTCATCAGAAAATTGATTTTTTTGGACTCTACCAGAAATGATTCAAAATGTCATTGGGATCGGGCCTCATGTAGAATAACCACTTTTTAAACCCTCACAGTGATCAAAATTGCCATTTTTACAGAGTTTTGCTTACTCAAAAGTTTTAATTTTGACCAATTTCAAGCACAGAAGTGACTTTAAACACACTTATTTTAATTGAACTGGTAATAATTCACATACAACCGTCATTTAAAGTCAAAAGATTAAATGTTAAATTTTCATCAATATTGGCCATTTTTTGAATGTTCGACAGGTCATCGTTTTTCATCAGAAAATTGATTTTTTGGACTCTACTAAAAATGATTCAAAATGTCATTTGGATCAGGCCTCATGTTGAATAACCACTTTTTAAACCCTCACAGTGACCAAAATTGCCATTTTTACAGAGTTTTCGCTTACTCAAAAGCTTCAATTTTGACCAATTTCAGGCACAGAAATGGCTTTAAACACACTTATTTTAGTTGAAAAAGTAATAATTCACATCCAACCGTCATTTAAAGTCAAAAGATTAAATGTTAAATTTTCATCAATATTGACCATTTTTTGAACGTTCGACAGGTCCGGGGTCATCGTTTTTCATCAGAAAATTGAATTTTTTGGACTCTACCAAAAATGATTCAAAATGTCATTTGGATCGGGCCTCATGTTTAATAACCACTTTTTAAACCCTCACAGTAACCAAAATTGCCATTTTTACAGAGTTTTCGCTTACTCAAAAGCTTCAATTTTGACCAATTTCAGGCACAGAAATGACTTTAAACACACTTATTTTAGTTGAGAAGGTAATAATTCACATCCAACCATCATTTAAAGTCAAAAGATTAAATGTTAAATTTTCATCAATATTGACCATTTTTTGAACGTTCGACAGGTCCGGGGTCATCGTTTTTCATCAGAAAATTGATTTTTTGGACTCTACCAAAAATGATTCAACATGTCATTTGGATCGGGCCTCATGTTTAATAACCACTTTTTAAACCCTCACAGTGACCAAAATTGCCATTTTTACAGAGTTTTGCTTACTCAAAAGCTTTAATTTTGACCAATTTCAGGCACAGAAATGACTTTAAACACACTTATTTTAGTTGAACAGGTAATAATTCACATACAACCGTCATTTAAAGTCAAAAGATTAAATGTTAATTTTTCATCAATATTGACCATTTTTTGAACGTTCGACAGGTCCAGGGTCATCGTTTTTCATCAGAAAATTGATTTTTTGGACTCTACCAAAAATGATTCAAAATGTCATTTGGATCGGGCCTCGTGTTTAATAACCACTTTTTAAACCCTCACAGTGACCAAAATTGCCATTTTTACAGAGTTTTGCTTACTCAAAAGCTTCAATTTTGACCAATTTCAGGCACAGAAATGACTTTAAACACACTTATTTTAGTTGAGAAGGTAATAATTCACATCCAACCGTCATTTAAAGTCAAAAGATTAAATGTTAAATTTTCATCAATATTGACAATTTTTTGAACGTTCGACAGGTCCGGCGTCATCGTTTTTCATCAGAAAATTGATTTTTTGGACTCTACCAAAAATGATTCAACATGTCATTTGGATCGGGCCTCATGTTGAATAACCACTTTTTAAACCCTCACAGTGACCAAAATTGCCATTTTTACTGAGTTTTCGCTTACTCAAAAGCTTCAATTTTGACCAATTTCAGGCACAGAAATGACTTTAAACACACTTATTTTAGTTGAAAAAGTAACATTTCACATCCAACCGTCATTTAAAGTCAAAAGATTAAATGTTAAAATGTCATCAATATTGACCACTTTTTTGAAAGTTCGAGAGGTCCGGGGTCATTGTTTTCCATCAGAAAATTGATTTTTTGGGCTCTACCAGAAATGATTCAAAATGTCATTGGGATCGGGCCTCATGTAGAATAACCACTTTTTAAACCCTCACAGTGACCAAAATTGCCATTTTTACAGAGTTTTGCTCACTCAAAAGCTTTAATTTTGACCAATTTCAGGGACAGAAGTGACTTTAAACACACTTATTTTAGTTGAACAGGTAATAATTCACATACAACCGTCATTTAAAGTCAAAAGATTAAATGTTAAATTTTCATCAATATTGACCATTTTTTGAACGTTCGACAGGTCCAGGGTCATCGTTTTTCATCAGAAAATTGATTTTTTTGGACTCTACCAAAAATGATTCAAAATGTCATTTGGATCGGGCCTCATGTTGAATAACCACTTTTTAAACCCTCACAGTGACCAAAATTGCCATTTTTACAGAGTTTTCGCTTATTCAAAAGCTTCAATTTTGACCAATTTCAGGCACAAAAATGACTTTAAACACACTTATTTTAGTTGAAAAAGTAATAATTCACATCCAACCGTCATTTAAAGTCAAAAGATCAAATGTTAAAATTTCATCAATATTGACCACTTTTTTGAAAGTTCGACAGGTCCAGGGTCATCGTTTTTCATCAGAAAATTGATTTTTTGCACTCTACCAAAAATGATTCAAAATGTCATTTGGATCGGGCCTCATGTTGAATCACCACTTTTTAAACCCTCACAGTCACCAAAATTGCCATTTTTACAGAGTTTTCGCTTACTCAAAAGCTTCAATTTTGACCAATTTCAGCCACAGAAATGGCTTTAAACACACTTATTTTAGTTGAAAAAGTAATAATTCACATCCAACCATCATTTAAAGTCAAAAGATTAAATGTTAAATTTTCATCAATATTGACCATTTTTTGAATGTTCGACAGGTCCAGTGTCATCGTTTTTCATCAGAAAATTGAATTTTTTGGACTCTACCAAAAATGATTCAAAATGTCATTTGGATCGGGCCTCATGTTTAATAACCACTTTTTAAACCCTCACAGTGACCAAAATTGCCATTTTTACAGAGTTTTCGCTTACTCAAAAGCTTCAATTTTGACCAATTTCAGGCACTTAAATGACTTTAAACACACTTATTTTAGTTGAAAAAGTAATAATTCACATCCAACCTTCATTTAAAGTCAAAAGATTAAATGTTAAAATTCCATCAATATTGACCACTTTTTTGAACGTTCGACAGGTCCGGGGTCATCGTTTTTCATCAGAAAATTGATTTTTTGGACTCTACCAAAAATGATTCAAAATGTTATTTGGATCTGGCCTCATGTTTAATAACCACTTTTTAAACCCTCACAGTGACCAAAATTGCCATTTTTACAGAGTTTTCGCGCACTCAAAAGCTTCAATTTTGACCAATTTCAGGCACTGAAATGACTGTAAACTCACTTATTTTAGTTGAAAAAGTAATAATTCACATCCAACCGTCATTTAAAGTCAAAAGATTAAATGTTAAAATGTCATCAATATTGACCACTTTTTTGAACGTTCGAGAGGTCCGGGGTCATTGTTTTTCATCAGAAAATTGATTTTTTAGACTCTACCAGAAATGATTCAAAATGTCATTGGGATCGGGCCTCATGTAGAATAACCACTTTTTAAACCCTCACGGTGACCAAAATTGCCATTTTTACAGAGTTTTGCTTACTCAAAAGTTTTAATTTTGACCAATTTCAAGCACAGAAGTAACTTTAAACACACTTATTTTAGTTGAAAAAGTAATATTTCACATCCAACCGTCATTTAAAGTCAAAAGATTAAATGTTAAAATTTCATCAATATTGACCACTTTTTTGAAAGTTCGAGAGGTCCGGGGTCATTGTTTTTCATCAGAAAATGGATTTTTTGGACTCTACCAAAAATGATTCAAAATGTCATTTGGATCGGGCCTCATGTTGAATAACCACTTTTTAAACCCTCACAGTGACCAAAATTGCCATTTTTACAAAGTTTTCGCTTACTCAAAAGCTTCAATTTTGACCAATTTCAGGCACAGAAATGGCTTTAAACACACTTATTTTAGTTGAAAAAGTAATAATTCACATCCAACCATCATTTAAAGTCAAAAGATTAAATGTTAAATTTTCATCAATATTGACCATTTTTTTAATGTTCGACAGGTCCGGGGTCATCGTTTTTCATCAGAAAATTGAATTTTTTGGACTCTACCAAAAATGATTCAAAATGTCATTTGGATCGGGCCTCATGTTTAATAACCACTTTTTAAACCCTCACAGTGACCAAAATTGCCATTTTTACAGAGTTTTCGCTTACTCAAAAGCTTCAATTTTGACCAATTTCAGGCACTTAAATGACTTTAAACACACTTATTTTAGTTGATAAAGTAATAATTCACATCCAACCTTCATTTAAAGTCAAAAGATTAAATGTTAAAATTCCATCAATATTGACCACTTTTTTGAACGTTCGACAGGTCCGGGGTCATTGTTTTTCATCAGAAAATTGATTTTTTGGACTCTACCAAAAATGATTCAAAATGTTATTTGGATCGGGCCTCATGTTTAATAACCACTTTTTAAACCCTCACAGTGACCAAAATTGCCATTTTTACAGAGTTTTCGCTTACTCAAAAGCTTCAATTTTGACCAATTTCAGGCACTGAAATGACTGTAAACTCACTTATTTTAGTTGAAAAAGTAATAATTCACATCCAACCGTCATTTAAAGTCAAAAGATCAAATGTTAAAATTTCATCAATATTGACCACTTTTTTGAACGTTCGACAGGTCATCGTTTTTCATCAGAAAATTGATTTTTTGGACTCTACTAAAAATGATTCAAAATGTCATTTGGATCGGGCCTCATGTTTAATAACCACTTTTTCAACCCGCACAGTGACCAAAATTGCCATTTTTACTGAGTTTTCGCTTACTCAAAAGCTTCAATTTTGACCAATTTCAGGCACAGAAATGACTTTAAACACACTTATTTTAGTTGAAAAAGTAATATTTCACATCCAACCGTCATTTAAAGTCAAAAGATTAAATGTTAAAATTTCATCAATATTGACTACTTTTTTGAAAGTTCGACAGGTCCAGGGTCATCGTTTTTCATCAGAAAATTGATTTTTTGCACTCTACCAAAAATGATTCAAAATGTCATTTCGATCGGGCCTCCTGTTGAATAACCACTTTTTAAACCCTCACAGTGACCAAAATTGCCATTTTTACAGAGTTTTCGCTTACTCAAAAGCTTCAATTTTGACCAATTTCATCCACAGAAATGGCTTTAAACACACTTATTTTAGTTGAAAAAGTAATAATTCACATCCAACCATCATTTAAAGTCAAAAGATTAAATGTTAAATTTTCATCAATATTGACCATTTTTTGAACGTTCGACAGGTCCAGGGTCATCGTTTTTCATCAGAAAATTGATTTTTTGCACTCTACCAAAAATGATTCAAAATGTCATTTGGATCGGGCCTCATGTTGAATAACCACTTTTTAAACCCTCACAGTGACCAAAATTGCCATTTTTACAGAGTTTTCGCTTACTCAAAAGCTTCAATTTTGACCAATTTCAGGCACAGAAATGGCTTTAAACACACTTATTTTAGTTGAAAAAGTAATACTTCACATCCAACCATCATTTAAAGTCAAAAGATTAAATGTTAAATTTTCATCAATATTGACCATTTTTTGAACGTTCGACAGGTCCTGGGTCATCGTTTTTCATCAGAAAATTGATTTTTTGGACTCTACCAAAAATGATTCAACATGTCATTTGGATCGGGCCTCATGTAGAATAACCACTTTTTAAACCCTCACAGTGACCAAAATTGGCATTTTTACTGAGTTTTCGCTTACTCAAAAGCTTCAATTTTGACCAATTTCAGGCACAGAAATGACTTTAAACACACTTATTTTAGTTGAAAAAGTAATATTTCACATCCAACCGTCATTTAAAGTCAAAAGATTAAATGTTAAAATTTCATCAATATTGACCACTTTTTTGAAAGTTCGAGAGGTCCGGGGTCATTGTTTTTCATCAGAAAATTGATTTTTTGGACTCTACCAGAAATGATTCAAAATGTCATTGAGATCGGGCCTCATGTAGAATAACCACTTTTTAAACCCTCACAGTGACCAAAATTGCCATTTTTACAGAGTTTTGCTTACTCAAAAGCTTTAATTTTTACCAATTTCAGGCACAGAAGTGACTTTAAACAAACTTATTTTAGTTGAACAGGTAATAATTCACATACAACCGTCATTTAAAGTCAAAAGATTAAATGTTACATTTTCATCAATATTGACCATTTTTTGAACGTTCGACAGGTCCAGGGTCATCGTTTTTCATCAGAAAATTGATTTTTTGTACTCTACCAAAAATGATTCAAAATGTCATTTGGATCGGGCCTTATGTTGAATAACCACTTTTTAAACCCTCACAGTGACCAAAATTGCCATTTTTACAGAGTTTTCGCTTACTCAAAAGCTTCAATTTTGACCAATTTCAGGCACAGAAATGGCTTTAAACACACTTATTTTAGTTGAAAAAGTAATAATTCACATCCAACCATCATTTAAAGTCAAAAGATTAAATGTTAAATTTTCATCAATATTGACAATTTTTTGAACGTTCTACAGGTCCGGCGTCATCGTTTTTCATCAGAAAATTGATTTTTTGGACTCTACCAAAAATTATTCAAAATGTCATTTGGATCGGGCCTCATGTTGAATAACCACTTTTTAAACCCTCACAGTGACCAAAATTGCCATTTTTACAGAGTTTTCGCTTACTCAAAAGCTTCAATTTTGACCAAATTCAGGCACAAAAATGACTTTAAACACACTTATTTTAGTTGAAAAAGTAATAATTCACATCCAACCGTCATTTAAAGTCAAAAGATCAAATGTTAAAATTTCATCAATATTGACCACTTTTTTGAACGTTCGACAGGTCCGGGGTCATCGTTTTTCATCAGAAAATTGATTTTTTGGACTCTACCAAAAATGATTCAAAATGTTATTTGGATCGGGCCTCATGTTTAATAACCACTTTTTAAACCCTCACAGTGACCAAAATTGCCATTTTTACAGAGTTTTCGCTTACTCAAAAGCTTCAATTTTGACCAATTTCAGGCACTGAAATGACTGTAAACTCACTTATTTTAGTTGAAAAAGTAATAATTCACATCCAACCGTCATTTAAAGTCAAAAGATTAAATGTTAAAATTTCATCAATATTGACCACTTTTTTGAAAGTTCGAGAGGTCCGGGGTCATTGTTTTTCATCAGAAAATTGATTTTTTGTACTCTACCAGAAATGATTCAAAATGTCATTGGGATCGGGCCTCATGTAGAATAACCACTTTTTAAACCCAAACAGTGACCAAAATTGCCATTTTTACAGAGTTTTGCTTACTCTAAAGTTTTAATTTTGACCAATTTCAAGCACAGAAGTGACTTTAAACACACTTATTTTAGTTGAACTGGTAATAATTCACATACAACCGTCATTTAAAGTCAAAAGATTAAATGTTACATTTTCATCAATATTGACCATTTTTTGAACGTTCGACAGGTCCAGGGTCATCGTTTTTCATCAGAAAATTGATTTTTTTGGACTCTATCAAAAATGATTCAAAATGTCATTTGGATCGGGCCTCATGTTGAATAACCACTTTTTAAACCCTCACAGTGACCAAAATTGCCATTTTTACAGAGTTTTTGCTGATTCAAAAGCTTCAATTTTGACCAATTTCAGGCACAAAAATGACTTTAAACACACTTATTTTAGTTGAAAAAGTAATAATTCACATCCCACCGTCATTTAAAGTCAAAAGATCAAATGTTAAAATTTCATCAATATTGACCACTTTTTTGAACGTTCGACAGGTCATCGTTTTTCATCAGAAAATTGATTTTTTGGACTCTACTAAAAATGATTCAAAATGTCATTTGGATCGGGCCTCATGTTTAATAACCACTTTTTAAACCCTCACAGTGACCAAAATTGCCATTTTTACTGAGTTTTCGCTTACTCAAAAGCTTCAATTTTGACCAATTTCAGGCACAGAAATTACTTTAAACACACTTATTTTAGTTGAAAAAGTAATATTTCACATCCAACCGTCATTTAAAGTCAAAAGATTAAATGTTAAAATTTCATCAATATTGACCACTTTTTTGAAAGTTCGACAGGTCCAGGGTCATCGTTTTTCATCAGAAAATTGATTTTTTGCACTCTACCAAAAATGATTCAAAATGTCATTTGGATCGGGCCTCATGTTGAATAACCACTTTTTAAACCCTCACAGTGACCAAAATTGCCATTTTTACAGAGTTTTCGCTTACTCAAAAGCTTCAATTTTGACCAATTTCAGCCACAGAAATGGCTTTAAACACACTTATTTTAGTTGAAAAAGTAATAATTCACATCCAACCATCATTTAAAGTCAAAAGATTAAATGTTAAATTTTCATCAATATTGACCATTTTTTGAACGTTCGACAGGTCCAGGGTCATCGTTTTTCATCAGAAAATTGATTTTTTGCACTCTACCAAAAATGATTCAAAATGTCATTTGGATCGGGCCTCATGTTGAATAACCACTTTTTAAACCCTCACAGTGACCAAAATTGCCATTTTTACAGAGTTTTCGCTTACTCAAAAGCTTCAATTTTGACCAATTTCAGGCACAGAAATGGCTTTAAACACACTTATTTTAGTTGAAAAAGTAATATTTCACATCCAACCGTCATTTAAAGTCAAAAGATTAAATGTTAAAATTTCATCAATATTGACCACTTTTTTGAAAGTTCGAGAGGTCCGGGGTCATTGTTTTTCATCAGAAAATTGATTTTTTGGACTCTACCAGAAATGATTCAAAATGTCATTGAGATCGGGCCTCATGTAGAATAACCACTTTTTAAACCCTCACAGTGACCAAAATTGCCATTTTTACAGAGTTTTGCTTACTCAAAAGCTTTAATTTTTACCAATTTCAGGCACAGAAGTGACTTTAAACAAACTTATTTTAGTTGAACAGGTAATAATTCACATACAACCGTCATTTAAAGTCAAAAGATTAAATGTTAAATTTTCATCAATATTGACCATTTTTTGAACGTTCGACAGGTCCAGGGTCATCGTTTTTCATCAGAAAATTGATTTTTTGCACTCTACCAAAAATGATTCAAAATGTCATTTGGATCGGGCCTTATGTTGAATAACCACTTTTTAAACCCTCACAGTGACCAAAATTGCCATTTTTACAGAGTTTTCGCTTACTCAAAAGCTTCAATTTTGACCAATTTCAGGCACAGAAATGGCTTTAAACACACTTATTTTAGTTGAAAAAGTAATAATTTACATCCAACCATCATTTAAAGTCAAAAGATTAAATGTTAAATTTTCATCAATATTGACAATTTTTTGAACGTTCGACAGGTCCAGGGTCATCGTTTTTCATCAGAAAATTGCTTTTTGGACTCTACCAAAAATGATTCAAAATGTCATTTGGATCGGGCCTCATGTTTAATAACCACTTTTTAAACCCTCACAGTGACCAAAATTGCCATTTTTACAGAGTTTTCGCTTACTCAAAAGCTTCAATTTTGACCAATTTCAGGCACTGAAATGACTGTAAACTCACTTATTTTAGTTGAAAAAGTAATAATTCACATCCAACCGTCATTTAAAGTCAAAAGATTAAATGTTAACATTTCATCAATATTGACCACTTTTTTGAACGTTCGACAGGTTCATCGTTTTTCATCAGAAAATAGATTTTTTGGACTCTACCAAAAATGATTCAAAATGTCATTGGGATCGGGCCTCATGTAGAATAACCCCTTTTTAAACCCTCACAGTGACCAAAATTGCCATTTTTACAGAGTTTTGCTTACTCAAAGCTTCAATTTTGACCAATTTCAGGCACAGAAATGACTTTAAACACACTTATTTTAGTTGAGAAGGTAATAATTCACATCCAACCGTCATTTAAAGTCAAAAGATTAAATGTTAAAATTTCATCAATATTGACCACTTTTTTGAAAGTTCGAGAGGTCCGGGGTCATTGTTTTCCATCAGAAAATTGATTTTTTGGACTCTACCAGAAATGATTCAAAATGTCATTGGGATCGGGCCTCATGTAGAATAACCACTTTTTAAACCCTCACAGTGACCAAAATTGCCATTTTTTCAGAGTTTTGCTTACTCAAAAGCTTTAATTTTGACCAATTTCAGGCACAGAAGTGACTTTAAACACACTTATTTTAGTTGAACAGGTAATAATTCACATACAACCGTCATTTAAAGTCAAAAGATTAAATGTTAAATTTTCATCAATATTGACCATTTTTTGAACATTCGACAGGTCCAGGGTAATCGTTTTTCATAAGAAAATTGATTTTTTGGACTCTACCAGAAATGATTCAAAATGTCATTGGGATCAGGCCTCATGTAGAATAACCACTTTTTAAACCCTCACAGTGACCAAAATTGCCATTTTTACAGAGTTTTGCTTACTCAAAAGTTTTAATTTTGACCAATTTCAAGCACAGAAGTGACTTTAAACACACTTATTTTAGTTGAACTGGTAATAATTCACATACAACCGTCATTTAAAGTCAAAAGATTAAATGTTAAATTTTCATCAATATTGACCATTTTTTGAACGTTCGACAGGTCCAGGGTCATCGTTTTTCATCAGAAAATTGATTTTTTTGGACTCTATCAAAAATGATTCAAAATGTCATTTGGATCGGGCCTCATGTTGAATAACCACTTTTTATACCCTCACAGTGACCAAAATTGCCATTTTTACAGAGTTTTCGCTTATTCAAAAGCTTCAATTTTGACCAATTTCAGGCACAAAAATGACTTTAAACACACTTATTTTAGTTGAAAAAGTAATATTTCACATCCAACCGTCATTTAAAGTCAAAAGATCAAATGTTAAAATTTCATCAATATTGACCACTTTTTTGAACGTTCGACAGGTCATCGTTTTTCATCAGAAAATTGATTTTTTGGACTCTACTAAAAATGATTCAAAATGTCATTTGGATCGGGCCTCATGTTTAATAACCACTTTTTAAACCCTCACAGTGACCAAAATTGCCATTTTTACTGAGTTTTCGCTTACTCAAAAGCTTTAATTTTGACCAATTTCAGGCACAGAAATGACTTTAAACACACTTATTTTAGTTGAAAAAGTAATATTTCACATCCAACCGTCATTTAAAGTCAAAAGATTAAATGTTAAAATTTCATCAATATTGACCACTTTTTTGAAAGTTCGAGAGGTCCGGGGTCATTGTTTTCCATCAGAAAATTGATTTTTTGGACTCTACCAGAAATGATTCAAAATGTCATTGGGATCGGGCCTCATGTAGAATAACCACTTTTTAAACCCTCACAGTGACCAAAATTGCCATTTTTTCAGAGTTTTGCTTACTCAAAAGCTTTAATTTTGACCAATTTCAGGCACAGAAGTGACTTTAAACACACTTATTTTAGTTGAACAGGTAATAATTCACATACAACCGTCATTTAAAGTCAAAAGATTAAATGTTAAATTTTCATCAATATTGACCATTTTTTGAACATTCGACAGGTCCAGGGTAATCGTTTTTCATAAGAAAATTGATTTTTTGGACTCTACCAGAAATGATTCATAATGTCATTGGGATCGGGCCTCATGTAGAATAACCACTTTTTAAACCCTCACAGTGACCAAAATTGCCATTTTTACAGAGTTTTGCTTACTCAAAAGCTTTAATTTTGACCAATTTTAGGCACAGAAATGACTTTAAACACACTTATTTTAGTTGAACAGGTAATAATTCACATACAACCGTCATTTAAAGTCAAAAGATTAAATGTTAATTTTTCATCAATATTGACCATTTTTTGAACGTTCGACAGGTCCAGGGTCATCGATTTTCATCAGAAAATTGATTTTTTGGACTCTACCAAAAATGATTCAAAATGTCATTTGGATCGGGCCTCATGTTGAATAACCACTTTTTAAACCCTTCCAGTGACCAAAATTGCCGTTTTTACAGAGTTTTTGCTTACTCAAAAGCTTCAATTTTGACCAATTTCAGGCACAAAAATGACTTTAAACACACTTATTTTAGTTGAAAAAGTAATAATTCACATCCAACCGTCATTTAAAGTCAAAAGATCAAATGTTAAAATTTCATCAATATTGACCACTTTTTTGAACGTTCGACAGGTCATCGTTTTTCATCAGAAAATTGATTTTTTGGACTCTACTAAAAATAATCCAAATGTCATTTGGATCGGGCCTCATGTTGAATAACCACTTTTTAAACCCTCACAGTGACCAAAATTGCCATTTTTAATGAGTTTTCGCTTACTCAAAAGCTTCAATTTTGACCAATTTCAGGCACAGAAATGACTTTAAACACACTTATTTTAGTTGAAAAAGTAATATTTCACATCCAACCGTCATTTAAAGTCAAAAGATTAAATGTTAAAATTTCATCAATATTGACCACTTTTTTGAAAGTTCGAGAGGTCCGGGGTCATTGTTTTTCATCAGAAAATTGATTTTTTGGACTCTACCAGAAATGATTCAAAATGTCATTGGGATCGGGCCTCATGTAGAATAACCACTTTTTAAACCCTCACAGTGACCAAAATTGCCATTTTTACAGAGTTTTGCTTACTCAAAAGTTTTAATTTTGACCAATTTCAAGCACAGAAATGGCTTTAAACACACTTATTTTAGTTGAACTGGTAATAATTCACATACAACCGTCATTTAAAGTCAAAAGATTAAATGTTAAATTTTCATCAATATTGACCACTTTTTTGAAAGTTCGACAGGTCCAGGGTCATCGTTTTTCATCAGAAAATTGATTTTTTGCACTCTACCAAAAATGATTCAAAATGTCATTTGGATCGGGCCTCATGTTGAAGAACCACTTTTTAAACCCTCACAGTGACCAAAATTGCCATTTTTACAGAGTTTTCGCTTACTCAAAAGCTTCAATTTTGACCAATTTCAGGCACAGAAATGGCTTTAAACACACTTATTTTAGTTGAAAAAGTAATAATTCACATCCAACCATCATTTAAAGTCAAAAGATTAAATGTTAAATTTTCATCAATATTGACCATTTTTTGAACGTTCGACAGGTCCGGGGTCATCGTTTTTCATCAGAAAATTGAATTTTTTGGACTCTACCAAAAATGATTCAAAATGTCATTTGGATCGGGCCTCATGTTTAATAACCACTTTTTAAACCCTCACAGTGACCAAAATTGCCATTTTTACAGAGTTTTTGCTTACTCAAAAGCTTCAATTTTGACCAATTTCAGGCACTTAAATGACTTTAAACACACTTATTTTAGTTGAAAAAGTAATAATTCACATCCAACCTTCATTTAAAGTCAAAAGATTAAATGTTAAAATTCCATCAATATTGACCACTTTTTTGAACGTTCGACAGGTCCGGGGTCATCGTTTTTCATCAGAAAATTGATTTTTTGGACTCTACCAAAAATGATTCAAAATGTTATTTGGATCGGGCCTCATGTTTAATAACCACTTTTTAAACCCTCACAGTGACCAAAATTGCCATTTTTACAGAGTTATCGCTAACTCAAAAGCTTCAATTTTGACCAATTTCAGGCACTGAAATGACTGTAAACTCACTTATTTTAGTTGAAAAAGTAATAATTCACATCCAACCGTCATTTAAAGTCAAAAGATTAAATGTTAAAATTTCATCAATATTGACCACTTTTTTGAAAGTTCGACAGGTCCAGGGTCATCGTTTTTCATCAGAAAATTGATTTTTTGCACTCTACCAAAAATGATTCAAAATGTCATTTGGATCGGGCCTCATGTTGAATAACCACTTTTTAAACCCTCACAGTGACCAAAATTGCCATTTTTACAGAGTTTTCGCTTACTCAAAACCTTCAATTTTGACCAATTTCAGGCACAGAAATGGCTTTAAACACACTTATTTTAGTTGAAAAAGTAATAATTCACATACAACCGTCATTTAAAGTCAAAAGATTAAATGTTAAATTTTCATCAATATTGACCATTTTTTGAACGTTCGACAGGTCCAGGGTCATCGTTTTTCATCAGAAAATTGATTTTTTTGGACTCTATCAAAAATGATTCAAAATGTCATTTGGATCGGGCCTCATGTTGAATAACCACTTTTTATACCCTCACAGTGACCAAAATTGCCATTTTTACAGAGTTTTCGCTTATTCAAAAGCTTCAATTTTGACCAATTTCAGGCACAAAAATGACTTTAAACACACTTATTTTAGTTGAAAAAGTAATATTTCACATCCAACCGTCATTTAAAGTCAAAAGATCAAATGTTAAAATTTCATCAATATTGACCACTTTTTTGAACGTTCGACAGGTCATCGTTTTTCATCAGAAAATTGATTTTTTGGACTCTACTAAAAATGATTCAAAATGTCATTTGGATCGGGCCTCATGTTTAATAACCACTTTTTAAACCCTCACAGTGACCAAAATTGCCATTTTTACTGAGTTTTCGCTTACTCAAAAGCTTTAATTTTGACCAATTTCAGGCACAGAAATGACTTTAAACACACTTATTTTAGTTGAAAAAGTAATATTTCACATCCAACCGTCATTTAAAGTCAAAAGATTAAATGTTAAAATTTCATCAATATTGACCACTTTTTTGAAAGTTCGAGAGGTCCGGGGTCATTGTTTTCCATCAGAAAATTGATTTTTTGGACTCTACCAGAAATGGTTCAAAATGTCATTGGGATCGGGCCTCATGTAGAATAACCACTTTTTAAACCCTCACAGTGACCAAAATTGCCATTTTTTCAGAGTTTTGCTTACTCAAAAGCTTTAATTTTGACCAATTCCAGGCACAGAAGTGACTTTAAACACACTTATTTTAGTTGAACAGGTAATAATTCACATACAACCGTCATTTAAAGTCAAAAGATTAAATGTTAAATTTTCATCAATATTGACCATTTTTTGAACATTCGACAGGTCCAGGGTAATCGTTTTTCATAAGAAAATTGATTTTTTGGACTCTACCAGAAATGATTCATAATGTCATTGGGATCGGGCCTCATGTAGAATAACCACTTTTTAAACCCTCACAGTGACCAAAATTGCCATTTTTACAGAGTTTTGCTTACTCAAAAGCTTTAATTTTGACCAATTTTAGGCACAGAAATGACTTTAAACACACTTATTTTAGTTGAACAGGTAATAATTCACATACAACCGTCATTTAAAGTCAAAAGATTAAATGTTAATTTTTCATCAATATTGACCATTTTTTGAACGTTCGACAGGTCCAGGGTCATCGATTTTCATCAGAAAATTGATTTTTTGGACTCTACCAAAAATGATTCAAAATGTCATTTGGATCGGGCCTCATGTTGAATAACCACTTTTTAAACCCTTCCAGTGACCAAAATTGCCGTTTTAACAGAGTTTTTGCTTACTCAAAAGCTTCAATTTTGACCAATTTCAGGCACAAAAATGACTTTAAACACACTTATTTTAGTTGAAAAAGTAATAATTCACATCCAACCGTCATTTAAAGTCAAAAGATCAAATGTTAAAATTTCATCAATATTGACCACTTTTTTGAACGTTCGACAGGTCATCGTTTTTCATCAGAAAATTGATTTTTTGGACTCTACTAAAAATAATCCAAATGTCATTTGGATCGGGCCTCATGTTGAATAACCACTTTTTAAACCCTCACAGTGACCAAAATTGCCATTTTTAATGAGTTTTCGCTTACTCAAAAGCTTCAATTTTGACCAATTTCAGGCACAGAAATGGCTTTAAACACACTTATTTTAGTTGAAAAAGTAATAATTCACATCCAACCATCATTTAAAGTCAAAAGATTAAATGTTAAATTTTCATCAATATTGACCATTTTTTGAACGTTCGACAGGTCCGGGGTCATCGTTTTTCATCAGAAAATTGAATTTTTTGGACTCTACCAAAAATGATTCAAAATGTCATTTGGATCGGGCCTCATGTTTAATAACCACTTTTTAAACCCTCACAGTGACCAAAATTGCCATTTTTACAGAGTTTTTGCTTACTCAAAAGCTTCAATTTTGACCAATTTCAGGCACTTAAATGACTTTAAACACACTTATTTTAGTTGAAAAAGTAATAATTCACATCCAACCTTCATTTAAAGTCAAAAGATTAAATGTTAAAATTCCATCAATATTGACCACTTTTTTGAACGTTCGACAGGTCCGGGGTCATCGTTTTTCATCAGAAAATTGATTTTTTGGACTCTACCAAAAATGATTCAAAATGTTATTTGGATCGGGCCTCATGTTTAATAACCACTTTTTAAACCCTCACAGTGACCAAAATTGCCATTTTTACAGAGTTATCGCTAACTCAAAAGCTTCAATTTTGACCAATTTCAGGCACTGAAATGACTGTAAACTCACTTATTTTAGTTGAAAAAGTAATAATTCACATCCAACCGTCATTTAAAGTCAAAAGATTAAATGTTAAAATTTCATCAATATTGACCACTTTTTTGAAAGTTCGACAGGTCCAGGGTCATCGTTTTTCATCAGAAAATTGATTTTTTGCACTCTACCAAAAATGATTCAAAATGTCATTTGGATCGGGCCTCATGTTGAATAACCACTTTTTAAACCCTCACAGTGACCAAAATTGCCATTTTTACAGAGTTTTCGCTTACTCAAAAGCTTCAATTTTGATCAATTTCAGGCACAGAAATGGCTTTAAACACACTTATTTTAGTTGAAAAAGTAATAATTCACATCCAACCATCATTTAAAGTCAAAAGATTAAATGTTAAATTTTCATCAATATTGACCATTTTTTGAACGTTCGACAGGTCCAGGGTCATCGTTTTTCATCAGAAAATTGATTTTTCGGACTCTACCAAAAATGATTCAAAATGTTATTTGGATCGGGCCTCATGTTTAATAACCACTTTTTAAACCCTCACAGTGACCAAAATTGCCATTTTTACAGAGTTATCGCTTACTCAAAAGCTTCAATTTTGACCAATTTCAGGCACTGAAATGACTGTAAACTCACTTATTTTAGTTGAAAAAGTAATAATTCACATCCAACCGTCATTTAAAGTCAAAAGATTAAATGTTAAAATTTCATCAATATTGACCACTTTTTTGAACGTTCGACAGGTTCATCGTTTTTCATCAGAAAATAGATTTTTTGGACTCTACCAAAAATGATTCAAAATGTCATTGGGATCGGGCCTCATGTAGAATAACCACTTTTTAAACCCTCACAGTGACCAAAATTGCCATTTTTACAGAGTTTTGCTTACTCAAAGCTTCAATTTTGACCAATTTCAGGCACAGAAATGACTTTAAACACACTTATTTTAGTTGAGAAGGTAATAATTCACATACAACCGTCATTTAAAGTCAAAAGATTAAATGTTAAATTTTCATCATTATTGACAATTTTTTGAACGTTCGCCAGGTCCGGGGTCATCGCTTTTCATCAGAAAATTGATTTTTTGGACTCTACCAAAAATGATTCAAAATGTCATTTGGATCGGGCCTCATGTTGAATAACCCCTTTTTAAACCCTCACAGTGACCAAAATTGCCATTTTTACAGAGTTTTTGCTTACTCAGACGCTTCAATTTTGACCAATTTCAGGCACAAAAATGACTTTAAACACACTTATTTTAGTTGAAAAAGTAATAATTCACATCAAACCGTCATTTAAAGTCAAAAGATCAAATGTTAAAATTTCATCAATATTGACCACTTTTTTGAACGTTCGACAGGTCAGGGGTCATCGTTTTTCATCAGAAAATTGATTTTTTGGACTCTACTAAAAATAATCCAAATGTCATTTGGATCGGGCCTCATGTTGAATAACCACTTTTTAAACCCTCACAGTGACCAAAATTGCCATTTTTACTGAGTTTTCGCTTACTCAAAAGCTTCAATTTTGACCAATTTCAGGCACAGAAATTACTTTAAACACACTTATTTTAGTTGAAAAAGTAATATTTCACATCCAACCGTCATTTAAAGTCAAAAGATTAAATGTTAAAATTTCATCAATATTGACCACTTTTTTGAAAGTTCGACAGGTCCGGGGTCATCGTTTTTCATCAGAAAATTGATTTTTTGGACTCTACCAAAAATGATTCAACATGTCATTTGGATCGGGCCTCATGTAGAATAACCACTTTTTAAACCCTCACAGTGACCAAAATTGCCATTTTTACTGAGTTTTCGCTTACTCAAAAGCTTCAATTTTGAACAATTTCAGGCACAGAAATGACTTTAAACACACTTATTTTAGTTGAAAAAGTAATATTTCACATCCAACCGTCATTTAAAGTCAAAAGATTAAATGTTAAAATTTCATCAATATTGACCACTTTTTTGAAAGTTCGAGAGGTCCGGGGTCATTGTTTTTCATCAGAAAATTGATTTTTTGGACTCTACCAGAAATGATTCAAAATGTCATTGAGATCGGGCCTCATGTAGAATAACCACTTTTTAAACCCTCACAGTGACCAAAATTGCCATTTTTACAGAGTTTTGCTTACTCAAAAGCTTTAATTTTTACCAATTTCAGGCACAGAAGTGACTTTAAACAAACTTATTTTAGTTGAACAGGTAATAATTCACATACAACCGTCATTTAAAGTCAAAAGATTAAATGTTAAATTTTCATCAATATTGACCATTTTTTGAACGTTCGACAGGTCCAGG
The DNA here is from genome assembly GCF_964261635.1 of Lissotriton helveticus. Taxonomy (NCBI): domain Eukaryota; kingdom Metazoa; phylum Chordata; class Amphibia; order Caudata; family Salamandridae; genus Lissotriton; species Lissotriton helveticus. The sequence continues at coordinate 135,762 of NW_027612006.1, forward strand.
GTCATCGTTTTTCATCAGAAAATTGATTTTTTGCACTCTACCAAAAATGATTCAAAATGTCATTTGGATCGGGCCTTATGTTGAATAACCACTTTTTAAACCCTCACAGTGACCAAAATTGCCATTTTTACAGAGTTTTCGCTTACTCAAAAGCTTCAATTTTGACCAATTTCAGGCACAGAAATGGCTTTAAACACACTTATTTTAGTTGAAAAAGTAATAATTTACATCCAACCATCATTTAAAGTCAAAAGATTAAATGTTAAATTTTCATCAATATTGACAATTTTTTGAACGTTCGACAGGTCCAGGGTCATCGTTTTTCATCAGAAAATTGCTTTTTGGACTCTACCAAAAATGATTCAAAATGTCATTTGGATCGGGCCTCATGTTTAATAACCACTTTTTAAACCCTCACAGTGACCAAAATTGCCATTTTTACAGAGTTTTCGCTTACTCAAAAGCTTCAATTTTGACCAATTTCAGGCACTGAAATGACTGTAAACTCAATTATTTTAGTTGAAAAAGTAATAATTCACATCCAACCGTCATTTAAAGTCAAAAGATTAAATGTTAACATTTCATCAATATTGACCACTTTTTTGAACGTTCGACAGGTTCATCGTTTTTCATCAGAAAATAGATTTTTTGGACTCTACCAAAAATGATTCAAAATGTCATTGGGATCGGGCCTCATGTAGAATAACCACTTTTTAAACCCTCACAGTGACCAAAATTGCCTTTTTTACAGAGTTTTGCTTACTCAAAGCTTCAATTTTGACCAATTTCAGGCACAGAAATGACTTTAAACACACTTATTTTAGTTGAGAAGGTAATAATTCACATACAACCGTCATTTAAAGTCAAAAGATTAAATGTTAAATTTTCATCAACATTGACAATTTTTTGAACGTTCGACAGGTCAGGGGTCATCGTTTTTCATCAGAAAATTGATTTTTTGGACTCTACTAAAAATAATCCAAATGTCATTTGGATCGGGCCTCATGTTGAATAACCACTTTTTAAACCCTCACAGTGACCAAAATTGCCATTTTTACAGAGTTTTTGCTTACTCAAAAGCTTAAATTTTGACCAATTTCAGGCACAGAAATGACTTTAAACACACTTATTTTAGTTGAAAAAGTAATATTTCACATCCAACCGTCATTTAAAGTCAAAAGATTAAATGTTAAAATTTCATCAATATTGACCACTTTTTTGAAAGTTCGAGAGGTCCGGGGTCATTGTTTTTCATCAGAAAATTGATTTTTTGGACTCTACCAGAAATGATTCAAAATGTCATTGGGATCAGGCCTCATGTAGAATAACCACTTTTTAAACCCTCACAGTGACCAAAATTGCCATTTTTACAGAGTTTTGCTTACTCAAAAGTTTTAATTTTGACCAATTTCAAGCACAGAAGTGACTTTAAACACACTTATTTTAGTTGAACTGGTAATAATTCACATACAACCGTCATTTAAAGTCAAAAGATTAAATGTTAAATTTTCATCAATATTGACCATTTTTTGAACGTTCGACAGGTCCAGGGTCATCGTTTTTCATCAGAAAATTGATTTTTTTGGACTCTATCAAAAATGATTCAAAATGTCATTTGGATCGGGCCTCATGTTGAATAACCACTTTTTATACCCTCACAGTGACCAAAATTGCCATTTTTACAGAGTTTTCGCTTATTCAAAAGCTTCAATTTTGACCAATTTCAGGCACAAAAATGACTTTAAACACACTTATTTTAGTTGAAAAAGTAATAATTCACATCCAACCGTCATTTAAAGTCAAAAGATCAAATGTTAAAATTTCATCAATATTGACCACTTTTTTGAACGTTCGACAGGTCATCGTTTTTCATCAGAAAATTGATTTTTTGGACTCTACTAAAAATGATTCAAAATGTCATTTGGATCGGGCCTCATGTTTAATAACCACTTTTTAAACCCTCACAGTGACCAAAATTGCCATTTTTACTGAGTTTTCGCTTACTCAAAAGCTTTAATTTTGACCAATTTCAGGCACAGAAATGACTTTAAACACACTTATTTTAGTTGAAAAAGTAATATTTCACATCCAACCGTCATTTAAAGTCAAAAGATTAAATGTTAAAATTTCATCAATATTGACCACTTTTTTGAAAGTTCGAGAGGTCCGGGGTCATTGTTTTCCATCAGAAAATTGATTTTTTGGACTCTACCAGAAATGATTCAAAATGTCATTGGGATCGGGCCTCATGTAGAATAACCACTTTTTAAACCCTCACAGTGACCAAAATTGCCATTTTTTCAGAGTTTTGCTTACTCAAAAGCTTTAATTTTGACCAATTTCAGGCACAGAAGTGACTTTAAACACACTTATTTTAGTTGAACAGGTAATAATTCACATACAACCGTCATTTAAAGTCAAAAGATTAAATGTTAAATTTTCATCAATATTGACCATTTTTTGAACATTCGACAGGTCCAGGGTCATCGTTTTTCATAAGAAAATTGATTTTTTGGACTCTACCAGAAATGATTCATAATGTCATTGGGATCGGGCCTCATGTAGAATAACCACTTTTTAAACCCTCACAGTGACCAAAATTGCCATTTTTACAGAGTTTTGCTTACTCAAAAGCTTTAATTTTGACCAATTTTAGGCACAGAAATGACTTTAAACACACTTATTTTAGTTGAACAGGTAATAATTCACATACAACCGTCATTTAAAGTCAAAAGATTAAATGTTAATTTTTCATCAATATTGACCATTTTTTGAACGTTCGACAGGTCCAGGGTCATCGTTTTTCATCAGAAAATTGATTTTTTGGACTCTACCGAAAATGATTCAAAATGTCATTTGGATCGGGCCTCATGTTGAATAACCACTTTTTAAACCCTTCCAGTGACCAAAATTGCCGTTTTTACAGAGTTTTTGCTTACTCAAAAGCTTCAATTTTGACCAATTTCAGGCACAAAAATGACTTTAAACACACTTATTTTAGTTGAAAAAGTAATAATTCACATCCAACCGTCATTTAAAGTCAAAAGATCAAATGTTAAAATTTCATCAATATTGACCACTTTTTTGAACGTTCGACAGGTCATCGTTTTTCATCAGAAAATTGATTTTTTGGACTCTACTAAAAATAATCCAAATGTCATTTGGATCGGGCCTCATGTTGAATAACCACTTTTTAAACCCTCACAGTGACCAAAATTGCCATTTTTAATGAGTTTTCGCTTACTCAAAAGCTTCAATTTTGACCAATTTCAGGCACAGAAATGACTTTAAACACACTTATTTTAGTTGAAAAAGTAATATTTCACATCCAACCGTCATTTAAAGTCAAAAGATTAAATGTTAAAATTTCATCAATATTGACCACTTTTTTGAAAGTTCGAGAGGTCCGGGGTCATTGTTTTTCATCAGAAAATTGATTTTTTGGACTCTACCAGAAATGATTCAAAATGTCATTGGGATCGGGCCTCATGTAGAATAACCACTTTTTAAACCCTCACAGTGACCAAAATTGCCATTTTTACAGAGTTTTGCTTACTCAAAAGTTTTAATTTTGACCAATTTCAAGCACAGAAATGGCTTTAAACACACTTATTTTAGTTGAACTGGTAATAATTCACATACAACCGTCATTTAAAGTCAAAAGATTAAATGTTAAATTTTCATCAATATTGACCACTTTTTTGAAAGTTCGACAGGTCCAGGGTCATCGTTTTTCATCAGAAAATTGATTTTTTGCACTCTACCAAAAATGATTCAAAATGTCATTTGGATCGGGCCTCATGTTGAAGAACCACTTTTTAAACCCTCACGGTGACCAAAATTGCCATTTTTACAGAGTTTTCGCTTACTCAAAAGCTTCAATTTTGACCAATTTCAGGCACAGAAATGGCTTTAAACACACTTATTTTAGTTGAAAAAGTAATAATTCACATCCAACCATCATTTAAAGTCAAAAGATTAAATGTTAAATTTTCATCAATATTGACCATTTTTTGAACGTTCGACAGGTCCGGGGTCATCGTTTTTCATCAGAAAATTGAATTTTTTGGACTCTACCAAAAATGATTCAAAATGTCATTTGGATCGGGCCTCATGTTTAATAACCACTTTTTAAACCCTCACAGTGACCAAAATTGCCATTTTTACAGAGTTTTTGCTTACTCAAAAGCTTCAATTTTGACCAATTTCAGGCACTTAAATGACTTTAAACACACTTATTTTAGTTGAAAAAGTAATAATTCACATCCAACCTTCATTTAAAGTCAAAAGATTAAATGTTAAAATTCCATCAATATTGACCACTTTTTTGAACGTTCGACAGGTCCGGGGTCATCGTTTTTCATCAGAAAATTGATTTTTTGGACTCTACCAAAAATGATTCAAAATGTTATTTGGATCGGGCCTCATGTTTAATAACCACTTTTTAAACCCTCACAGTGACCAAAATTGCCATTTTTACAGAGTTATCGCTAACTCAAAAGCTTCAATTTTGACCAATTTCAGGCACTGAAATGACTGTAAACTCACTTATTTTAGTTGAAAAAGTAATAATTCACATCCAACCGTCATTTAAAGTCAAAAGATTAAATGTTAAAATTTCATCAATATTGACCACTTTTTTGAAAGTTCGACAGGTCCAGGGTCATCGTTTTTCATCAGAAAATTGATTTTTTGCACTCTACCAAAAATGATTCAAAATGTCATTTGGATCGGGCCTCATGTTGAATAACCACTTTTTAAACCCTCACAGTGACCAAAATTGCCATTTTTACAGAGTTTTCGCTTACTCAAAAGCTTCAATTTTGACCAATTTCAGGCACAGAAATGGCTTTAAACACACTTATTTTAGTTGAAAAAGTAATAATTCACATCCAACCATCATTTAAAGTCAAAAGATTAAATGTTAAATTTTCATCAATATTGACCATTTTTTGAACGTTCGACAGGTCCAGGGTCATCGTTTTTCATCAGAAAATTGATTTTTCGGACTCTACCAAAAATGATTCAAAATGTTATTTGGATCGGGCCTCATGTTTAATAACCACTTTTTAAACCCTCACAGTGACCAAAATTGCCATTTTTACAGAGTTATCGCTTACTCAAAAGCTTCAATTTTGACCAATTTCAGGCACTGAAATGACTGTAAACTCACTTATTTTAGTTGAAAAAGTAATAATTCACATCCAACCGTCATTTAAAGTCAAAAGATTAAATGTTAAAATTTCATCAATATTGACCACTTTTTTGAACGTTCGACAGGTTCATCGTTTTTCATCAGAAAATAGATTTTTTGGACTCTACCAAAAATGATTCAAAATGTCATTGGGATCGGGCCTCATGTAGAATAACCACTTTTTAAACCCTCACAGTGACCAAAATTGCCATTTTTACAGAGTTTTGCTTACTCAAAGCTTCAATTTTGACCAATTTCAGGCACAGAAATGACTTTAAACACACTTATTTTAGTTGAGAAGGTAATAATTCACATACAACCGTCATTTAAAGTCAAAAGATTAAATGTTAAATTTTCATCATTATTGACAATTTTTTGAACGTTCGCCAGGTCCGGGGTCATCGCTTTTCATCAGAAAATTGATTTTTTGGACTCTACCAAAAATGATTCAAAATGTCATTTGGATCGGGCCTCATGTTGAATAACCCCTTTTTAAACCCTCACAGTGACCAAAATTGCCATTTTTACAGAGTTTTTGCTTACTCAGACGCTTCAATTTTGACCAATTTCAGGCACAAAAATGACTTTAAACACACTTATTTTAGTTGAAAAAGTAATAATTCACATCAAACCGTCATTTAAAGTCAAAAGATCAAATGTTAAAATTTCATCAATATTGACCACTTTTTTGAACGTTCGACAGGTCAGGGGTCATCGTTTTTCATCAGAAAATTGATTTTTTGGACTCTACTAAAAATAATCCAAATGTCATTTGGATCGGGCCTCATGTTGAATAACCACTTTTTAAACCCTCACAGTGACCAAAATTGCCATTTTTACTGAGTTTTCGCTTACTCAAAAGCTTCAATTTTGACCAATTTCAGGCACAGAAATTACTTTAAACACACTTATTTTAGTTGAAAAAGTAATATTTCACATCCAACCGTCATTTAAAGTCAAAAGATTAAATGTTAAAATTTCATCAATATTGACCACTTTTTTGAAAGTTCGACAGGTCCAGGGTCATCGTTTTTCATCAGAAAATTGATTTTTTGCACTCTACCAAAAATGATTCAAAATGTCATTTGGATCGGGCCTCATGTTGAATAACCACTTTTTAAACCCTCACAGTGACCAAAATTGCCATTTTTACAGAGTTTTCGCTTACTCAAAAGCTTCAATTTTGACCAATTTCAGCCACAGAAATGGCTTTAAACACACTTATTTTAGTTGAAAAAGTAATAATTCACATCCAACCATCATTTAAAGTCAAAAGATTAAATGTTAAATTTTCATCAATATTGACCATTTTTTGAACGTTCGACAGGTCCAGGGTCATCGTTTTTCATCAGAAAATTGATTTTTTGCACTCTACCAAAAATGATTCAAAATGTCATTTGGATCGGGCCTCATGTTGAATAACCACTTTTTAAACCCTCACAGTGACCAAAATTGCCATTTTTACAGAGTTTTCGCTTACTCAAAAGCTTCAATTTTGACCAATTTCAGGCACAGAAATGGCTTTAAACACACTTATTTTAGTTGAAAAAGTAATACTTCACATCCAACCATCATTTAGAGTCAAAAGATTAAATGTTAAATTTTCATCAATATTGACCATTTTTTGAACGTTCGACAGGTCCGGGGTCATCGTTTTTCATCAGAAAATTGATTTTTTGGACTCTACCAAAAATGATTCAACATGTCATTTGGATCGGGCCTCATGTAGAATAACCACTTTTTAAACCCTCACAGTGACCAAAATTGCCATTTTTACTGAGTTTTCGCTTACTCAAAAGCTTCAATTTTGAACAATTTCAGGCACAGAAATGACTTTAAACACACTTATTTTAGTTGAAAAAGTAATATTTCACATCCAACCGTCATTTAAAGTCAAAAGATTAAATGTTAAAATTTCATCAATATTGACCACTTTTTTGAAAGTTCGAGAGGTCCGGGGTCATTGTTTTTCATCAGAAAATTGATTTTTTGGACTCTACCAGAAATGATTCAAAATGTCATTGAGATCGGGCCTCATGTAGAATAACCACTTTTTAAACCCTCACAGTGACCAAAATTGCCATTTTTACAGAGTTTTGCTTACTCAAAAGCTTTAATTTTTACCAATTTCAGGCACAGAAGTGACTTTAAACAAACTTATTTTAGTTGAACAGGTAATAATTCACATACAACCGTCATTTAAAGTCAAAAGATTAAATGTTAAATTTTCATCAATATTGACCATTTTTTGAACGTTCGATAGGTCCAGGGTCATCGTTTTTCATCAGAAAATTGATTTTTTGCACTCTACCAAAAATGATTCAAAATGTCATTTGGATCGGGCCTTATGTTGAATAACCACTTTTTAAACCCTCACAGTGACCAAAATTGCCATTTTTACAGAGTTTTCGCTTACTCAAAAGCTTCAATTTTGACCAATTTCAGGCACAGAAATGGCTTTAAACACACTTATTTTAGTTGAAAAAGTAATAATTCACATCCAACCATCATTTAAAGTCAAAAGATTAAATGTTAAATTTTCATCAATATTGACCATTTTTTGAACGTTCGACAGGTCCGGGGTCATCGTTTTTCATCAGAAAATTGAATTTTTTGGACTCTACCAAAAATGATTCAAAATGTCATTTGGATCGGGCCTCATGTTTAATAACCACTTTTTAAACCCTCACAGTGACCAAAATTGCCATTTTTACAGAGTTTTTGCTTACTCAAAAGCTTCAATTTTGACCAATTTCAGGCACTTAAATGACTTTAAACACACTTATTTTAGTTGAAAAAGTAATAATTCACATCCAACCTTCATTTAAAGTCAAAAGATTAAATGTTAAAATTCCATCAATATTGACCACTTTTTTGAACGTTCGACAGGTCCGGGGTCATCGTTTTTCATCAGAAAATTGATTTTTTGGACTCTACCAAAAATGATTCAAAATGTTATTTGGATCGGGCCTCATGTTTAATAACCACTTTTTAAACCCTCACAGTGACCAAAATTGCCATTTTTACAGAGTTATCGCTAACTCAAAAGCTTCAATTTTGACCAATTTCAGGCACTGAAATGACTGTAAACTCACTTATTTTAGTTGAAAAAGTAATAATTCACATCCAACCGTCATTTAAAGTCAAAAGATTAAATGTTAAAATTTCATCAATATTGACCACTTTTTTGAAAGTTCGACAGGTCCAGGGTCATCGTTTTTCATCAGAAAATTGATTTTTTGCACTCTACCAAAAATGATTCAAAATGTCATTTGGATCGGGCCTCATGTTGAATAACCACTTTTTAAACCCTCACAGTGACCAAAATTGCCATTTTTACAGAGTTTTCGCTTACTCAAAAGCTTCAATTTTGACCAATTTCAGGCACAGAAATGGCTTTAAACACACTTATTTTAGTTGAAAAAGTAATAATTCACATCCAACCATCATTTAAAGTCAAAAGATTAAATGTTAAATTTTCATCAATATTGACCATTTTTTGAACGTTCGACAGGTCCAGGGTCATCGTTTTTCATCAGAAAATTGATTTTTCGGACTCTACCAAAAATGATTCAAAATGTTATTTGGATCGGGCCTCATGTTTAATAACCACTTTTTAAACCCTCACAGTGACCAAAATTGCCATTTTTACAGAGTTATCGCTTACTCAAAAGCTTCAATTTTGACCAATTTCAGGCACTGAAATGACTGTAAACTCACTTATTTTAGTTGAAAAAGTAATAATTCACATCCAACCGTCATTTAAAGTCAAAAGATTAAATGTTAAAATTTCATCAATATTGACCACTTTTTTGAACGTTCGACAGGTTCATCGTTTTTCATCAGAAAATAGATTTTTTGGACTCTACCAAAAATGATTCAAAATGTCATTGGGATCGGGCCTCATGTAGAATAACCACTTTTTAAACCCTCACAGTGACCAAAATTGCCATTTTTACAGAGTTTTGCTTACTCAAAGCTTCAATTTTGACCAATTTCAGGCACAGAAATGACTTTAAACACACTTATTTTAGTTGAGAAGGTAATAATTCACATACAACCGTCATTTTAAGTCAAAAGATTAAATGTTAAATTTTCATCATTATTGACAATTTTTTGAACGTTCGCCAGGTCCGGGGTCATCGCTTTTCATCAGAAAATTGATTTTTTGGACTCTACCAAAAATGATTCAAAATGTCATTTGGATCGGGCCTCATGTTGAATAACCCCTTTTTAAACCCTCACAGTGACCAAAATTGCCATTTTTACAGAGTTTTTGCTTACTCAGACGCTTCAATTTTGACCAATTTCAGGCACAAAAATGACTTTAAACACACTTATTTTAGTTGAAAAAGTAATAATTCACATCAAACCGTCATTTAAAGTCAAAAGATCAAATGTTAAAATTTCATCAATATTGACCACTTTTTTGAACGTTCGACAGGTCAGGGGTCATCGTTTTTCATCAGAAAATTGATTTTTTGGACTCTACTAAAAATAATCCAAATGTCATTTGGATCGGGCCTCATGTTGAATAACCACTTTTTAAACCCTCACAGTGACCAAAATTGCCATTTTTACTGAGTTTTCGCTTACTCAAAAGCTTCAATTTTGACCAATTTCAGGCACAGAAATTACTTTAAACACACTTATTTTAGTTGAAAAAGTAATATTTCACATCCAACCGTCATTTAAAGTCAAAAGATTAAATGTTAAAATTTCATCAATATTGACCACTTTTTTGAAAGTTCGACAGGTCCAGGGTCATCGTTTTTCATCAGAAAATTGATTTTTTGCACTCTACCAAAAATGATTCAAAATGTCATTTGGATCGGGCCTCATGTTGAATAACCACTTTTTAAACCCTCACAGTGACCAAAATTGCCATTTTTACAGAGTTTTCGCTTACTCAAAAGCTTCAATTTTGACCAATTTCAGCCACAGAAATGGCTTTAAACACACTTATTTTAGTTGAAAAAGTAATAATTCACATCCAACCATCATTTAAAGTCAAAAGATTAAATGTTAAATTTTCATCAATATTGACCATTTTTTGAACGTTCGACAGGTCCAGGGTCATCGTTTTTCATCAGAAAATTGATTTTTTGCACTCTACCAAAAATGATTCAAAATGTCATTTGGATCGGGCCTCATGTTGAATAACCACTTTTTAAACCCTCACAGTGACCAAAATTGCCATTTTTACAGAGTTTTCGCTTACTCAAAAGCTTCAATTTTGACCAATTTCAGGCACAGAAATGGCTTTAAACACACTTATTTTAGTTGAAAAAGTAATACTTCACATCCAACCATCATTTAGAGTCAAAAGATTAAATGTTAAATTTTCATCAATATTGACCATTTTTTGAACGTTCGACAGGTCCGGGGTCATCGTTTTTCATCAGAAAATTGATTTTTTGGACTCTACCAAAAATGATTCAACATGTCATTTGGATCGGGCCTCATGTAGAATAACCACTTTTTAAACCCTCACAGTGACCAAAATTGCCATTTTTACTGAGTTTTCGCTTACTCAAAAGCTTCAATTTTGAACAATTTCAGGCACAGAAATGACTTTAAACACACTTATTTTAGTTGAAAAAGTAATATTTCACATCCAACCGTCATTTAAAGTCAAAAGATTAAATGTTAAAATTTCATCAATATTGACCACTTTTTTGAAAGTTCGAGAGGTCCGGGGTCATTGTTTTTCATCAGAAAATTGATTTTTTGGACTCTACCAGAAATGATTCAAAATGTCATTGAGATCGGGCCTCATGTAGAATAACCACTTTTTAAACCCTCACAGTGACCAAAATTGCCATTTTTACAGAGTTTTGCTTACTCAAAAGCTTTAATTTTTACCAATTTCAGGCACAGAAGTGACTTTAAACAAACTTATTTTAGTTGAACAGGTAATAATTCACATACAACCGTCATTTAAAGTCAAAAGATTAAATGTTAAATTTTCATCAATATTGACCATTTTTTGAACGTTCGATAGGTCCAGGGTCATCGTTTTTCATCAGAAAATTGATTTTTTGCACTCTACCAAAAATGATTCAAAATGTCATTTGGATCGGGCCTTATGTTGAATAACCACTTTTTAAACCCTCACAGTGACCAAAATTGCCATTTTTACAGAGTTTTCGCTTACTCAAAAGCTTCAATTTTGACCAATTTCAGGCACAGAAATGGCTTTAAACACACTTATTTTAGTTGAAAAAGTAATAATTCACATCCAACCATCATTTAAAGTCAAAAGATTAAATGTTAAATTTTCATCAATATTGACAATTTTTTGAACGTTCGACAGGTCCGGCGTCATCGTTTTTCATCAGAAAATTGATTTTTTGGACTCTACCAAAAATTATTCAAAATGTCATTTGGATCGGGCCTCATGTTGAATAACCACTTTTTAAACCCTCACAGTGACCAAAATTGCCATTTTTACAGAGTTTTCGCTTACTCAAAGCTTCAATTTTGACCAATTTCAGGCACAAAAATGACTTTAAACACACTTATTTTAGTTGAAAAAGTAATAATTCACATCCAACCGTCATTTAAAGTCAAAAGATCAAATGTTAAAATTTCATCAATATTGACCACTTTTTTGAACGTTCGAAAGGTCATCGTTTTTCATCAGAAAATTGATTTTTTGAACTCTACTAAAAATTATTCAAAATGTCATTTGGATCGGGCCTCATGTTGAATAACCACTTTTTAAACCCTCACAGTGACCAAAATTGCCATTTTTACTGAGTTTTCGCTTACTCAAAAGCTTCAATTTTGACCAATTTCAGGCACAGAAATGACTTTAAACACACTTATTTTAGTTGAAAAAGTAATATTTCACATCCAACCGTCATTTAAAGTCAAAAGATTAAATGTTAAAATTTCATCAATATTGACCACTTTTTTGAAAGTTCGAGAGGTCCGGGGTCATTGTTTTCCATCAGTAAATTGATTTTTTTGACTCTACCAGAAATGATTCAAAATGTCATTGGGATCGGGCCTCATGTAGAACAACCACTTTTTAAACCCTCACAGAGACCAAAATTGCCATTTTTACAGAGTTTTGCTTACTCAAAAGCTTTAATTTTGACCAATTTCAGGCACAGAAGTGACTTTAAACACACTTATTTTAGTTGAAAAAGTAATAATTCACATCCAACCGTCATTTAAAGTCAAAAGATTAAATGTTAACATTTCATCAATATTGACCACTTTTTTGAACGTTCGACAGGTTCATCGTTTTTCATCAGAAAATAGATTTTTTGGACTCTACCAAAAATGATTCAAAATGTCATTGGGATCGGGCCTCATGTAGAATAACCACTTTTTAAACCCTCACAGTGACCAAAATTGCCATTTTTACAGAGTTTTGCTTACTCAAAGCTTCAATTTTGACCAATTTCAGGCACAGAAATGACTTTAAACACACTTATTTTAGTTGAGAAGGTAATAATTCACATACAACCGTCATTTAAAGTCAAAAGATTAAATGTTAAATTTTCATCAACATTGACAATTTTTTGAACGTTCGACAGGTCAGGGGTCATCGTTTTTCATCAGAAAATTGATTTTTTGGACTCTACTAAAAATAATCCAAATGTCATTTGGATCGGGCCTCATGTTGAATAACCACTTTTTAAACCCTCACAGTGACCAAAATTGCCATTTTTACTGAGTTTTTGCTTACTCAAAAGCTTCAATTTTGACCAATTTCAGGCACAGAAATGACTTTAAACACACTTATTTTAGTTGAAAAAGTAATATTTCACATCCAACCGTCATTTAAAGTCAAAAGATTAAATGTTAAAATTTCATCAATATTGACCACTTTTTTGAAAGTTCGAGAGTTCCGGGGTCATTGTTTTTCATCAGAAAATTGATTTTTTGGACTCTACCAGAAATGATTCAAAATGTCATTGGGATCAGGCCTCATGTAGAATAACCACTTTTTAAACCCTCACAGTGACCAAAATTGCCATTTTTACAGAGTTTTGCTTACTCAAAAGTTTTAATTTTGACCAATTTCAAGCACAGAAGTGACTTTAAACACACTTATTTTAGTTGAACTGGTAATAATTCACATCCAACCGTCATTTAAAGTCAAAAGATTAAATGTTAAATTTTCATCAATATTGACCATTTTTTGAACGTTCGACAGGTCCAGGGTCATCGTTTTTCATCAGAAAATTGATTTTTTTGGACTCTATCAAAAATGATTCAAAATGTCATTTGGATCGGGCCTCATGTTGAATAACCACTTTATAAACCCTCACAGTGACCAAAATTGCCATTTTTACAGAGTTTTCGCTTATTCAAAAGCTTCAATTTTGACCAATTTCAGGCACAAAAATGACTTTAAACACACTTATTTTAGTTGAAAAAGTAATAATTCACATCCAACCGTCATTTAAAGTCAAAAGATCAAATGTTAAAATTTCATCAATATTGACCACTTTTTTGAACGTTCGACAGGTCATCGTTTTTCATCAGAAAATTGATTTTTTGGACTCTACTAAAAATGATTCAAAATGTCATTTGGATCGGGCCTCATGTTTAATAACCACTTTTTAAACCCTCACAGTGACCAAAATTGCCATTTTTACTGAGTTTTCGCTTACTCAAAAGCTTCAATTTTGACCAATTTCAGGCACAGAAATGACTTTAAACACACTTATTTTAGTTGAAAAAGTAATATTTCACATCCAACCGTCATTTAAAGTCAAAAGATTAAATGTTAAAATTTCATCAATATTGACCATTTTTTTGAAAGTTCGAGAGGTCCGGGGTCATTGTTTTCCATCAGAAAATTGATTTTTTGGACTCTACCAGAAATGATTCAAAATGTCATTGGGATCGGGCCTCATGTAGAATAACCACTTTTTAAACCCTCACAGTGACCAAAATTGCCATTTTTACAGAGTTTTGCTTACTCAAAAGCTTTAATTTTGACCAATTTCAGGCACAGAAGTGACTTTAAACACACTTATTTTAGTTGAACAGGTAATAATTCACATACAACCGTCATTTAAAGTCAAAAGATTAAATGTTAAATTTTCATCAATATTGACCATTTTTTGAACATTCGACAGGTCCAGGGTCATCATTTTTCATAAGAAAATTGATTTTTTGGACTCTACCAGAAATGATTCATAATGTCATTGGGATCGGGCCTCATGTAGAATAACCACTTTTTAAACCCTCACAGTGACCAAAATTGCCATTTTTACAGAGTTTTGCTTACTCAAAAGCTTTAATTTTGACCAATTTCAGGCACAGAAATGACTTTAAACACACTTATTTTAGTTGAACAGGTAATAATTCACATACAACCGTCATTTTAAGTCAAAAGATTAAATGTTAATTTTTCATCAATATTGACCATTTTTTGAACGTTCGACAGGTCCAGGGTCATCGTTTTTCATCAGAAAATTGATTTTTTGGACTCTACCAAAAATGATTCAAAATGTCATTTGGATCTGGCCTCATGTTGAATAACCACTTTTTAAACCCTTCCAGTGACCAAAATTCCGTTTTTACAGAGTTTTTGCTTACTCAAAAGCTTCAATTTTGACCAATTTCAGGCACAAAAATGACTTTAAACACACTTATTTTAGTTGAAAAAGTAATAATTCACATCCAACCGTCATTTAAAGTCAAAAGATCAAATGTTAAAATTTCATCAATATTGACCACTTTTTTGAACGTTCGACAGGTCATCGTTTTTCATCAGAAAATTGATTTTTTGGACTCTACTAAAAATAATCCAAATGTCATTTGGATCGGGCCTCATGTTGAATAACCACTTTTTAAACCCTCACAGTGACCAAAATTGCCATTTTTAATGAGTTTTCGCTTACTCAAAAGCTTCAAACCAATTTCAGGCACAGAAATGACTTTAAACACACTTATTTTAGTTGAAAAAGTAATATTTCACATCCAACCGTCATTTAAAGTCAAAAGATTAAATGTTAAAATTTCATCAATATTGACCACTTTTTTGAAAGTTCGAGAGGTCCGGGGTCATTGTTTTTCATCAGAAAATTGATTTTTTGGACTCTACCAGAAATGATTCAAAATGTCATTGGGATCGGGCCTCATGTAGAATAACCACTTTTTAAACCCTCACAGTGACCAAAATTGCCATTTTTACAGAGTTTTGCTTACTCAAAAGTTTTAATTTTGACCAATTTCAAGCACAGAAATGGCTTTAAACACACTTATTTTAGTTGAACTGGTAATAATTCACATACAACCGTCATTTAAAGTCAAAAGATTAAATGTTAAATTTTCATCAATATTGACCATTTTTTGAACGTTCGACAGGTCCGGGGTCATCAATTTTCATCAGAAAATTGATTTTTTGGACTCTACCAAAAATGATTCAAAATGTTATTTGGATCGGGCCTCATGTTGAATAACCACTTTTTAAACCCTCACAGTGACCAAAATTGCCATTTTTACTGAGTTTTCGCTTACTCAAAAGCTTCAATTTTGACCAATTTCAGGCACAGAAATGACTTTAAACACACTTATTTTAGTTGAAAAAGTAATATTTCACATACAACCGTCATTTAAAGTCAAAAGATTAAATGTTAAATTTTCATCAATATTGACCATTTTTTGAACGTTCGACAGGTCCAGGGTCATCGTTTTTCATCAGAAAATTGATTTTTTGCACTCTACCAAAAATGATTCAAAATGTCATTTGGATCGGGCCTCATGTTGAATAACCACTTTTTAAACCCTCACAGTGACCAAAATTGCCATTTTTACAGAGTTTTCGCTTACTCAAAAGCTTCAATTTTGACCAATTTCAGGCACAGAAATGGCTTTAAACACACTTATTTTAGTTGAAAAAGTAATAATTCACATCCAACCATCATTTAAAGTCAAAAGATTAAATGTTAAATTTTCATCAATATTGACCATTTTTTGAACGTTCGACAGGTCCGGGGTCATCGTTTTTCATCAGAAAATTGAATTTTTTGGACTCTACCAAAAATGATTCAAAATGTCATTTGGATCGGGCCTCATGTTTAATAACCACTTTTTAAACCCTCACAGTGACCAAAATTGCCATTTTTACAGAGTTTTCGCTTACTCAAAAGCTTCAATTTTGACCAATTTCAGGCACTTAAATGACTTTAAACACACTTATTTTAGTTGAAAAAGTAATAATTCACATCCAACCTTCATTTAAAGTCAAAAGATTAAATGTTAAAATTCCATCAATATTGACCACTTTTTTGAACGTTCGACAGGTCCGGGGTCATCGTTTTTCAACAGAAAATTGATTTTTTGGACTCTACCAAAAATTATTCAAAATGTTATTTGGATCGGGCCTCATGTTTAATAACCACTTTTTAAACCCTCACAGTGACCAAAATTGCCATTTTTACAGAGTTATCGCTAACTCAAAAGCTTCAATTTTGACCAATTTCAGGCACTGAAATGACTGTAAACTCACTTATTTTAGTTGAAAAAGTAATAATTCACATCCAACCGTCATTTAAAGTCAAAAGATTAAATGTTAAAATTTCATCAATATTGACCACTTTTTTGAAAGTTCGACAGGTCCAGGGTCATCGTTTTTCATCAGAAAATTGATTTTTTGCACTCTACCAAAAATGATTCAAAATGTCATTTGGATCGGGCCTCATGTTGAATAACCACTTTTTAAACCCTCACAGTGACCAAAATTGCCATTTTTACAGAGTTTTCGCTTACTCAAAAGCTTCAATTTTGACCAATTTCAGGCACAGAAATGGCTTTAAACACACTTATTTTGGTTGAAAAAGTAATAATTCACATCCAACCATCATTTAAAGTCAAAAGATTAAATGTTAAATTTTCATCAATATTGACCATTTTTTGAACGTTCGACAGGTCCGGGGTCATCGTTTTTCATCAGAAAATTGAATTTTTTGGACTCTACCAAAAATGATTCAAAATGTCATTTGGATCGGGCCTCATGTTTAATAACCACTTTTTAAACCCTCACAGTGACCAAAATTGCCATTTTTACAGAGTTTTCGCTTACTCAAAAGCTTCAATTTTGACCAATTTCAGGCACAGAAATGACTTTAAACACACTTATTTTAGTTGAGAAGGTAATAATTCACATACAACCGTCATTTAAAGTCAAAAGATTAAATGTTAAATTTTCATCAACATTGACAATTTTTTGAACGTTCGACAGGTCAGGGGTCATCGTTTTTCATCAGAAAATTGATTTTTTGGACTCTACTAAAAATAATCCAAATGTCATTTGGATCGGGCCTCATGTTGAATAACCACTTTTTAAACCCTCACAGTGACCAAAATTGCCATTTTTACTGAGTTTTTGCTTACTCAAAAGCTTCAATTTTGACCAATTTCAGGCACAGAAATGACTTTAAACACACTTATTTTAGTTGAAAAAGTAATATTTCACATCCAACCGTCATTTAAAGTCAAAAGATTAGTTAAAATTTCATCAATATTGACCACTTTTTTGAAAGTTCGAGAGGTCCGGGGTCATTGTTTTTCATCAGAAAATTGATTTTTTGGACTCTACCAGAAATGATTCAAAATGTCATTGGGATCAGGCCTCATGTAGAATAACCACTTTTTAAACCCTCACAGTGACCAAAATTGCCATTTTTACAGAGTTTTGCTTACTCAAAAGTTTTAATTTTGACCAATTTCAAGCACAGAAGTGACTTTAAACACACTTATTTTAGTTGAACTGGTAATAATTCACATCCAACCGTCATTTAAAGTCAAAAGATTAAATGTTAAATTTTCATCAATATTGACCATTTTTTGAACGTTCGACAGGTCCAGGGTCATCGTTTTTCATCAGAAAATTGATTTTTTTGGACTCTATCAAAAATGATTCAAAATGTCATTTGGATCGGGCCTCATGTTGAATAACCACTTTATAAACCCTCACAGTGACCAAAATTGCCATTTTTACAGAGTTTTCGCTTATTCAAAAGCTTCAATTTTGACCAATTTCAGGCACAAAAATGACTTTAAACACACTTATTTTAGTTGAAAAAGTAATAATTCACATCCAACCGTCATTTAAAGTCAAAAGATCAAATGTTAAAATTTCATCAATATTTTGACCACTTTTTTGAACGTTCGACAGGTCATCGTTTTTCATCAGAAAATTGATTTTTTGGACTCTACTAAAAATGATTCAAAATGTCATTTGGATCGGGCCTCATGTTTAATAACCACTTTTTAAACCCTCACAGTGACCAAATTTGCCATTTTTACTGAGTTTTCGCTTACTCAAAAGCTTCAATTTTGACCAATTTCAGGCACAGAAATGACTTTAAACACACTTATTTTAGTTGAAAAAGTAATATTTCACATCCAACCGTCATTTAAAGTCAAAAGATTAAATGTTAAAATTTCATCAATATTGACCATTTTTTGAAAGTTCGAGAGGTCCGGGGTCATTGTTTTCCATCAGAAAATTGATTTTTTGGACTCTACCAGAAATGATTCAAAATGTCATTGGGATCGGGCCTCATGTAGAATAACACTTTTTAAACCCTCACAGTGACCAAATTGCCATTTTTACAGAGTTTTGCTTACTCAAAAGCTTTAATTTTGACCAATTTCAGGCACAGAAGTGACTTTAAACACACTTATTTTAGTTGAACAGGTAATAATTCACATACAACCGTCATTTAAAGTCAAAAGATTAATGTTAAATTTTCATCAATATTGACCATTTTTTGAACATTCGACAGGTCCAGGGTCATCATTTTTCATAAGAAAATTGATTTTTTGGACTCTACCAGAAATGATTCATAATGTCATTGGGATCGGGCCTCATGTAGAATAACCACTTTTTAAACCCTCACAGTGACCAAAATTGCCATTTTTACAGAGTTTTGCTTACTCAAAAGCTTTAATTTTGACCAATTTCAGGCACAGAAATGACTTTAAACACACTTATTTTAGTTGAACAGGTAATAATTCACATACAACCGTCATTTTAAGTCAAAAGATTAATGTTAATTTTCATCAATATTGACCATTTTTTGAACGTTCGACAGGTCCAGGGTCATCGTTTTTCATCAGAAAATTGATTTTTTGGACTCTACCAAAAATGATTCAAAATGTCATTTGGATCTGGCCTCATGTTGAATAACCACTTTTTAAACCCTTCCAGTGACCAAAATTCCGTTTTTACAGAGTTTTTGCTTACTCAAAAGCTTCAATTTTGACCAATTTCAGGCACAAAAATGACTTTAAACACACTTATTTTAGTTGAAAAAGTAATAATTCACATCCAACCGTCATTTAAAGTCAAAAGATCAAATGTTAAAATTTCATCAATATTGACCACTTTTTGAACGTTCGACAGGTCATCGTTTTTCATCAGAAAATTGATTTTTTGACTCTACTAAAAATAATCCAAATGTCATTTGGATCGGGCCTCATGTTGAATAACCACTTTTTAAACCCTCACAGTGACCAAAATTGCCATTTTTAATGAGTTTTCGCTTACTCAAAAGCTTCAAACCAATTTCAGGCACAGAAATGACTTTAAACACACTTATTTTAGTTGAAAAAGTAATATTTCACATCCAACCGTCATTTAAAGTCAAAAGATTAAATGTTAAAATTTCATCAATATTGACCACTTTTTTGAAAGTTCGAGAGGTCCGGGGTCATTGTTTTTCATCAGAAAATTGATTTTTTGGACTCTACCAGAAATGATTCAAAATGTCATTGGGATCGGGCCTCATGTAGAATAACCACTTTTAAACCCTCACAGTGACCAAAATTGCCATTTTTACAGAGTTTTGCTTACTCAAAAGTTTTAATTTTGACCAATTTCAAGCACAGAAATGGCTTTAAACACACTTATTTTAGTTGAACTGTAATAATTCACATACAACCGTCATTTAAAGTCAAAAGATTAAATGTTAAATTTTCATCAATATTGACCATTTTTGAACGTTCGACAGGTCCGGGGTCATCAATTTTCATCAGAAAATTGATTTTTTGGACTCTACCAAAAATGATTCAAAATGTTATTTGGATCGGGCCTCATGTTGAATAACCACTTTTTAAACCCTCACAGTGACCAAAATTGCCATTTTTACTGAGTTTTCGCTTACTCAAAAGCTTCAATTTTGACCAATTTCAGGCACAGAAATGACTTTAAACACACTTATTTTAGTTGAAAAAGTAATATTTCACATACAACCGTCATTTAAAGTCAAAAGATTAAATGTTAAATTTTCATCAATATTGACCATTTTTGAACGTTCGACAGGTCCAGGGTCATCGTTTTTCATCAGAAAATTGATTTTTTGCACTCTACCAAAAATGATTCAAAATGTCATTTGGATCGGGCCTCATGTTGAATAACCACTTTTTAAACCCTCACAGTGACCAAAATTGCCATTTTTACAGAGTTTTCGCTTACTCAAAAGCTTCAATTTTGACCAATTTCAGGCACAGAAATGGCTTTAAACACACTTATTTTAGTTGAAAAAGTAATAATTCACATCCAACCATCATTTAAAGTCAAAAGATTAAATGTTAAATTTTCATCAATATTGACCATTTTTTGAACGTTCGACAGGTCCGGGGTCATCGTTTTTCATCAGAAATTGAATTTTTTGGACTCTACCAAAAATGATTCAAAATGTCATTTGGATCGGGCCTCATGTTTAATAACCACTTTTTAAACCCTCACAGTGACCAAAATTGCCATTTTTACAGAGTTTTCGCTTACTCAAAAGCTTCAATTTTGACCAATTTCAGGCACTTAAATGACTTTAAACACACTTATTTTAGTTGAAAAAGTAATAATTCACATCCAACCTTCATTTAAAGTCAAAAGATTAAATGTTAAAATTCCATCAATATTGACCACTTTTTTGAACGTTCGACAGGTCCGGGGTCATCGTTTTTCAACAGAAAATTGATTTTTTGGACTCTACCAAAAATTATTCAAAATGTTATTTGGATCGGGCCTCATGTTTAATAACCACTTTTTAAACCCTCACAGTGACCAAAATTGCCATTTTTACAGAGTTATCGCTAACTCAAAAGCTTCAATTTTGACCAATTTCAGGCACTGAAATGACTGTAAACTCACTTATTTTAGTTGAAAAAGTAATAATTCACATCCAACCGTCATTTAAGTCAAAAGATTAAATGTTAAAATTTCATCAATATTGACCACTTTTTTGAAAGTTCGACAGGTCCAGGGTCATCGTTTTTCATCAGAAAATTGATTTTTTGCACTCTACCAAAAATGATTCAAAATGTCATTTGGATCGGGCCTCATGTTGAATAACCACTTTTTAAACCCTCACAGTGACCAAAATTGCCATTTTTACAGAGTTTTCGCTTACTCAAAAGCTTCAATTTTGACCAATTTCAGGCACAGAAATGGCTTTAAACACACTTATTTTAGTTGAAAAAGTAATAATTCACATCCAACCATCATTTAAAGTCAAAAGATTAAATGTTAAATTTTCATCAATATTGACCATTTTTTGAACGTTCGACAGGTCCGGGGTCATCGTTTTTCATCAGAAAATTGAATTTTTTGGACTCTACCAAAAATGATTCAAAATGTCATTTGGATCGGGCCTCATGTTTAATAACCACTTTTTAAACCCTCACAGTGACCAAAATTGCCATTTTTACAGAGTTTTCGCTTACTCAAAAGCTTCAATTTTGACCAATTTCAGGCACTTAAATGACTTTAAACACACTTATTTTAGTTGAAAAAGTAATAATTCACATCCAACCTTCATTTAAAGTCAAAAGATTAAATGTTAAAATTCCATCAATATTGACCACTTTTTTGAACGTTCGACAGGTTCATCGTTTTTCATCAGAAAATAGATTTTTTGGACTCTACCAAAAATGATTCAAAATGTCATTGGGATCGGGCCTCATGTAGAATAACCACTTTTAAACCCTCACAGTGACCAAAATTGCCATTTTTACAGAGTTTTGCTTACTCAAAGCTTCAATTTTGACCAATTTCAGGCACAGAAATGACTTTAAACACACTTATTTTAGTTGAGAAGGTAATAATTCATATACAACCGTCATTTAAAGTCAAAAGATTAAATGTTAAATTTTCATCATTATTGACAATTTTTTGAACGTTCGCCAGGTCCGGGTCATCGCTTTTCATCAGAAAATTGATTTTTTGGACTCTACCAAAAATGATTCAAAATGTCATTTGGATCGGGCCTCATGTTGAATAACCCCTTTTTAACCCTCACAGTGACCAAAATTGCCATTTTTACAGAGTTTTTGCTTACTCAGACGCTTCAATTTTGACCAATTTCAGGCACAAAAATGACTTTAAACACACTTATTTTAGTTGAAAAAGTAATAATTCACATCCAACCGTCATTTAAAGTCAAAAGATCAAATGTTAAAATTTCATCAATATTGACCACTTTTTTGAACGTTCGACAGGTCAGGGGTCATCGTTTTTCATCAGAAAATTGATTTTTTGGACTCTACTAAAAATAATCCAAATGTCATTTGGATCGGGCCTCATGTTGAATAACCACTTTTTAAACCCTCACAGTGACCAAAATTGCCATTTTTACAGAGTTTTGCTTACTCAAAAGCTTTAATTCTGACCAATTTCAGGCACAGAAGTGACTTTAAACAAACTTATTTTAGTTGAACAGGTAATAATTCACATCCAACCGTCATTTAAAGTCAAAAGATCAAATGTTAAAATTTCATCAATATTGACCACTTTTTTGAACGTTCGACAGGTCCGGGGTCATCGTTTTTCATCAGAAAATTGATTTTTTGGACTCTACCAAAAATGATTCAAAATGTTATTTGGATCGGGCCTCATGTTTAATAACCACTTTTTAAACCCTCACAGTGACCAAAATTGCCATTTTTACAGAGTTATCGCTAACTCAAAAGCTTTAATTTTGACCAATTTCAGGCACTGAAATGACTGTAAACTCACTTATTTTAGTTGAAAAAGTAATAATTCACATCAACCGTCATTTAAAGTCAAAAGATTAAATGTTAAAATTTCATCAATATTGACCACTTTTTTGAAAGTTCGACAGGTCCAGGGTCATCGTTTTTCATCAGAAAATTGATTTTTTGCACTCTACCAAAAATGATTCAAAATGTCATTTGGATCGGGCCTCATGTTGAATAACCACTTTTTAAACCCTCACAGTGACCAAAATTGCCATTTTTACAGAGTTTTCGCTTACTCAAAAGCTTCAATTTTGACCAATTTCAGGCACAGAAATGGCTTTAAACACACTTATTTTAGTTGAAAAAGTAATAATTCACATCCAACCGTCATTTAAAGTCAAAAGATTAAATGTTAAAATTTCATCAATATTGACACTTTTTGAACGTTCGACAGGTTCATCGTTTTTCATCAGAAAATAGATTTTTTGGACTCTACCAAAAATGATTCAAAATGTCATTGGGATCGGGCCTCATGTAGAATAACCACTTTTTAAACCCTCACAGTGACCAAAATTGCCATTTTTACAGAGTTTTGCTTACTCAAAGCTTCAATTTTGACCAATTTCAGGCACAGAAATGACTTTAAACACACTTATTTTAGTTGAGAAGGTAATAATTCACATACAACCGTCATTTAAAGTCAAAAGATTAAATGTTAAATTTTCATCATTATTGACAATTTTTTGAACGTTCGCCAGGTCCGGGGTCATCGCTTTTCATCAGGAAATTGATTTTTTGGACTCTACCAAAAATTATTCAAAATGTCATTTGGATCGGGCCTCATGTTGAATAACCCCTTTTTAAACCCTCACAGTGACCAAAATTGCCATTTTTACAGAGTTTTCGCTTACTCAGACGCTTCAATTTTGACCAATTTCAGGCACAAAAATGACTTTAAACAGACTTATTTTAGTTGAAAAAGTAATAATTCACATCCAACCGTCATTTAAAGTCAAAAGATCAAATGTTAAAATTTCATCAATATTGACCACTTTTTTGAACGTTCGACAGGTCAGGGGTCATCGTTTTTCATCAGGAAATTGATTTTTTGGACTCTACTAAAAATAATCCAAATGTCATTTGGATCGGGCCTCATGTTGAATAACCACTTTTTAAACCCTCACAGTGACCAAAATTGCCATTTTTACAGAGTTTTCGCTTATTCAAAAGCTTCAATTTTGACCAATTTCAGGCACAAAAATGACTTTAAACACACTTATTTTAGTTGAAAAAGTAATAATTCACATCCAACCGTCATTTAAAGTCAAAAGATCAAATGTTAAAATTTCATCAATATTGACCACTTTTTTGAACGTTCGACAGGTCATCGTTTTTCATCAGAAAATTGATTTTTTGGACTCTACTAAAAATGATTCAAAATGTCATTTGGATCGGGCCTCATGTTGAATAACCACTTTTTAAACCCTCATAGTGACCAAAATTGCCATTTTTACTGAGTTTTCGCTTACTCAAAAGCTTCAATTTTGACCAATTTCAGGCACAGAAATGACTTTAAACACACTTATTTTAGTTGAAAAAGTAATATTTCACATCCAACCGTCATTTAAAGTCAAAAGATTAAATGTTAAAATTTCATCAATATTGACCACTTTTTTGAAAGTTCGAGAGGTCCGGGGTCATTGTTTTTCATCAGAAAATTGATTTTTTGGACTCTACCAGAAATGATTCAAAATGTCATTGGGATCGGGCCTCATGTAGAATAACCACTTTTTAAACCCTCACAGTGACCAAAATTGCCATTTTTACAGAGTTTTGCTTACTCAAAAGCTTTAATTCTGACCAATTTCAGGCACAGAAGTGACTTTAAACAAACTTATTTTAGTTGAACAGGTAATAATTCACATCCAACCGTCATTTAAAGTCAAAAGATCAAATGTTAAAATTTCATCAATATTGACCACTTTTTTGAACGTTCGACAGGTCATCGTTTTTCATCAGAAAATTGATTTTTTGGACTCTACTAAAAATGATTCAAAATGTCATTTGGATCGTGCCTCATGTTGAATAACCACTTTTTAAACCCTCACAGTGACCAAAATTGCCATTTTTACAGAGTTTTCGCTTACTCAAAAGCTTCAATTTTGACCAATTTCAGGCACAGAAATGGCTTTAAACACACTTATTTTAGTTGAAAAAGTAATAATTCACATCCAACCATCATTTAAAGTCAAAAGATTAAATGTTAAATTTTCATCAATATTGACCATTTTTTGAACGTTCGACAGGTCCGGGGTCATGGTTTTTCATCAGAAAATTTAATTTTTTGGACTCTACCAAAAATGATTCAAAATGTCATTTGGATCGGGCCTCAGGTTTAATAACCACTTTTTAAACCCTCACAGTGACCAAAATTGTCATTTTTACAGAGTTTTCGCTTACTCAAAAGCTTCAATTTTGACCAATTTCAGGCACTTAAATGACTTTAAACACACTTATTTTAGTTGAAAAAGTAATAATTCACATCCAACCTTCATTTAAAGTCAAAAGATTAAATGTTAAAATTCCATCAATATTGACCACTTTTTTGAACGTTCGACAGGTCCGGGGTCATCGTATTTCATCAGAAAATTGATTTTTTGGACTCTACCAAAAATGATTCAAAATGTTATTTGGATCGGGCCTCATGTTTAATAACCACTTTTTAAACCCTCACAGTGACCAAAATTGCCATTTTTACAGAGTTATCGCTAACTCAAAAGCTTCAATTTTGACCAATTTCAGGCACTGAAATGACTGTAAACTCACTTATTTTAGTTGAAAAAGTAATAATTCACATCCAACCGTCATTTAAAGTCAAAAGATTAAATGTTAAAATTTCATCAATATTGACCACTTTTTTGAAAGTTCGACAGGTCCAGGGTCATCGTTTTTCATCAGAAAATTGATTTTTTGCACTCTACCAAAAATGATTCAAAATGTCATTTGGATCGGGCCTCATGTTGAATAACCACTTTTTAAACCCTCACAGTGACCAAAATTGCCATTTTTACAGAGTTTTCGCTTACTCAAAAGCTTCAATTTTGACCAATTTCAGGCACAGAAATGGCTTTAAACACACTTATTTTAGTTGAAAAAGTAATAATTCACATCCAACCGTCATTTAAAGTCAAAAGATTAAATGTTAAAATTTCATCAATATTGACCACTTTTTTGAACGTTCGACAGGTTCATCGTTTTTCATCAGAAAATAGATTTTTTGGACTCTACCAAAAATGATTCAAAATGTCATTGGGATCGGGCCTCATGTAGAATAACCACTTTTTAAACCCTCACAGTGACCAAAATTGCCATTTTTACAGAGTTTTGCTTACTCAAAGCTTCAATTTTGACCAATTTCAGGCACAGAAATGACTTTAAACACACTTATTTTAGTTGAGAAGGTAATAATTCACATACAACCGTCATTTAAAGTCAAAAGATTAAATGTTAAATTTTCATCATTATTGACAATTTTTTGAACGTTCGCCAGGTCCGGGGTCATCGCTTTTCATCAGAAAATTGATTTTTTGGACTCTACCAAAAATGATTCAAAATGTCATTTGGATCGGGCCTCATGTTGAATAACCACTTTTTAAACCCTCACAGTGACCAAAATTGCCATTTTTACAGAGTTTTCGCTTATTCAAAAGCTTCAATTTTGACCAATTTCAGGCACAAAAATGACTTTAAACACACTTATTTTAGTTGAAAAAGTAATAATTCACATCCAACCGTCATTTAAAGTCAAAAGATCAAATGTTAAAATTTCATCAATATTGACCACTTTTTTGAACGTTCGACAGGTCATCGTTTTTCATCAGAAAATTGATTTTTTGGACTCTACTAAAAATGATTCAAAATGTCATTTGGATCGGGCCTCATGTTGAATAACCACTTTTTAAACCCTCACAGTGACCAAAATTGCCATTTTTACAGAGTTTTCGCTTACTCAGACGCTTCAATTTTGACCAATTTCAGGCACAAAAATGACTTTAAACACACTTATTTTAGTTGAAAAAGTAATAATTCACATCCAACCGTCATTTAAAGTCAAAAGATCAAATGTTAAAATTTCATCAATATTGACCACTTTTTTGAACGTTCGACAGGTCATCGTTTTTCATCAGAAAATTGATTTTTTGGACTCTACTAAAAATGATTCAAAATGTCATTTGGATCGGGCCTCATGTTGAATAACCACTTTTTAAACCCTCATAGTGACCAAAATTGCCATTTTTACTGAGTTTTCGCTTACTCAAAAGCTCTATTTTGACCAATTTCAGGCACAGAAATGACTTTAAACACACTTATTTTAGTTGAAAAAGTAATATTTCACATCCAACCGTCATTTAAAGTCAAAAGATTAAATGTTAAAATTTCATCAATATTGACCACTTTTTTGAAAGTTCGAGAGGTCCGGGGTCATTGTTTTTCATCAGAAAATTGATTTTTTGGACTCTACCAGAAATGATTCAAAATGTCATTGGGATCGGGCCTCATGTAGAATAACCACTTTTTAAACCCTCACAGTGACCAAAATTGCCATTTTTACAGAGTTTTGCTTACTCAAAAGCTTTAATTTTGACCAATTTCAGGCACAGAAATGACTTTAAACACACTTATTTTAGTTGAACAGGTAATAATTCACATCCAACCGTCATTTAAAGTCAAAAGATTAAATGTTAAATTTTCATCAATATTGACCATTTTTTGAACGTTCGACAGGTCCGGGGTCATTGTTTTTCATCAGAAAATTGATTTTTTGGACTCTACCAGAAATGATTCAAAATGTCATTGGGATCGGGCCTCATGTAGAATAACCACTTTTTAAACCCTCACAGTGACCAAAATTGCCATTTTTACAGAGTTTTGCTTACTCAAAAGCTTCAATTTTGACCAATTTCAGGCACAAAAATGACTTTAAACACACTTATTTTAGTTGAAAAAGTAATAATTCACATCCAACCATCATTTAAAGTCAAAAGATCAAATGTTAAAATTTCATCAATATTGACCACTTTTTTGAACGTTCGACAGGTCATCGTTTTTCATCAGAAAATTGATTTTTTGGACTCTACTAAAAATGATTCAAAATGTCATTTGGATCGGGCCTCATGTTGAATAACCACTTTTTAAACCCTCACAGTGACCAAAATTGCCATTTTTACAGAGTTTTCGCTTACTCAAAAGCTTCAATTTTGACCAATTTCAGGCACAGAAATGGCTTTAAACACACTTATTTTAGTTGAAAAAGTAATAATTCACATCCAACCGTCATTTAAAGTCAAAAGATTAAATGTTAAAATTTCATCAATATTGACCACTTTTTTGAACGTTCGACAGGTTCATCGTTTTTCATCAGAAAATAGATTTTTTGGACTCTACCAAAAATGATTCAAAATGTCATTGGGATCGGGCCTCATGTAGAATAACCACTTTTTAAACCCTCACAGTGACCAAAATTGCCATTTTTACAGAGTTTTGCTTACTCAAAGCTTCAATTTTGACCAATTTCAGGCACAGAAATGACTTTAAACACACTTATTTTAGTTGAGAAGGTAATAATTCACATACAACCGTCATTTAAAGTCAAAAGATTAAATGTTAAATTTTCATCATTATTGACAATTTTTTGAACGTTCGCCAGGTCCGGGGTCATCGCTTTTCATCAGAAAATTGATTTTTTGGACTCTACCAAAAATGATTCAAAATGTCATTTGGATCGGGCCTCATGTTGAATAACCACTTTTTAAACCCTCACAGTGACCAAAATTGCCATTTTTACAGAGTTTTCGCTTATTCAAAAGCTTCAATTTTGACCAATTTCAGGCACAAAAATGACTTTAAACACACTTATTTTAGTTGAAAAAGTAATAATTCACATCCAACCGTCATTTAAAGTCAAAAGATCAAATGTTAAAATTTCATCAATATTGACCACTTTTTTGAACGTTCGACAGGTCATCGTTTTTCATCAGAAAATTGATTTTTTGGACTCTACTAAAAATGATTCAAAATGTCATTTGGATCGGGCCTCATGTTGAATAACCACTTTTTAAACCCTCACAGTGACCAAAATTGCCATTTTTACAGAGTTTTCGCTTACTCAGACGCTTCAATTTTGACCAATTTCAGGCACAAAAATGACTTTAAACACACTTATTTTAGTTGAAAAAGTAATAATTCACATCCAACCGTCATTTAAAGTCAAAAGATCAAATGTTAAAATTTCATCAATATTGACCACTTTTTTGAACGTTCGACAGGTCATCGTTTTTCATCAGAAAATTGATTTTTTGGACTCTACTAAAAATGATTCAAAATGTCATTTGGATCGGGCCTCATGTTGAATAACCACTTTTTAAACCCTCATAGTGACCAAAATTGCCATTTTTACTGAGTTTTCGCTTACTCAAAAGCTCTATTTTGACCAATTTCAGGCACAGAAATGACTTTAAACACACTTATTTTAGTTGAAAAAGTAATATTTCACATCCAACCGTCATTTAAAGTCAAAAGATTAAATGTTAAAATTTCATCAATATTGACCACTTTTTTGAAAGTTCGAGAGGTCCGGGGTCATTGTTTTTCATCAGAAAATTGATTTTTTGGACTCTACCAGAAATGATTCAAAATGTCATTGGGATCGGGCCTCATGTAGAATAACCACTTTTTAAACCCTCACAGTGACCAAAATTGCCATTTTTACAGAGTTTTGCTTACTCAAAAGCTTTAATTTTGACCAATTTCAGGCACAGAAATGACTTTAAACACACTTATTTTAGTTGAACAGGTAATAATTCACATCCAACCGTCATTTAAAGTCAAAAGATTAAATGTTAAATTTTCATCAATATTGACCATTTTTTGAACGTTCGACAGGTCCGGGGTCATTGTTTTTCATCAGAAAATTGATTTTTTGGACTCTACCAGAAATGATTCAAAATGTCATTGGGATCGGGCCTCATGTAGAATAACCACTTTTTAAACCCTCACAGTGACCAAAATTGCCATTTTTACAGAGTTTTGCTTACTCAAAAGCTTCAATTTTGACCAATTTCAGGCACAAAAATGACTTTAAACACACTTATTTTAGTTGAAAAAGTAATAATTCACATCCAACCATCATTTAAAGTCAAAAGATCAAATGTTAAAATTTCATCAATATTGACCACTTTTTTGAACGTTCGACAGGTCATCGTTTTTCATCAGAAAATTGATTTTTTGGACTCTACTAAAAATGATTCAAAATGTCATTTGGATCGGGCCTCATGTTGAATAACCACTTTTTAAACCCTCACAGTGACCAAAATTGACATTTTTACTGAGTTTTCGCTTACTCAAAAGCTTCAATTTTGACCAATTTCAGGCACAGAAATGACTTTAAACACACTTATTTTAGTTGAAAAAGTAATATTTCACATCCAACCGTCATTTAAAGTCAAAAGATTAAATGTTAAAATTTCATCAATATTGACCACTTTTTTGAAAGTTCGAGAGGTCCGGGGTCATTGTTTTTCATCAGAAAATTGATTTTTTGGACTCTACCAGAAATGATTCAAAATGTCATTGGGATCGGGCCTTATGTAGAATAACCACTTTTTAAACCCTCACAGTGACCAAAATTGCCATTTTTACAGAGTTTTGCTAACTCAAAGCTTTAATTTTGACCAATTTCAGGCACAGAAGTGACTTTAAACAAACTTATTTTAGTTGAACAGGTAATAATTCACATCCAACCGTCATTTAAAGTCAAAAGATCAAATGTTAAAATTTCATCAATATTGACCACTTTTTTGAACGTTCGACAGGTCATCGTTTTTCATCAGAAAATTGATTTTTTGGACTCTACTAAAAATGATTCAAAATGTCATTTGGATCGTGCCTCATGTTGAATAACCACTTTTTAAACCCTCACAGTGACCAAAATTGCCATTTTTACAGAGTTTTTGCTTACTCAAAAGCTTCAATTTTGACCAATTTCAGGCACTTAAATGACTTTAAACACACTTATTTTAGTTGAAAAAGTAATAATTCACATCCAACCTTCATTTAAAGTCAAAAGATTAAATGTTAAAATTCCATCAATATTGACCACTTTTTTGAACGTTCGCCGGTTCCGGGGTCATCGTTTTTCATCAGAAAATTGATTTTTGGGACTCTACCAAAAATGATTCAAAATGTTATTTGGATCGGGCCTCATGTTTAATAACCACTTTTTAAACCCTCACAGTGACCAAAATTGCCATTTTTACAGAGTTTTCGCTTACTCAAAAGCTTTAATTTTGACCAATTTCAGGCACTGAAATGACTATAAACTCACTTATTTTAGTTGAAAAAGTAATAATTCACATACAACCGTCATTTAAAGTCAAAAGATTAAATGTTAAATTTTCATCAATATTGACAATTTTTTGAACGTTCGACAGGTCCGGGGTCATTGTTTTTCATCAGAAAATTGATTTTTTGGACTCTACTAAAAATGATTCAAAATGTCATTGGGATCGGGCCTCATGTAGAATAACCACTTTTTAAACCCTCACAGTGACCAAAATTGCCATTTTTACAGAGTTTTGCTTACTCAAAAGCTTCAATTTTGACCAATTTCAGGCACAAAAATGACTTTAAACACACTTATTTTAGTTGAAAAAGTAATAATTCACATCCAACCATCATTTAAAGTCAAAAGATCAAATGTTAAAATTTCATCAATATTGACCACTTTTTTGAACGTTCGACAGGTCATCGTTTTTCATCAGAAAATTGATTTTTTGGACTCTACTAAAAATGATTCAAAATGTCATTTGGATCGGGCCTCATGTTGAATAACCACTTTTTAAACCCTCACAGTGACCAAAATTGACATTTTTACTGAGTTTTCGCTTACTCAAAAGCTTCAATTTTGACCAATTTCAGGCACAGAAATGACTTTAAACACACTTATTTTAGTTGAAAAAGTAATATTTCACATCCAACCGTCATTTAAAGTCAAAAGTTTAAATGTTAAAATTTCATCAATATTGACCACTTTTTTGAAAGTTCGAGAGGTCCGGGGTCATTGTTTTTCATCAGAAAATTGATTTTTTGGACTCTACCAGAAATGATTCAAAATGTCATTGGGATCGGGCCTCATGTAGAATAACCACTTTTTAAACCCTCACAGTGACCAAAATTGCCATTTTTACAGAGTTTTGCTAACTCAAAGCTTTAATTTTGACCAATTTCAGGCACAGAAGTGACTTTAAACAAACTTATTTTAGTTGAACAGGTAATAATTCACATCCAACCGTCATTTAAAGTCAAAAGATCAAATGTTAAAATTTCATCAATATTGACCACTTTTTTGAACGTTCGACAGGTCATCGTTTTTCATCAGAAAATTGATTTTTTGGACTCTACTAAAAATGATTCAAAATGTCATTTGGATCGTGCCTCATGTTGAATAACCACTTTTTAAACCCTCACAGTGACCAAAATTGCCATTTTTACAGAGTTTTTGCTTACTCAAAAGCTTCAATTTTGACCAATTTCAGGCACTTAAATGACTTTAAACACACTTATTTTAGTTGAAAAAGTAATAATTCACATCCAACCTTCATTTAAAGTCAAAAGATTAAATGTTAAAATTCCATCAATATTGACCACTTTTTTGAACGTTCGCCGGTTCCGGGGTCATCGTTTTTCATCAGAAAATTGATTTTTGGGACTCTACCAAAAATGATTCAAAATGTTATTTGGATCGGGCCTCATGTTTAATAACCACTTTTTAAACCCTCACAGTGACCAAAATTGCCATTTTTACAGAGTTTTCGCTTACTCAAAAGCTTCAATTTTGACCAATTTCAGGCACTGAAATGACTATAAACTCACTTATTTTAGTTGAAAAAGTAATAATTCACATACAACCGTCATTTAAAGTCAAAAGATTAAATGTTAAATTTTCATCAATATTGACAATTTTTTGAACGTTCGACAGGTCCGGGGTCATCGTTTTTCATCAGAAAATTGATTTTTTGGACTCTACCAAAAATGATTCAAAATGTCATTTGGATCGGGCCTCATGTTGAATAACCACTTTTTAAACCCTCACAGTGACCAAAATTGCCATTTTTACAGAGTTTTCGCTTACTCAGACGCTTCAATTTTGACCAATTTCAGGCACAAAAATGACTTTAAACACACTTATTTTAGTTGAAAAAGTAATAATTCACATCCAACCGTCATTTAAAGTCAAAAGATCAAATGTTAAAATTTCATCAATATTGACCACTTTTTTGAACGTTCGACAGGTCAGGGGTCATCGTTTTTCATCAGAAAATTGACTTTTTTGGACTCTACTAAAAATAATCCAAATGTCATTTGGATCGGGCCTCATGTTGAATAACCACTTTTTAAACCCTCACAGTGACCAAAATTGCCATTTTTACTGAGTTTTTGCTTACTCAAAAGCTTCAATTTTGACCAATTTCAGGCACAGAAATGACTTTAAACACACTTATTTTAGTTGAAAAAGTAATATTTCACATCCAACCGTCATTTAAAGTCAAAAGATTAAATGTTAAAATTTCATCAATATTGACCACTTTTTTGAAAGTTCGAGAGGTCCGGGGTCATTGTTTTTCATCAGAAAATAGATTTTTTGGACTCTACCAGAAATGATTCAAAATGTCATTGGGATCGGGCCTCATGTAGAATAACCACTTTTTAAACCCTCACAGTGACCAAAATTGCCATTTTTACAGAGTTTTCGCTTACTCAAAAGCTTCAATTTTGACCAATTTCAGGCACAGAAATGGCTTTAAACACACTTATTTTAGTTGAAAAAGTAATAATTCACATCCAACCGTCATTTAAAGTCAAAAGAATAAATGTTGAAATTTCATCAATATTGACCACTTTTTTGAAAGTTCGACAGGTCCAGGGTCATCGTTTTTCATCAGAAAATTGATTTTTTGCACTCTACCAAAAATGATTCAAAATGTCATTTGGATCGGGCCTCATGTTGAATAACCACTTTTTAAACCCTCACAGTGACCAAAATTGCCATTTCTACAGAGTTTTCGCTTACTCAAAAGCTTCAATTTTGACCAATTTCAGGCACAGAAATGGCTTTAAACACACTTATTTTAGTTGAAAAAGTAATAATTCACATCCAACCGTCATTTAAAGTCAAAAGATTAAATGTTAAAATTTCATCAATATTGACCACTTTTTTGAACGTTCGACAGGTTCATCGTTTTTCATCAGAAAATAGATTTTTTGGACTCTACCAAAAATGATTCAAAATGTCATTGGGATCGGGCCTCATGTAGAATAACCACTTTTTAAACCCTCACAGTGACCAAAATTGCCATTTTTACAGAGTTTTGCTTACTCAAAGCTTCAATTTTGACCAATTTCAGGCACAGAAATGACTTTAAACACACTTATTTTAGTTGAGAAGGTAATAATTCACATACAACCGTCATTTAAAGTCAAAAGATTAAATGTTACATTTTCATCATTATTGACAATTTTTTGAACGTTCGCCAGGTCCGGGGTCATCGCTTTTCATCAGGAAATTGATTTTTTGGACTCTACCAAAAATTATTCAAAATGTCATTTGGATCGGGCCTCATGTTGAATAACCCCTTTTTAAACCCTCACAGTGACCAAAATTGCCATTTTTACAGAGTTTTCGCTTACTCAGACGCTTCAATTTTGACCAATTTCAGGCACAAAAATGACTTTAAACAGACTTATTTTAGTTGAAAAAGTAATAATTCACATCCAACCGTCATTTAAAGTCAAAAGATCAAATGTTAAAATTTCATCAATATTGACCACTTTTTTGAACGTTCGACAGGTCAGGGGTCATCGTTTTTCATCAGGAAATTGATTTTTTGGACTCTACTAAAAATAATCCAAATGTCATTTGGATCGGGCCTCATGTTGAATAACCACTTTTTAAACCCTCACAGTGACCAAAATTGCCATTTTTACAGAGTTTTCGCTTATTCAAAAGCTTCAATTTTGACCAATTTCAGGCACAAAAATGACTTTAAACACACTTATTTTAGTTGAAAAAGTAATAATTCACATCCAACCGTCATTTAAAGTCAAAAGATCAAATGTTAAAATTTCATCAATATTGACCACTTTTTTGAACGTTCGACAGGTCATCGTTTTTCATCAGAAAATTGATTTTTTGGACTCTACTAAAAATGATTCAAAATGTCATTTGGATCGGGCCTCATGTTGAATAACCACTTTTTAAACCCTCATAGTGACCAAAATTGCCATTTTTACTGAGTTTTCGCTTACTCAAAAGCTTCAATTTTGACCAATTTCAGGCACAGAAATGACTTTAAACACACTTATTTTAGTTGAAAAACTAATATTTCACATCCAACCGTCATTTAAAGTCAAAAGATTAAATGTTAAAATTTCATCAATATTGACCACTTTTTTGAAAGTTCGAGAGGTCCGGGGTCATTGTTTTTCATCAGAAAATTGATTTTTTGGACTCTACCAGAAATGATTCAAAATGTCATTGGGATCGGGCCTCATGTAGAATAACCACTTTTTAAACCCTCACAGTGACCAAAATTGCCATTTTTACAGAGTTTTGCTTACTCAAAAGCTTTAATTTTGACCAATTTCAGGCACAGAAATGACTTTAAACACACTTATTTTAGTTGAACAGGTAATAATTCACATCCAACCGTCATTTAAAGTCAAAAGATTAAATGTTAAATTTTCATCAATATTGACCATTTTTTGAACGTTCGACAGGTCCGGGGTCATTGTTTTTCATCAGAAAATTGATTTTTTGGACTCTACCAGAAATGATTCAAAATGTCATTGGGATCGGGCCTCATGTAGAATAACCACTTTTTAAACCCTCACAGTGACCAAAATTGCCATTTTTACAGAGTTTTGCTTACTCAAAAGCTTCAATTTTGACCAATTTCAGGCACAAAAATGACTTTAAACACACTTATTTTAGTTGAAAAAGTAATAATTCACATCCAACCATCATTTAAAGTCAAAAGATCAAATGTTAAAATTTCATCAATATTGACCACTTTTTTGAACGTTCGACAGGTCATCGTTTTTCATCAGAAAATTGATTTTTTGGACTCTACTAAAAATGATTCAAAATGTCATTTGGATCGGGCCTCATGTTGAATAACCACTTTTTAAACCCTCACAGTGACCAAAATTGACATTTTTACTGAGTTTTCGCTTACTCAAAAGCTTCAATTTTGACCAATTTCAGGCACAGAAATGACTTTAAACACACTTATTTTAGTTGAAAAAGTAATATTTCACATCCAACCGTCATTTAAAGTCAAAAGATTAAATGTTAAAATTTCATCAATATTGACCACTTTTTTGAAAGTTCGAGAGGTCCGGGGTCATTGTTTTTCATCAGAAAATTGATTTTTTGGACTCTACCAGAAATGATTCAAAATGTCATTGGGATCGGGCCTCATGTAGAATAACCACTTTTTAAACCCTCACAGTGACCAAAATTGCCATTTTTACAGAGTTTTGCTAACTCAAAGCTTTAATTTTGACCAATTTCAGGCACAGAAGTGACTTTAAACAAACTTATTTTAGTTGAACAGGTAATAATTCACATCCAACCGTCATTTAAAGTCAAAAGATCAAATGTTAAAATTTCATCAATATTGACCACTTTTTTGAACGTTCGACAGGTCATCGTTTTTCATCAGAAAATTGATTTTTTGGACTCTACTAAAAATGATTCAAAATGTCATTTGGATCGTGCCTCATGTTGAATAACCACTTTTTAAACCCTCACAGTGACCAAAATTGCCATTTTTACAGAGTTTTTGCTTACTCAAAAGCTTCAATTTTGACCAATTTCAGGCACTTAAATGACTTTAAACACACTTATTTTAGTTGAAAAAGTAATAATTCACATCCAACCTTCATTTAAAGTCAAAAGATTAAATGTTAAAATTCCATCAATATTGACCACTTTTTTGAACGTTCGCCGGTTCCGGGGTCATCGTTTTTCATCAGAAAATTGATTTTTGGGACTCTACCAAAAATGATTCAAAATGTTATTTGGATCGGGCCTCATGTTTAATAACCACTTTTTAAACCCTCACAGTGACCAAAATTGCCATTTTTACAGAGTTTTCGCTTACTCAAAAGCTTCAATTTTGACCAATTTCAGGCACTGAAATGACTATAAACTCACTTATTTTAGTTGAAAAAGTAATAATTCACATACAACCGTCATTTAAAGTCAAAAGATTAAATGTTAAATTTTCATCAATATTGACAATTTTTTGAACGTTCGACAGGTCCGGGGTCATCGTTTTTCATCAGAAAATTGATTTTTTGGACTCTACCAAAAATGATTCAAAATGTCATTTGGATCGGGCCTCATGTTGAATAACCACTTTTTAAACCCTCACAGTGACCAAAATTGCCATTTTTACAGAGTTTTCGCTTACTCAGACGCTTCAATTTTGACCAATTTCAGGCACAAAAATGACTTTAAACACACTTATTTTAGTTGAAAAAGTAATAATTCACATCCAACCGTCATTTAAAGTCAAAAGATCAAATGTTAAAATTTCATCAATATTGACCACTTTTTTGAACGTTCGACAGGTCAGGGGTCATCGTTTTTCATCAGAAAATTGATTTTTTGGACTCTACTAAAAATAATCCAAATGTCATTTGGATCGGGCCTCATGTTGAATAACCACTTTTTAAACCCTCACAGTGACCAAAATTGCCATTTTTACTGAGTTTTTGCTTACTCAAAAGCTTCAATTTTGACCAATTTCAGGCACAGAAATGACTTTAAACACACTTATTTTAGTTGAAAAAGTAATATTTCACATCCAACCGTCATTTAAAGTCAAAAGATTAAATGTTAAAATTTCATCAATATTGACCACTTTTTTGAAAGTTCGAGAGGTCTGGGGTCATTGTTTTTCATCAGAAAATAGATTTTTTGGACTCTACCAGAAATGATTCAAAATGTCATTGGGATCGGGCCTCATGTAGAATAACCACTTTTTAAACCCTCACAGTGACCAAAATTGACATTTTTACAGAGTTTTGCTTACTCAAAAGTTTTAATTTTGACCAATTTCAAGCACAGAAGTGACTTTAAACACACTTATTTTAGTTGAACAGAAAATAATTCACATACAACCGTCATTTAAAGTCAAAAGATTAAATGTTAAATTTTCATCAATATTGACCATTTTTTGAACGTTCGACAGGTCCAGGGTCATCGTTTTTTATCAGAAAATTGATTTTTTTGGACTCTATCAAAAATGATTCAAAATGTCATTTGGATCGGGCCTCATGTTGAATAACCACTTTTTAAACCCTCACAGTGACCAAAATTGCCATTTTTACAGAGTTTTCGCTTATTCAAAAGCTTCAATTTTGACCAATTTCAGGCACAAAAATGACTTTAAACACACTTATTTTAGTTGAAAAAGTAATAATTCACATCCAACCATCATTTAAAGTCAAAAGATCAAATGTTAAAATTTCATCAATATTGACCACTTTTTTGAACGTTCGACAGGTCATCGTTTTTCATCAGAAAATTGATTTTTTGGACTCTACTAAAAATGATTCAAAATGTCATTTGGATCGGGCCTCATGTTGAATAACCACTTTTTAAACCCTCACAGTGACCAAAATTGACATTTTTACTGAGTTTTCGCTTACTCAAAAGCTTCAATTTTGACCAATTTCAGGCACAGAAATGACTTTAAACACACTTATTTTAGTTGAAAAAGTAATATTTCACATCCAACCGTCATTTAAAGTCAAAAGATTAAATGTTAAAATTTCTTCAATATTGACCACTTTTTTGAAAGTTCGAGAGGTCCGGGGTCATTGTTTTTCATCAGAAAATTGATTTTTTGGACTCTACCAGAAATGATTCAAAATGTCATTGGGATCGGGCCTCATGTAGAATAACCACTTTTTAAACCCTCACAGTGACCAAAATTGCCATTTTTACAGAGTTTTGCTAACTCAAAGCTTTAATTTTGACCAATTTCAGGCACAGAAGTGACTTTAAACAAACTTATTTTAGTTGAACAGGTAATAATTCACATCCAACCGTCATTTAAAGTCAAAAGATCAAATGTTAAAATTTCATCAATATTGACCACTTTTTTGAACGTTCGACAGGTCATCGTTTTTCATCAGAAAATTGATTTTTTGGACTCTACTAAAAATGATTCAAAATGTCATTTGGATCGTGCCTCATGTTGAATAACCACTTTTTAAACCCTCACAGTGACCAAAATTGCCATTTTTACAGAGTTTTTGCTTACTCAAAAGCTTCAATTTTGACCAATTTCAGGCACTTAAATGACTTTAAACACACTTATTTTAGTTGAAAAAGTAATAATTCACATCCAACCTTCATTTAAAGTCAAAAGATTAAATGTTAAAATTCCATCAATATTGACCACTTTTTTGAACGTTCGCCGGTTCCGGGGTCATCGTTTTTCATCAGAAAATTGATTTTTGGGACTCTACCAAAAATGATTCAAAATGTTATTTGGATCGGGCCTCATGTTTAATAACCACTTTTTAAACCCTCACAGTGACCAAAATTGCCATTTTTACAGAGTTTTCGCTTACTCAAAAGCTTCAATTTTGACCAATTTCAGGCACTGAAATGACTATAAACTCACTTATTTTAGTTGAAAAAGTAATAATTCACATACAACCGTCATTTAAAGTCAAAAGATTAAATGTTAAATTTTCATCAATATTGACAATTTTTTGAACGTTCGACAGGTCCGGGGTCATCGTTTTTCATCAGAAAATTGATTTTTTGGACTCTACCAAAAATGATTCAAAATGTCATTTGGATCGGGCCTCATGTTGAATAACCACTTTTTAAACCCTCACAGTGACCAAAATTGCCATTTTTACAGAGTTTTCGCTTACTCAGACGCTTCAATTTTGACCAATTTCAGGCACAAAAATGACTTTAAACACACTTATTTTAGTTGAAAAAGTAATAATTCACATCCAACCGTCATTTAAAGTCAAAAGATCAAATGTTAAAATTTCATCAATATTGACCACTTTTTTGAACGTTCGACAGGTCAGGGGTCATCGTTTTTCATCAGAAAATTGATTTTTTGGACTCTACTAAAAATAATCCAAATGTCATTTGGATCGGGCCTCATGTTGAATAACCACTTTTTAAACCCTCACAGTGACCAAAATTGCCATTTTTACTGAGTTTTTGCTTACTCAAAAGCTTCAATTTTGACCAATTTCAGGCACAGAAATGACTTTAAACACACTTATTTTAGTTGAAAAAGTAATATTTCACATCCAACCGTCATTTAAAGTCAAAAGATTAAATGTTAAAATTTCATCAATATTGACCACTTTTTTGAAAGTTCGAGAGGTCCGGGGTCATTGTTTTTCATCAGAAAATAGATTTTTTGGACTCTACCAGAAATGATTCAAAATGTCATTGGGATCGGGCCTCATGTAGAATAACCACTTTTTAAACCCTCACAGTGACCAAAATTGACATTTTTACAGAGTTTTGCTTACTCAAAAGTTTTAATTTTGACCAATTTCAAGCACAGAAGTGACTTTAAACACACTTATTTTAGTTGAACAGAAAATAATTCACATACAACCGTCATTTAAAGTCAAAAGATTAAATGTTAAATTTTCATCAATATTGACCATTTTTTGAACGTTCGACAGGTCCAGGGTCATCGTTTTTTATCAGAAAATTGATTTTTTTGGACTCTATCAAAAATGATTCAAAATGTCATTTGGATCGGGCCTCATGTTGAATAACCACTTTTTAAACCCTCACAGTGACCAAAATTGCCATTTTTACAGA
The DNA here is from genome assembly GCF_964261635.1 of Lissotriton helveticus. Classification (NCBI taxonomy): domain Eukaryota; kingdom Metazoa; phylum Chordata; class Amphibia; order Caudata; family Salamandridae; genus Lissotriton; species Lissotriton helveticus. Next base: position 176,858 of record NW_027612006.1, read on the forward strand.
GTTTTCGCTTATTCAAAAGCTTCAATTTTGACCAATTTCAGGCACAAAAATGACTTTAAACACACTTATTTTAGTTGAAAAAGTAATAATTCACATCCAACCATCATTTAAAGTCAAAAGATCAAATGTTAAAATTTCATCAATATTGACCACTTTTTTGAACGTTCGACAGGTCATCGTTTTTCATCAGAAAATTGATTTTTTGGACTCTACTAAAAATGATTCAAAATGTCATTTGGATCGGGCCTCATGTTGAATAACCACTTTTTAAACCCTCACAGTGACCAAAATTGACATTTTTACTGAGTTTTCGCTTACTCAAAAGCTTCAATTTTGACCAATTTCAGGCACAGAAATGACTTTAAACACACTTATTTTAGTTGAAAAAGTAATATTTCACATCCAACCGTCATTTAAAGTCAAAAGATTAAATGTTAAAATTTCATCAATATTGACCACTTTTTTGAAAGTTCGAGAGGTCCGGGGTCATTGTTTTTCATCAGAAAATTGATTTTTTGGACTCTACCAGAAATGATTCAAAATGTCATTGGGATCGGGCCTCATGTAGAATAACCACTTTTTAAACCCTCACAGTGACCAAAATTGCCATTTTTACAGAGTTTTGCTAACTCAAAGCTTTAATTTTGACCAATTTCAGGCACAGAAGTGACTTTAAACAAACTTATTTTAGTTGAACAGGTAATAATTCACATACAACCGTCATTTAAAGTCAAAAGATTAAATGTTAAATTTTCATCAATATTGACCATTTTTTGAACGTTCGACAGGTCCAGGGTCATCGTTTTTCATCAGAAAATTGATTTTTTGCACTCTACCAAAAATGATTCAAAATGTCATTTGGATCGTGCCTCATGTTGAATAACCACTTTTTAAACCCTCACAGTGACCAAAATTGCCATTTTTATAGAGTTTTCGCTTACTCAAAAGCTTCAATTTTGACCAATTTCAGGCACAGAAATGACTTTAAACACACTTATTTTAGTTGAGAAAGTAATAATTCACATCCAACCATCATTTAAAGTCAAAAGATTAAATGTTAAATTTTCATCAATATTGACCATTTTTTGAACGTTCGACAGGTCCGGGGTCATCGTTTTTCATCAGAAAATTGATTTTTTGGACTCTACCAAAAATGATTCAACATGTCATTTGGATCGGGCCTCATGTTTAATAACCACTTTTTAAACCCTCACTGTGACCAAAATTGCCATTTTTACAGAGTTTTGCTTACTCAAAAGCTTTAATTTTGACCAATTTCAGGCACAGAAATGACTTTAAACACACTTATTTTAGTTGAACAGGTAATAATTCACATACAACCGTCATTTAAAGTCAAAAGATTAAATGTTAATTTTTCATCAATATTGACCATTTTTTGAACGTTCGACAGGTCCAAGGTCATCGTTTTTCATCAGAAAATTGATTTTTTGGACTCTACCAAAAATGATTCAAAATGTCATTTGGATCGGGCCTCATGTTTAATAACCACTTTTTAAACCCTCCCAGTGACAAAAATTGCCATTTTTACAGAGTTTTTGCTTACTCAAAAGCTTCAATTTTGACCAATTTCAGGCACAGAAATGACTTTAAACACACTTATTTTATTTGAAAAAGTAATAGTTCACATCCAACCGTCATTTAAAGTCAAAAGATTAAATGTTAAAATTTCATCAATATTGACCACTTTTTTGAACGTTCGACAGGTCCGGGGTTATCGTTCTTCAATAGAAAATTTATTTTTTGGACTCTACCAAAAATGATTCAAAATGTCCTTGAGATCGGGCCTCATGTAGAATAACCACTTTTTAAACCCTCACAGTGACCAAAATTGCCATTTTTACAGAGTTTTGCTTACTCAAAAGCTTCAATTTTGACCAATTTCAGGCACAGAAATGACTTTAAACACACTTATTTTAGTTGAGAAGGTAATAATTCACATCCAACAGTCATTTAAAGTCAAAAGATTAAATGTTAAATTTTCATCAATATTGACAATTTTTTGAACGTTCGACAGGTCCGGGGTCATCGTTTTTCATCAGAAAATTGATTTTTTGGACTCTACCAAAAATTATTCAAAATGTCATTTGGATCGGGCCTCATGTTGAATAACCACTTTTTAAACCCTCACAGTGACCAAAATTGCCATTTTTACAGAGTTTTCGCTTACTCAAAAGCTTCAATTTTGACCAATTTCAGGCACAAAAATGACTTTAAACACACTTATTTTAGTTGAAAAAGTAATAATTCACATCCAACCGTCATTTAAAGTCAAAAGATCAAATGTTAAAATTTCATCAATATTGACCACTTTTTTGAACGTTCGACAGGTCATCGTTTTTCATCAGAAAATTGATTTTTTGGACTCTACTAAAAATTATTCAAAATGTCATTTGGATCGGGCCTCATGTTGAATAACCACTTTTTAAACCCTCACAGTGACCAAAATTGCCATTTTTACTGAGTTTTCGCTTACTCAAAAGCTTCAATTTTGACCGATTTCAGGCACAGAAATGACTTTAAACACACTTATTTTAGTTGAAAAAGTAATATTTCACATCCAACCGTCATTTAAAGTCAAAAGATTAAATGTTAAAATTTCATCAATATTGACCACTTTTTTGAAAGTTCGAGAGGTCCGGGGTCACTGTTTTCCATCAGAAAATTGATTTTTTGGACTCTACCAGAAATGATTCAAAATGTCATTGGGATCGGGCCTCATGTAGAATAACCACTTTTTAAACCCTCACAGTGACCAAAATTGCCATTTTTACAGATTTTTCGCTTACTCAAAAGCTTCAATTTTGACCAATTTCAGGCACAGAAATGACTTTAAACACACTTATTTTAGTTGAAAAAGTAATAATTCACATCCAACCATCATTTAAAGTCAAAAGATTAAATGTTAAAATTCCATCAATATTGACCACTTTTTTGAACGTTCGACAGGTCCGGGGTCATCGTTTTTCATCAGAAAATTGATTTTTTGGACTCTACCAGAAATGATTCAAAATGTCATTGGGATCGGGCCTCATGTAGAATAACCACTTTTTAAACCCTCACAGTGACCAAAATTGCCATTTTTACAGAGTTTTGCTTACTCAAAAGCTTTAATTTTGACCAATTTCAGGCACAGAAATGACTTTAAACACACTTATTTTAGTTGAACAGGTAATAATTCACATACAACCGTCATTTAAAGTCAAAAGATTAAATGTTAATTTTTCATCAATATTGACCATTTTTTGAACGTTCGACAGGTCCAAGGTCATCGTTTTTCATCAGAAAATTGATTTTTTGGACTCTACCAAAAATGATTCAAAATGTCATTTGGATCGGGCCTCATGTTTAATAACCACTTTTTAAACCCTCCCAGTGACCAAAATTGCCATTTTTACAGAGTTTTTGCTTACTCAAAAGCTTCAATTTTGACCAATTTCAGGCACAGAAATGACTTTAAACACACTTAATTTAGTTGAGAAGGTAATAATTCACATCCAACCGTCATTTAAAGTCAAAAGATTAAATGTTAAATTTTCATCAATATTGACCATTTTTTGAACGTTCGACAGGTCCAGGGTCATCGTTTTTCATCAGAAAATTGATTTATTGGACTCTACCAAACATGATTCAACATGTCATTTGGATCGGGCCTCATGTTTAATAACCACTTTTTAAACCCTCACAGTGACCAAAATTGCCATTTTTACAGAGTTTTGCTTACTCAAAAGCTTTAATTTTGACCAATTTCAGGCACAGAAATGACTTTAAAGACACTTATTTTAGTTGAACAGGTAATAATTCACATACAACCGTCATTTAAAGTCAAAAGATTAAATGTTAAATTTTCATCAATATTGACCATTTTTTGAACGTTCGACAGGTCCAGGGTCATCGTTTTTCATCAGAAAATTGCTTTTTGGACTCTACCAAAAATGATTCAAAATGTCATTTGGATCGGGCCTCATGTTTAATAACCACTTTTTAAACCCTCACAGTGACCAAAATTGCCATTTTTACAGAGTTTTCGCTTACTCAAAAGCTTCAATTTTGACCAATTTCAGGCACTGAAATGACTGTAAACTCACTTATTTTAGTTGAAAAAGTAATAATTCACATCCAACCGTCATTTAAAGTCAAAATATTAAATGTTAAAATTTCATCAATATTGACCACTTTTTTGAACGTTCGACAGGTTCATCGTTTTTCATCAGAAAATAGATTTTTTGGACTCTACCAAAAATGATTCAAAATGTCATTGGGATCGGGCCTCATGTAGAATAACCACTTTTTAAACCCTCACAGTGACCAAAATTGCAATTTTTACAGAGTTTTGCTTACTCAAAGCTTCAATTTTGACCAATTTCAGGCACAGAAATGACTTTAAACACACTTATTTTAGTTGAGAAGGTAATAATTCACATACAACCGTCATTTAAAGTCAAAAGATTAAATGTTAAATTTTCATCAACATTGACAATTTTTTGAACGTTCGACAGGTCCGGGGTCATCGTTTTTCATCAGAAAATTGATTTTTTGGACTCTACCAAAAATGATTCAAAATGTCATTTGGATCGGGCCTCATGTTGAATAACCACTTTTTAAACCCTCACAGTGACCAAAATTGCCATTTTTACAGAGTTTTCGCTTACTCAGACGCTTCAATTTTGACCAATTTCAGGCACAAAAATTACTTTAAACACACTTATTTTAGTTGAAAAAGTAATAATTCACATCCAACCGTCATTTAAAGTCAAAAGATCAAATGTTAAAATTTCATCAATATTGACCACTTTTTTGAACGTTCGACAGGTCAGGGGTCATCGTTTTTCATCAGAAAATTGATTTTTTGGACTCTACTAAAAATAATCCAAATGTCATTTGGATCGGGCCTCATGTTGAATAACCACTTTTTAAACCCTCACAGTGACCAAAATTGCCATTTTTACAGAGTTTTGCTTACTCAAAAGTTTTAATTTTGACCAATTTCAAGCACAGAAGTGACTTTAAACACACTTATTTTAGTTGAACTGGTAATAATTCAAATACAACCGTCATTTAAAGTCAAAAGATTAAATGTTAAATTTTCATCAATATTGACCATTTTTTGAACGTTCGACAGGTCCAGGGTCATCGTTTTTCATCAGAAAATTGATTTTTTTGGACTCTACCAAAAATGATTCAAAATGTCATTTGGATCGGGCCTCATGTTGAATAACCACTTTTTAAACCCTCACAGTGACCAAAATTGCCATTTTTACAGAGTTTTCGCTTATTCAAAAGCTTCAATTTTGACCAATTTCAGGCACAAAAATGACTTTAAACACACTTATTTTAGTTGAAAAAGTAATAATTCACATCCAACCGTCATTTAAAGTCAAAAGATCAAATGTTAAAATTTCATCAATATTGACCACTTTTTTGAACGTTCGACAGGTCATCGTTTTTCATCAGAAAATTGATTTTTTGGACTCTACTAAAAATGATTCAAAATGTCATTTGGATCGGGCCTCATGTTGAATAACCACTTTTTAAACCCTCACAGTGACCAAAATTGCCATTTTTACTGAGTTTTCGCTTACTCAAAAGCTTCAATTTTTACCAATTTCAGGCACAGAAATGACTTTAAACACACTTATTTTAGTTGAAAAAGTAATATTTCACATACAACCGTCATTTAAAGTCAAAAGATTAAATGTTAAATTTTCATCAATATTGACCATTTTTTGAACGTTCGACAGGTCCAGGGTCATCGTTTTTCATCAGAAAATTGATTTTTTGCACTCTACCAAAAATGATTCAAAATGTCATTTGGATCGGGCCTCATGTTGAATAACCACTTTTTAAACCCTCACAGTGACCAAAATTGCCATTTTTACAGAGTTTTCGCTTACTCAAAAGCTTCAATTTTGACCAATTTCAGGCACAGAAATGGCTTTAAACACACTTATTTTAGTTGAAAAAGTAATAATTCACATCCAACCATCATTTAAAGTCAAAAGATTAAATGTTACATTTTCATCAATATTGACCATTTTTTGAACGTTCGACAGGTCCGGGGTCAACGTTTTTCATCAGAAAATTGAATTTTTTGGACTCTACCAAAAATGATTCAAAATGTCATTTGGATCGGGCCTCATGTTTAATAACCACTTTTTAAACCCTCACAGTGACCAAAATTGCCATTTTTACAGAGTTTTCGCTTACTCAAAAGCTTCAATTTTGACCAATTTCAGGCACAGAAATGACTTTAAAACACTTATTTTAGTTGAGAAGGTAATAATTCACATCCAACCGTCATTTAAAGTCAAAAGATTAAATGTTAAATTTTCATCAATATTGACCATTTTTTGAACGTTCGACAGGTCCGGGGTCATAGTTTTTCATCAGAAAATTAGATTTTTTGGACTCTACCAGAAATGATTCAAAATGTCATTGGGATCGGGCCTCATGTAGAATAACCACTTTTTAAACCCTCACAGTGACCAAAATTGCCATTTTTACAGAGTTTTGCTTACTCAAAAGCTTCAATTTTGACCAATTTCAGGCACAGAAATGACTTTAAACACACTTATTTTAGTTGAGAAGGTAATAATTCACATCCAACAGTCATTTAAAGTCAAAAGATTAAATGTTAAATTTTCATCAATATTGACAATTTTTTGAACGTTCGACAGGTCCGGGGTCATCGTTTTTCATCAGAAAATTGATTTTTTGGACTCTACCAAAAATGATTCAAAATGTCATTTGGATCGGGCCTCATGTTGAATAACCACTTTTTAAACCCTCACAGTGACCAAAATTGCCATTTTTACAGAGTTTTCGCTTACTCAAAAGCTTCAATTTTGACCAATTTCAGGCACAAAAATGACTTTAAACACACTTATTTTAGTTGAAAAAGTAATAATTCACATCCAACCGTCATTTAAAGTCAAAAGATCAAATGTTAAAATTTCATCAATATTGACCACTTTTTTGAACGTTCGACAGGTCATCGTTTTTCATCAGAAAATTGATTTTTTGGACTCTACTAAAAATTATTCAAAATGTCATTTGGATCGGGCCTCATGTTGAATAACCACTTTTTAAACCCTCACAGTGACCAAAATTGCCATTTTTACTGAGTTTTCGCTTACTCAAAAGCTTCAATTTTGACCAATTTCAGGCACAGAAATGACTTTAAACACACTTATTTTAGTTGAAAAAGTAATATTTCACATTCAACCGTCATTTAAAGTCAAAAGATTAAATTTTAAAATTTTATCAATATTGACCACTTTTTTGAAAGTTCGAGAGGTCCGGGGTCACTGTTTTCCATCAGAAAATTGATTTTTTGGTCTCTACCAGAAATGATTCAAAATGTCATTGGGATCGGGCCTCATGTAGAATAACCACTTTTTAAACCCTCACAGTGACCAAAATTGCCATTTTTACAGAGTTTTCGCTTACTCAAAAGCTTTAATTTTGACCAATTTCAGGCACAGAAATGACTTTAAACACACTTATTTTAGTTGAACAGGTAATAATTCACATACAACCGTCATTTAAAGTCAAAAGATTAAATGTTAATTTTTCATCAATATTGACCATTTTTTGAACGTTCGACAGGTCCAGGGTCATCGTTTTTCATCAGAAAATTGATTTTTTGGACTCTACCAAACATGATTCAACATGTCATTTGGATCGGGCCTCATGTTTAATAACCACTTTTTAAACCCTCACAGTGACCAAAATTGCCATTTTTACAGAGTTTTGCTTACTCAAAAGCTTTAATTTTGACCAATTTCAGGCACAGAAATGACTTTAAAGACACTTATTTTAGTTGAACAGGTAATAATTCACATACAACCGTCAGTTAAAGTCAAAAGATTAAATGTTAAATTTTCATCAATATTGACCATTTTTTGAACGTTCGACAGGTCCAGGGTCATCGTTTTTCATCAGAAAATTGCTTTTTGGACTCTACCAAAAATGATTCAAAATGTCATTTGGATCGGGCCTCATGTTTAATAACCACTTTTTAAACCCTCACAGTGACCAAAATTGCCATTTTTACAGAGTTTTCGCTTACTCAAAAGCTTCAATTTTGACCAATTTCAGGCACTGAAATGACTGTAAACTCACTTATTTTAGTTGAAAAAGTAATAATTCACATCCAACCGTCATTTAAAGTCAAAATATTAAATGTTAAAATTTCATCAATATTGACCACTTTTTTGAACGTTCGACAGGTTCATCGTTTTTCATCAGAAAATAGATTTTTTGGACTCTACCAAAAATGATTCAAAATGTCATTGGGATCGGGCCTCATGTAGAATAACCACTTTTTAAACCCTCACAGTGACCAAAATTGCCATTTTTACAGAGTTTTGCTTACTCAAAGCTTCAATTTTTACCAATTTCAGGCACAGAAATGACTTTAAACACACTTATTTTAGTTGAGAAGGTAATAATTCACATACAACCGTCATTTAAAGTCAAAAGATTAAATGTTAAATTTTCATCAACATTGACAATTTTTTGAACGTTCGACAGGTCCGGGGTCATCGTTTTTCATCAGAAAATTGATTTTTTGGACTCTACCAAAAATGATTCAAAATGTCATTTGGATCGGGCCTCATGTTGAAAAACCACTTTTTAAACCCTCACAGTGACCAAAATTGCCATTTTTACAGAGTTTTCGCTAACTCAGACGCTTCAATTTTGACCAATTTCAGGCACAAAAATTACTTTAAACACACTTATTTTAGTTGAAAAAGTAATAATTCACATCCAACCGTCATTTAAAGTCAAAAGATCAAATGTTAAAATTTCATCAATATTGACCACTTTTTTGAACGTTCGACAGGTCCAGGGTCATCGTTTTTCATCAGAAAATTGATTTTTTTGGACTCTACTAAAAATAATCCAAATGTCATTTGGATCGGGCCTCATGTTGAATAACCACTTTTTAAACCCTCACAGTGACCAAAATTGCCATTTTTACAGAGTTTTGCTTACTCAAAAGTTTTAATTTTGACCAATTTCAAGCACAGAAGTGACTTTAAACACACTTATTTTAGTTGAACTGGTAATAATTCAAATACAACCGTCATTTAAAGTCAAAAGATTAAATGTTAAATTTTCATCAATATTGACCATTTTTTGAACGTTCGACAGGTCCAGGGTCATCGTTTTTCATCAGAAAATTGATTTTTTTGGACTCTACCAAAAATGATTCAAAATGTCATTTGGATCGGGCCTCATGTTGAATAACCACTTTTTAAACCCTCACAGTGACCAAAATTGCCATTTTTACTGAGTTTTCGCTTACTCAAAAGCTTCAATTTTGACCAATTTCAGGCACAGAAATGACTTTAAACACACTTATTTTAGTTGAAAAAGTAATATTTCACATTCAACCGTCATTTAAAGTCAAAAGATTAAATTTTAAAATTTTATCAATATTGACCACTTTTTTGAAAGTTCGAGAGGTCCGGGGTCACTGTTTTCCATCAGAAAATTGATTTTTTGGTCTCTACCAGAAATGATTCAAAATGTCATTGGGATCGGGCCTCATGTAGAATAACCACTTTTTAAACCCTCACAGTGACCAAAATTGCCATTTTTACAGAGTTTTCGCTTACTCAAAAGCTTTAATTTTGACCAATTTCAGGCACAGAAATGACTTTAAACACACTTATTTTAGTTGAACAGGTAATAATTCACATACAACCGTCATTTAAAGTCAAAAGATTAAATGTTAATTTTTCATCAATATTGACCATTTTTTGAACGTTCGACAGGTCCAGGGTCATCGTTTTTCATCAGAAAATTGATTTTTTGGACTCTACCAAACATGATTCAACATGTCATTTGGATCGGGCCTCATGTTTAATAACCACTTTTTAAACCCTCACAGTGACCAAAATTGCCATTTTTACAGAGTTTTGCTTACTCAAAAGCTTTAATTTTGACCAATTTCAGGCACAGAAATGACTTTAAAGACACTTATTTTAGTTGAACAGGTAATAATTCACATACAACCGTCAGTTAAAGTCAAAAGATTAAATGTTAAATTTTCATCAATATTGACCATTTTTTGAACGTTCGACAGGTCCAGGGTCATCGTTTTTCATCAGAAAATTGCTTTTTGGACTCTACCAAAAATGATTCAAAATGTCATTTGGATCGGGCCTCATGTTTAATAACCACTTTTTAAACCCTCACAGTGACCAAAATTGCCATTTTTACAGAGTTTTCGCTTACTCAAAAGCTTCAATTTTGACCAATTTCAGGCACTGAAATGACTGTAAACTCACTTATTTTAGTTGAAAAAGTAATAATTCACATCCAACCGTCATTTAAAGTCAAAATATTAAATGTTAAAATTTCATCAATATTGACCACTTTTTTGAACGTTCGACAGGTTCATCGTTTTTCATCAGAAAATTGATTTTTTGGACTCTACCAAAAATGATTCAAAATGTCATTGGGATCGGGCCTCATGTAGAATAACCACTTTTTAAACCCTCACAGTGACCAAAATTGCCATTTTTACAGAGTTTTGCTTACTCAAAGCTTCAATTTTTACCAATTTCAGGCACAGAAATGACTTTAAACACACTTATTTTAGTTGAGAAGGTAATAATTCACATACAACCGTCATTTAAAGTCAAAAGATTAAATGTTAAATTTTCATCAACATTGACAATTTTTTGAACGTTCGACAGGTCCGGGGTCATCGTTTTTCATCAGAAAATTGATTTTTTGGACTCTACCAAAAATGATTCAAAATGTCATTTGGATCGGGCCTCATGTTGAAAAACCACTTTTTAAACCCTCACAGTGACCAAAATTGCCATTTTTACAGAGTTTTCGCTAACTCAGACGCTTCAATTTTGACCAATTTCAGGCACAAAAATTACTTTAAACACACTTATTTTAGTTGAAAAAGTAATAATTCACATCCAACCGTCATTTAAAGTCAAAAGATCAAATGTTAAAATTTCATCAATATTGACCACTTTTTTGAACGTTCGACAGGTCCAGGGTCATCGTTTTTCATCAGAAAATTGATTTTTTTGGACTCTACTAAAAATAATCCAAATGTCATTTGGATCGGGCCTCATGTTGAATAACCACTTTTTAAACCCTCACAGTGACCAAAATTGCCATTTTTACAGAGTTTTGCTTACTCAAAAGTTTTAATTTTGACCAATTTCAAGCACAGAAGTGACTTTAAACACACTTATTTTAGTTGAACTGGTAATAATTCAAATACAACCGTCATTTAAAGTCAAAAGATTAAATGTTAAATTTTCATCAATATTGACCATTTTTTGAACGTTCGACAGGTCCAGGGTCATCGTTTTTCATCAGAAAATTGATTTTTTTGGACTCTACCAAAAATGATTCAAAATGTCATTTGGATCGGGCCTCATGTTGAATAACCACTTTTTAAACCCTCACAGTGACCAAAATTGCCATTTTTACAGAGTTTTCGCTTATTCAAAAGCTTCAATTTTGACCAATTTCAGGCACAAAAATGACTTTAAACACACTTATTTTAGTTGAAAAAGTAATAATTCACATCCAACCGTCATTTAAAGTCAAAAGATCAAATGTTAAAATTTCATCAATATTGACCACTTTTTTGAACGTTCGACAGGTCATCGTTTTTCATCAGAAAATTGATTTTTTGGACTCTACTAAAAATGATTCAAAATGTCATTTGGATCGGGCCTCATGTTGAATAACCACTTTTTAAACCCTCACAGTGACCAAAATTGCCATTTTTACTGAGTTTTCGCTTACTCAAAAGCTTCAATTTTTACCAATTTCAGGCACAGAAATGACTTTAAACACACTTATTTTAGTTGAAAAAGTAATATTTCACATACAACCGTCATTTAAAGTCAAAAGATTAAATGTTAAATTTTCATCAATATTGACCATTTTTTGAACGTTCGACAGGTCCAGGGTCATCGTTTTTCATCAGAAAATTGATTTTTTGCACTCTACCAAAAATGATTCAAAATGTCATTTGGATCGGGCCTCATGTTGAATAACCACTTTTTAAACCCTCACAGTGACCAAAATTGCCATTTTTACAGAGTTTTCGCTTACTCAAAAGCTTCAATTTTGACCAATTTCAGGCACAGAAATGGCTTTAAACACACTTATTTTAGTTGAAAAAGTAATAATTCACATCCAACCATCATTTAAAGTCAAAAGATTAAATGTTACATTTTCATCAATATTGACCATTTTTTGAACGTTCGACAGGTCCGGGGTCAACGTTTTTCATCAGAAAATTGAATTTTTTGGACTCTACCAAAAATGATTCAAAATGTCATTTGGATCGGGCCTCATGTTTAATAACCACTTTTTAAACCCTCACAGTGACCAAAATTGCCATTTTTACAGAGTTTTCGCTTACTCAAAAGCTTCAATTTTGACCAATTTCAGGCACAGAAATGACTTTAAAACACTTATTTTAGTTGAGAAGGTAATAATTCACATCCAACCGTCATTTAAAGTCAAAAGATTAAATGTTAAATTTTCATCAATATTGACCATTTTTTGAACGTTCGACAGGTCCGGGGTCATCGTTTTTCATCAGAAAATTAGATTTTTTGGACTCTACCAGAAATGATTCAAAATGTCATTGGGATCGGGCCTCATGTAGAATAACCACTTTTTAAACCCTCACAGTGACCAAAATTGCCATTTTTACAGAGTTTTGCTTACTCAAAAGCTTCAATTTTGACCAATTTCAGGCACAGAAATGACTTTAAACACACTTATTTTAGTTGAGAAGGTAATAATTCACATCCAACAGTCATTTAAAGTCAAAAGATTAAATGTTAAATTTTCATCAATATTGACAATTTTTTGAACGTTCGACAGGTCCGGGGTCATCGTTTTTCATCAGAAAATTGATTTTTTGGACTCTACCAAAAATTATTCAAAATGTCATTTGGATCGGGCCTCATGTTGAATAACCACTTTTTAAACCCTCACAGTGACCAAAATTGCCATTTTTACAGAGTTTTCGCTTACTCAAAAGCTTCAATTTTGACCAATTTCAGGCACAAAAATGACTTTAAACACACTTATTTTAGTTGAAAAAGTAATAATTCACATCCAACCGTCATTTAAAGTCAAAAGATCAAATGTTAAAATTTCATCAATATTGACCACTTTTTTGAACGTTCGACAGGTCATCGTTTTTCATCAGAAAATAGATTTTTTGGACTCTACTAAAAATTATTCAAAATGTCATTGGGATCGGGCCTCATGTTGAATAACCACTTTTTAAACCCTCACAGTGACCAAAATTGCCATTTTTACTGAGTTTTCGCTTACTCAAAAGCTTCAATTTTGACCAATTTCAGGCACAGAAATGACTTTAAACACACTTATTTTAGTTGAAAAAGTAATATTTCACATTCAACCGTCATTTAAAGTCAAAAGATTAAATTTTAAAATTTTATCAATATTGACCACTTTTTTGAAAGTTCGAGAGGTCCGGGGTCACTGTTTTCCATCAGAAAATTGATTTTTTGGTCTCTACCAGAAATGATTCAAAATGTCATTGGGATCGGGCCTCATGTAGAATAACCACTTTTTAAACCCTCACAGTGACCAAAATTGCCATTTTTACAGAGTTTTCGCTTACTCAAAAGCTTTAATTTTGACCAATTTCAGGCACAGAAATGACTTTAAACACACTTATTTTAGTTGAACAGGTAATAATTCACATACAACCGTCATTTAAAGTCAAAAGATTAAATGTTAATTTTTCATCAATATTGACCATTTTTTGAACGTTCGACAGGTCCAGGGTCATCGTTTTTCATCAGAAAATTGCTTTTTGGACTCTACCAAAAATGATTCAAAATGTCATTTGGATCGGGCCTCATGTTTAATAACCACTTTTTAAACCCTCACAGTGAAAAAAATTGCCATTTTTACAGAGTTTTCGCTTACTCAAAAGCTTCAATTTTGACCAATTTCAGGCACTGAAATGACTGTAAACTCACTTATTTTAGTTGAAAAAGTAATAATTCACATCCAACCGTCATTTAAAGTCAAAATATTAAATGTTAAAATTTCATCAATATTGACCACTTTTTTGAACGTTCGACAGGTTCATCGTTTTTCATCAGAAAATAGATTTTTTGGACTCTACCAAAAATGATTCAAAATGTCATTGGGATCGGGCCTCATGTAGAATAACCACTTTTTAAACCCTCACAGTGACCAAAATTGCCATTTTTACAGAGTTTTGCTTACTCAAAGCTTCAATTTTTACCAATTTCAGGCACAGAAATGACTTTAAACACACTTATTTTAGTTGAGAAGGTAATAATTCACATACAACCGTCATTTAAAGTCAAAAGATTAAATGTTAAATTTTCATCAACATTGACAATTTTTTGAACGTTCGACAGGTCCGGGGTCATCGTTTTTCATCAGAAAATTGATTTTTTGGACTCTACCAAAAATGATTCAAAATGTCATTTGGATCGGGCCTCATGTTGAAAAACCACTTTTTAAACCCTCACAGTGACCAAAATTGCCATTTTTACAGAGTTTTCGCTAACTCAGACGCTTCAATTTTGACCAATTTCAGGCACAAAAATTACTTTAAACACACTTATTTTAGTTGAAAAAGTAATAATTCACATCCAACCGTCATTTAAAGTCAAAAGATCAAATGTTAAAATTTCATCAATATTGACCACTTTTTTGAACGTTCGACAGGTCCAGGGTCATCGTTTTTCATCAGAAAATTGATTTTTTTGGACTCTACTAAAAATAATCCAAATGTCATTTGGATCGGGCCTCATGTTGAATAACCACTTTTTAAACCCTCACAGTGACCAAAATTGCCATTTTTACAGAGTTTTGCTTACTCAAAAGTTTTAATTTTGACCAATTTCAAGCACAGAAGTGACTTTAAACACACTTATTTTAGTTGAACTGGTAATAATTCAAATACAACCGTCATTTAAAGTCAAAAGATTAAATGTTAAATTTTCATCAATATTGACCATTTTTTGAACGTTCGACAGGTCCAGGGTCATCGTTTTTCATCAGAAAATTGATTTTTTTGGACTCTACCAAAAATGATTCAAAATGTCATTTGGATCGGGCCTCATGTTGAATAACCACTTTTTAAACCCTCACAGTGACCAAAATTGCCATTTTTACAGAGTTTCGCTTATTCAAAAGCTTCAATTTTGACCAATTTCAGGCACAAAAATGACTTTAAACACACTTATTTTAGTTGAAAAAGTAATAATTCACATCCAACCGTCATTTAAAGTCAAAAGATCAAATGTTAAAATTTCATCAATATTGACCACTTTTTTGAACGTTCGACAGGTCATCGTTTTTCATCAGAAAATTGATTTTTTGCACTCTACCAAAAATGATTCAAAATGTCATTTGGATCGGGCCTCATGTTGAATAACCACTTTTTAAACCCTCACAGTGCCAAAATTGCCATTTTTACAGAGTTTTCGCTTACTCAAAAGCTTCAATTTTGACCAATTTCAGGCACAGAAATGACTTTAAAACACTTATTTTAGTTGAGAAGGTAATAATTCACATCCAACCGTCATTTAAAGTCAAAAGATTAAATGTTACATTTTCATCAATATTGACCATTTTTTGAACGTTCGACAGGTCCGGGGTCATCGTTTTTCATCAGAAAATTGATTTTTTGGACTCTACCAAAAATGATTCAACATGTCATTTGGATCGGGCCTCATATTTAATAACCACTTTTTAAACCCTCACAGTGACCAAAATTGCCATTTTTACAGAGTTTTGCTTACTCAAAAGCTTCAATTTTGACCAATTTCAGGCACAGAAATGACTTTAAACATACTTATTTTAGTTGAGAAGGTAATAATTCACATCCAACCGTCATTTAAAGTCAAAAGATTAAATGTTAAATTTTCATCAATATTGACAATTTTTTGAACGTTCGACAGGTCCGGGGTCATCGTTTTTCATCAGAAAATTGATTTTTTGGACTCTACTAAAAATGATTCAAAATGTCATTTGGATCGGGCCTCATGTTGAATAACCACTTTTTAAACCCTCACAGTGACCAAAATTGCCATTTTTACTGAGTTTTCGCTTACTCAAAAGCTTCAATTTTGACCAATTTCAGGCACAGAAATGACTTTAAACACACTTATTTTAGTTGAAAAAGTAATATTTCACATACAACCGTCATTTAAAGTCAAAAGATTAAATGTTAAATTTTCATCAATATTGACCATTTTTTGAACGTTCGACAGGTCCAGGGTCATCGTTTTTCATCAGAAAATTTATTTTTTGCACTCTACCAAAAATGATTCAAAATGTCATTTGGATCGGGCCTCATGTTGAATAACCACTTTTTAAACCCTCACAGTGACCAAAATTGCCATTTTTACAGAGTTTTCGCTTACTCAAAAGCTTCAATTTTGACCAATTTCAGGCACAGAAATGGCTTTAAACACACTTATTTTAGTTGAAAAAGTAATAATTCACATCCAACCATCATTTAAAGTCAAAAGATTAAATGTTAAATTTTCATCAATATTGACCATTTTTTGAACGTTCGACAGGTCCGGGGTCATCGTTTTTCATCAGAAAATTGATTTTTTGGACTCTACCAAAAATGATTCAACATGTCATTTGGATCGGGCCTCATATTTAATAACCACTTTTTAAACCCTCACAGTGACCAAAATTGACATTTTTACAGAGTTTTGCTTACTCAAAAGCTTTAATTTTGACCAATTTCAGGCACAGAAATGACTATAAACACACCTATTTTAGTTGAACAGGTAATAATTCACATCCAACCGTCATTTAAAGTCAAAAGATTAAATGTTAAAATTTCATCAATATTGACCACTTTTTTGAACGTTCGACAGGTTCATCGTTTTTCATCAGAAAATAGATTTTTTGGACTCTACCAAAAATGATTCAAAATGTCATTGGGATCGGGCCTCATGTAGAATAACCACTTTTTAAACCCTCACAGTGACCAAAATTGCCATTTTTACAGAGTTTTGCTTACTCAAAGCTTCAATTTTTACCAATTTCAGGCACAGAAATGGCTTTAAACACACTTATTTTAGTTGAAAAAGTAATAATTCACATCCAACCGTCATTTAAAGTCAAAAGATTAAATGTTAAATTTTCATCAATATTGACCATTTTTTGAACGTTCGACAGGTCCAGGGTCATCGTTTTTCATCAGAAAATTGATTTTTTTGGACTCTACCAAAAATGATTCAAAATGTCATTTGGATCGGGCCTCATGTTTAGTAACCACTTTTTAAACCCTCCCAGTGACAAAAATTGCCATTTTTACAGAGTTTTCGCTTACTCAAAAGCTTCAATTTTGACCAATTTCAGGCACAGAAATGGCTTTAAACACACTTATTTTAGTTGAAAAAGTAATAATTCACATCCAACCATCATTTAAAGTCAAAAGATTAAATGTTAAATTTTCATCAATATTGACCATTTTTTGAACGTTCGACAGGTCCGGGGTCATCGTTTTTCATCAGAAAATTGAATTTTTTGGACTCTACCAAAAATGATTCAAAATGTCATTTGGATCGGGCCTCATGTTTAATAACCACTTTTTAAACCCTCACAGTGACCAAAATTGCCATTTTTACAGAGTTTTCGCTTACTCAAAAGCTTCAATTTTGACCAATTTCAGGCACAGAAATGACTTTAAAACACATATTTTAGTTGAGAAGGTAATAATTCACATCCAACCGTCATTTAAAGTCAAAAGATTAAATGTTAAATTTTCATCAATATTGAACATTTTTTGAACGTTCGACAGGTCCGGGGTCATCGTTTTTCATCAGAAAATTGATTTTTTGGACTCTACCAAAAATGATTCAACATGTCATTTGGATCGGGCCTCATATTTAATAACCACTTTTTAAACCCTCACAGTGACCAAAATTGCCATTTTTACAGAGTTTTGCTTACTCAAAAGCTTTAATTTTGACCAATTTCAGGCACAGAAATGACTTTAAACACACTTATTTTAGTTGAACAGGTAATAATTCACATACAACCGTCATTTAAAGTCAAAAGATTAAATGTTAATTTTTCATCAATATTGACCATTTTTTGAACGTTCGACAGGTCCAGGGTCATCGTTTTTCATCAGAAAATTGATTTTTTGGACTCTACCAAAAATGATTCAAAATGTCATTTGGATCGGGCCTCATGTTTAGTAACCACTTTTTAAACCCTCCCAGTGACAAAAATTGCCATTTTTACAGAGTTTTTGCTTACTCAAAAGCTTCAATTTTGACCAATTTCAGGCACAGAAATGACTTTAAACACACTTATTTTATTTGAAAAAGTAATAGTTCACATCCAACCGTCATTTAAAGTCAAAAGATTAAATGTTAAATTTTCATCAATATTGACCATTTTTTGAACGTTCGACAGGTCCAGGGTCATCGTTTTTCATCAGAAAATTTATTTTTTGGACTCTACCAAAAATGATTCAAAATGTCATTGGGATCGGGCCTCATGTAGAATAACCACTTTTTAAACCCTCACAGTGACCAAAATTGCCATTTTTACAGAGGTTTGCTACTCAAAAGCTTCAATTTTGACCAATTTCAGGCACAGAAATGACTTTAAACACACTTATTTTAGTTGAGAAGGTAATAATTCACATCCAACCGTCATTTAAAGTCAAAGGATTAAATGTTAAATTTTCGTCAATATTGACAATTTTTTGAACGTTCGACAGGTCCGGGGTAATCGTTTTTCATCAGAAAATTGATTTTTTGGACTCTACTAAAAATGATTCAAAATGTCATTTGGATCGGGCCTCATGTTGAATAACCACTTTTTAAACCCTCACAGTGACCAAAATTGCCATTTTTACTGAGTTTTCGCTTACTCAAAAGCTTCAATTTTGACCAATTTCAGGCACAGAAATGACTTTAAACACACTTATTTTAGTTGAAAAAGTAATATTTCACATACAACCGTCATTTAAAGTCAAAAGATTAAATGTTAAATTTTCATCAATATTGACCATTTTTGGAACGTTCGACAGGTCCAGGGTCATCGTTTTTCATCAGAAAATTGATTTTTTGCACTCTACCAAAAATGATTCAAAATGTCATTTGGATCGGGCCTCATGTTGAATAACCACTTTTTAAACCCTCACAGTGACCAAAATTGCCATTTTTACAGAGTTTTCGCTTACTCAAAAGCTTCAATTTTGACCAATTTCAGGCACAGAAATGACTTTAAAACACTTATTTTAGTTGAGAAGGTAATAATTCACATCCAACCGTCATTTAAAGTCAAAAGATTAAATGTTAAATTTTCATCAATATTGACCATTTTTTGAACGTTCGACAGGTCCGGGGTCATCGTTTTTCATCAGAAAATTGATTTTTTGGACTCTACCAAAAATGATTCAACATGTCATTTGGATCGGGCCTCATTTTTAATAACCACTTTTTAAACCCTCACAGTGACCAAAATTGCCATTTTTACAGAGTTTTCGCTTACTCAAAAGCTTCAATTTTGACCAATTTCAGGCACAGAAATGACTTTAAAACACTTATTTTAGTTGAGAAGGTAATAATTCACATCCAACCGTCATTTGAAGTCAAAAGATTAAATGTTAAATTTTCATCAATATTGACCATTTTTTGAACGTTCGACAGGTCCAGGGTCATCGTTTTTCATCAGAAAATTTATTTTTTGGACTCTACCAAAAATGATTCAAAATGTCATTGGGATCGGGCCTCATGTAGAATAACCACTTTTTAAACCCTCACAGTGACCAAAATTGCCATTTTTACAGAGGTTTGCTACTCAAAAGCTTCAATTTTGACCAATTTCAGGCACAGAAATGACTTTAAACACACTTATTTTAGTTGAGAAGGTAATAATTCACATCCAACCGTCATTTAAAGTCAAAGGATTAAATGTTAAATTTTCGTCAATATTGACAATTTTTTGAACGTTCGACAGGTCCGGGGTAATCGTTTTTCATCAGAAAATTGATTTTTTGGACTCTACTAAAAATGATTCAAAATGTCATTTGGATCGGGCCTCATGTTGAATAACCACTTTTTAAACCCTCACAGTGACCAAAATTGCCATTTTTACTGAGTTTTCGCTTACTCAAAAGCTTCAATTTTGACCAATTTCAGGCACAGAAATGACTTTAAACACACTTATTTTAGTTGAAAAAGTAATATTTCACATACAACCGTCATTTAAAGTCAAAAGATTAAATGTTAAATTTTCATCAATATTGACCATTTTTGGAACGTTCGACAGGTCCAGGGTCATCGTTTTTCATCAGAAAATTGATTTTTTGGACTCTACCAAAAATGATTCAAAATGTCATTTGGATCGGGCCTCATGTTGAATAACCACTTTTTAAACCCTCACAGTGACCAAAATTGCCATTTTTACAGAGTTTTCGCTTACTCAAAAGCTTCAATTTTGACCAATTTCAGGCACAGAAATGACTTTAAACACACTTATTTTAGTTGAAAAAGTAATATTTCACATACAACCGTCATTTAAAGTCAAAAGATTAAATGTTAAAATTTCATCAATATTGACCACTTTTTTGAACGTTCGACAGGTTCATCGTTTTTCATCAGAAAATAGATTTTTTGGACTCTACCAAAAATGATTCAAAATGTCATTGGGATCGGGCCTCATGTAGAATAACCACTTTTTAAACCCTCACAGTGACCAAAATTGCCATTTTTACAGAGTTTTGCTTACTCAAAGCTTCAATTTTGACCAATTTCAGGCACAGAAATGACTTTAAACACACTTATTTTAGTTGAGAAGGTAATAATTCACATACAACCGTCATTTAAAGTCAAAAGATTAAATGTTAAATTTTCATCATTATTGACAATTTTTTGAACGTTCGCCAGGTCCGGGGTCATCTCTTTTCATCAGAAAATTGATTTTTTGGACTCTACCAAAAATGATTCAAAATGTCATTTGGATCGGGCCTCATGTTGAATAACCCCTTTTTAAACCCTCACAGTGACCAAAATTGTCATTTTTACAGAGTTTTTGCTTACTCAGACGCTTCAATTTTGACCAATTTCAGGCACAAAAATGACTTTAAACACACTTATTTTAGTTGAAAAAGTAATAATTCACATCCAACCGTCATTTAAAGTCAAAAGATCAAATGTTAAAATTTAATCAATATTGACCACTTTTTTGAACGTTCGACAGGTCAGGGGTCATCGTTTTTCATCAGAAAATTGATTTTTTGGACTCTACTAAAAATAATCCAAATGTCATTTGGATCGGGCCTCATGTTGAATAACCACTTTTTAAACCCTCACAGTGACCAAAATTGCCATTTTTACAGAGTTTTCGCTTATTCAAAAGCTTCAATTTTGACCAATTTCAGGCACAAAAATGACTTTAAACACACTTATTTTAGTTGAAAAAGTAATAATTCACATCCAACCGTCATTTAAAGTCAAAAGATCAAATGTTAAAATTTCATCAATATTGACCACTTTTTTGAACGTTCGACAGGTCATCGTTTTTCATCAGAAAATTGATTTTTTGGACTCTACTAAAAATGATTCAAAATGTCATTTGGATCGGGCCTCATGTTGAATAACCACTTTTTAAACCCTCATAGTGACCAAAATTGCCATTTTTACTGAGTTTTCGCTTACTCAAAAGCTTCAATTTTGACCAATTTCAGGCACAGAAATGACTTTAAACACACTTATTTTAGTTGAAAAAGTAATATTTCACATCCAACCGTCATTTAAAGTCAAAAGATTAAATGTTAAAATTTCATCAATATTGACCACTTTTTTGAAAGTTCGAGAGGTCCGGGGTCATTGTTTTTCGTCAGAAAATTGATTTTTTGGACTCTACCAGAAATGATAGAAAAAATGTCATTGGGATCGGGCCTCATGTAGAATAACCACTTTTTAAACCCTCACAGTGACCAAAATTGCCATTTTTACAGAGTTTTGCTTACTCAAAAGCTTTAATTTTGACCAATTTCAGGCACAGAAGTGACTTTAAACAAACTTATTTTAGTTGAACAGGTAATAATTCACATCCAACCGTCATTTAAAGTCAAAAGATCAAATGTTAAAATTTCATCAATATTGACCACTTTTTTGAACGTTCGACAGGTCATCGTTTTTCATCAGAAAATTGATTTTTTGGACTCTCAAAAGCTTCAATTTTGACCAATTTCAGGCACTTAAATGACTTTAAACACACTTATTTTAGTTGAAAAAGTAATAATTCACATCCAACCTTCATTTAAAGTCAAAAGATTAAATGTTAACATTCCATCAATATTGACCACTTTTTTGAACGTTCGACAGGTCCGGGGTCATCGTTTTTCATCAGAAAATTGATTTTTGGGACTCTACCAAAAATGATTCAAAATGTTATTTGGATCGGGCCTCATGTTTAATAACCACTTTTTAAACCCTCACAGTGACCAAAATTGCCATTTTTACAGAGTTTTCGCTTACTCAAAAGCTTCAATTTTGACCAATTTCAGGCACTGAAATGACTATAAACTCACTTATTTTAGTTGAAAAAGTAATAATTCACATCCAACCGTCATTTAAAGTCAAAAGATTAAATGTTAAAATGTCATCAATATTGACCACTTTTTTGAACGTTCGACAGGTTCATCGTTTTTCATCAGAAAATAGATTTTTTGGACTCTACCAAAAATGATTCAAAATGTCATTGGGATCGGGCCTCATGTAGAATAACCACTTTTTAAACCCTCACAGTGACCAAAATTGCCATTTTTACAGAGTTTTGCTTACTCAAAGCTTCAATTTTGACCAATTTCAGGCACAGAAATGACTTTAAACACACTTATTTTAGTTGAGAAGGTAATAATTCACATACAACCGTCATTTAAAGTCAAAAGATTAAATGTTAAATTTTCATCAATATTGACCATTTTTTGAACATTCGACAGGTCCAGGGTCATCGTTTTTCATCAGAAAATTGATTTTTTGGACTCTACCAAAAATGATTCAAAATGTTATTTGGATCGGGCCTCATGTTGAATAACCACTTTTTAAACCCTCACAGTGACCAAAATTGCCATTTTTACAGAGTTTTCGCTTACTCAAAAGCTTCAATTTTGACCAATTTCAGGCACAGAAATGACTTTAAACACACTTATTTTAGTTGAAAAAGTAATAATTCACATCCAACCATCATTTAAAGTCAAAAGATTAAATGTTAAAATTCCATCAATATTGACCACTTTTTTGAACGTTCGACAGGTCCGGGGTCATCGTTTTTCATCAGAAAATTGAGTTTTTTGGACTCTACCAGAAATGATTCAAAATGTCATTGGGATCGGGCCTCATGTAGAATAACCACTTTTTAAACCCTCACAGTGACCAAAATTGCCATTTTTACAGAGTTTTGCTTACTCAAAAGCTTCAATTTTGACCAATTTCAGGCACAGAAATGACTTTAAACATACTTATTTTAGTTGAGAAGGTAATAATTCACATCCAACCGTCATTTAAAGTCAAAAGATTAAATGTTAAATTTTCATCAATATTGACAATTTTTTGAACGTTCGACAGGTCCGGGGTCATCGTTTTTCATCAGAAAATTTATTTTTTGCACTCTACCAAAAATGATTCAAAATGTCATTTGGATCGGGCCTCATGTTGAATAACCACTTTTTAAACCCTCACAGTGACCAAAATTGCCATTTTTACAGAGTTTTCGCTTACTCAAAAGCTTCAATTTTGACCAATTTCAGGCACAGAAATGGCTTTAAACACACTTATTTTAGTTGAAAAAGTAATAATTCACATCCAACCATCATTTAAAGTCAAAAGATTAAATGTTAAATTTTCATCAATATTGACCATTTTTTGAACGTTCGACAGGTCCGGGGTCATCGTTTTTCATCAGAAAATTGATTTTTTGGACTCTACCAAAAATGATTCAACATGTCATTTGGATCGGGCCTCATATTTAATAACCACTTTTTAAACCCTCACAGTGACCAAAATTGACATTTTTACAGAGTTTTGCTTACTCAAAAGCTTTAATTTTGACCAATTTCAGGCACAGAAATGACTATAAACACACCTATTTTAGTTGAACAGGTAATAATTCACATCCAACCGTCATTTAAAGTCAAAAGATTAAATGTTAAAATTTCATCAATATTGACCACTTTTTTGAACGTTCGACAGGTTCATCGTTTTTCATCAGAAAATAGATTTTTTGGACTCTACCAAAAATGATTCAAAATGTCATTGGGATCGGGCCTCATGTAGAATAACCACTTTTTAAACCCTCACAGTGACCAAAATTGCCATTTTTACAGAGTTTTGCTTACTCAAAGCTTCAATTTTTACCAATTTCAGGCACAGAAATGGCTTTAAACACACTTATTTTAGTTGAAAAAGTAATAATTCACATCCAACCGTCATTTAAAGTCAAAAGATTAAATGTTAAATTTTCATCAATATTGACCATTTTTTGAACGTTCGACAGGTCCAGGGTCATCGTTTTTCATCAGAAAATTGATTTTTTTGGACTCTACCAAAAATGATTCAAAATGTCATTTGGATCGGGCCTCATGTTTAGTAACCACTTTTTAAACCCTCCCAGTGACAAAAATTGCCATTTTTACAGAGTTTTCGCTTACTCAAAAGCTTCAATTTTGACCAATTTCAGGCACAGAAATGGCTTTAAACACACTTATTTTAGTTGAAAAAGTAATAATTCACATCCAACCATCATTTAAAGTCAAAAGATTAAATGTTAAATTTTCATCAATATTGACCATTTTTTGAACGTTCGACAGGTCCGGGGTCATCGTTTTTCATCAGAAAATTGAATTTTTTGGACTCTACCAAAAATGATTCAAAATGTCATTTGGATCGGGCCTCATGTTTAATAACCACTTTTTAAACCCTCACAGTGACCAAAATTGCCATTTTTACAGAGTTTTCGCTTACTCAAAAGCTTCAATTTTGACCAATTTCAGGCACAGAAATGACTTTAAAACACTTATTTTAGTTGAGAAGGTAATAATTCACATCCAACCGTCATTTAAAGTCAAAAGATTAAATGTTAAATTTTCATCAATATTGAACATTTTTTGAACGTTCGACAGGTCCGGGGTCATCGTTTTTCATCAGAAAATTGATTTTTTGGACTCTACCAAAAATGATTCAACATGTCATTTGGATCGGGCCTCATATTTAATAACCACTTTTTAAACCCTCACAGTGACCAAAATTGCCATTTTTACAGAGTTTTGCTTACTCAAAAGCTTTAATTTTGACCAATTTCAGGCACAGAAATGACTTTAAACACACTTATTTTAGTTGAACAGGTAATAATTCACATACAACCGTCATTTAAAGTCAAAAGATTAAATGTTAATTTTTCATCAATATTGACCATTTTTTGAACGTTCGACAGGTCCAGGGTCATCGTTTTTCATCAGAAAATTGATTTTTTGGACTCTACCAAAAATGATTCAAAATGTCATTTGGATCGGGCCTCATGTTTAGTAACCACTTTTTAAACCCTCCCAGTGACAAAAATTGCCATTTTTACAGAGTTTTTGCTTACTCAAAAGCTTCAATTTTGACCAATTTCAGGCACAGAAATGACTTTAAACACACTTATTTTATTTGAAAAAGTAATAGTTCACATCCAACCGTCATTTAAAGTCAAAAGATTAAATGTTAAATTTTCATCAATATTGACCATTTTTTGAACGTTCGACAGGTCCAGGGTCATCGTTTTTCATCAGAAAATTTATTTTTTGGACTCTACCAAAAATGATTCAAAATGTCATTGGGATCGGGCCTCATGTAGAATAACCACTTTTTAAACCCTCACAGTGACCAAAATTGCCATTTTTACAGAGGTTTGCTACTCAAAAGCTTCAATTTTGACCAATTTCAGGCACAGAAATGACTTTAAACACACTTATTTTAGTTGAGAAGGTAATAATTCACATCCAACCGTCATTTAAAGTCAAAGGATTAAATGTTAAATTTTCGTCAATATTGACAATTTTTTGAACGTTCGACAGGTCCGGGGTAATCGTTTTTCATCAGAAAATTGATTTTTTGGACTCTACTAAAAATGATTCAAAATGTCATTTGGATCGGGCCTCATGTTGAATAACCACTTTTTAAACCCTCACAGTGACCAAAATTGCCATTTTTACTGAGTTTTCGCTTACTCAAAAGCTTCAATTTTGACCAATTTCAGGCACAGAAATGACTTTAAACACACTTATTTTAGTTGAAAAAGTAATATTTCACATACAACCGTCATTTAAAGTCAAAAGATTAAATGTTAAATTTTCATCAATATTGACCATTTTTGGAACGTTCGACAGGTCCAGGGTCATCGTTTTTCATCAGAAAATTGATTTTTTGCACTCTACCAAAAATGATTCAAAATGTCATTTGGATCGGGCCTCATGTTGAATAACCACTTTTTAAACCCTCACAGTGACCAAAATTGCCATTTTTACAGAGTTTTCGCTTACTCAAAAGCTTCAATTTTGACCAATTTCAGGCACAGAAATGACTTTAAAACACTTATTTTAGTTGAGAAGGTAATAATTCACATCCAACCGTCATTTAAAGTCAAAAGATTAAATGTTAAATTTTCATCAATATTGACCATTTTTTGAACGTTCGACAGGTCCGGGGTCATCGTTTTTCATCAGAAAATTGATTTTTTGGACTCTACCAAAAATGATTCAACATGTCATTTGGATCGGGCCTCATGTTTAATAACCACTTTTTAAACCCTCACAGTGACCAAAATTGCCATTTTTACAGAGTTTTCGCTTACTCAAAAGCTTCAATTTTGACCAATTTCAGGCACAGAAATGACTTTAAAACACTTATTTTAGTTGAGAAGGTAATAATTCACATCCAACCGTCATTTGAAGTCAAAAGATTAAATGTTAAATTTTCATCAATATTGACCATTTTTTGAACGTTCGACAGGTCCAGGGTCATCGTTTTTCATCAGAAAATTTATTTTTTGGACTCTACCAAAAATGATTCAAAATGTCATTGGGATCGGGCCTCATGTAGAATAACCACTTTTTAAACCCTCACAGTGACCAAAATTGCCATTTTTACAGAGGTTTGCTACTCAAAAGCTTCAATTTTGACCAATTTCAGGCACAGAAATGACTTTAAACACACTTATTTTAGTTGAGAAGGTAATAATTCACATCCAACCGTCATTTAAAGTCAAAGGATTAAATGTTAAATTTTCGTCAATATTGACAATTTTTTGAACGTTCGACAGGTCCGGGGTAATCGTTTTTCATCAGAAAATTGATTTTTTGGACTCTACTAAAAATGATTCAAAATGTCATTTGGATCGGGCCTCATGTTGAATAACCACTTTTTAAACCCTCACAGTGACCAAAATTGCCATTTTTACTGAGTTTTCGCTTACTCAAAAGCTTCAATTTTGACCAATTTCAGGCACAGAAATGACTTTAAACACACTTATTTTAGTTGAAAAAGTAATATTTCACATACAACCGTCATTTAAAGTCAAAAGATTAAATGTTAAATTTTCATCAATATTGACCATTTTTGGAACGTTCGACAGGTCCAGGGTCATCGTTTTTCATCAGAAAATTGATTTTTTGGACTCTACCAAAAATGATTCAAAATGTCATTTGGATCGGGCCTCATGTTGAATAACCACTTTTTAAACCCTCACAGTGACCAAAATTGCCATTTTTACAGAGTTTTCGCTTACTCAAAAGCTTCAATTTTGACCAATTTCAGGCACAGAAATGACTTTAAACACACTTATTTTAGTTGAAAAAGTAATATTTCACATACAACCGTCATTTAAAGTCAAAAGATTAAATGTTAAAATTTCATCAATATTGACCACTTTTTTGAACGTTCGACAGGTTCATCGTTTTTCATCAGAAAATAGATTTTTTGGACTCTACCAAAAATGATTCAAAATGTCATTGGGATCGGGCCTCATGTAGAATAACCACTTTTTAAACCCTCACAGTGACCAAAATTGCCATTTTTACAGAGTTTTGCTTACTCAAAGCTTCAATTTTGACCAATTTCAGGCACAGAAATGACTTTAAACACACTTATTTTAGTTGAGAAGGTAATAATTCACATACAACCGTCATTTAAAGTCAAAAGATTAAATGTTAAATTTTCATCATTATTGACAATTTTTTGAACGTTCGCCAGGTCCGGGGTCATCTCTTTTCATCAGAAAATTGATTTTTTGGACTCTACCAAAAATGATTCAAAATGTCATTTGGATCGGGCCTCATGTTGAATAACCCCTTTTTAAACCCTCACAGTGACCAAAATTGTCATTTTTACAGAGTTTTTGCTTACTCAGACGCTTCAATTTTGACCAATTTCAGGCACAAAAATGACTTTAAACACACTTATTTTAGTTGAAAAAGTAATAATTCACATCCAACCGTCATTTAAAGTCAAAAGATCAAATGTTAAAATTTAATCAATATTGACCACTTTTTTGAACGTTCGACAGGTCAGGGGTCATCGTTTTTCATCAGAAAATTGATTTTTTGGACTCTACTAAAAATAATCCAAATGTCATTTGGATCGGGCCTCATGTTGAATAACCACTTTTTAAACCCTCACAGTGACCAAAATTGCCATTTTTACAGAGTTTTCGCTTATTCAAAAGCTTCAATTTTGACCAATTTCAGGCACAAAAATGACTTTAAACACACTTATTTTAGTTGAAAAAGTAATAATTCACATCCAACCGTCATTTAAAGTCAAAAGATCAAATGTTAAAATTTCATCAATATTGACCACTTTTTTGAACGTTCGACAGGTCATCGTTTTTCATCAGAAAATTGATTTTTTGGACTCTACTAAAAATGATTCAAAATGTCATTTGGATCGGGCCTCATGTTGAATAACCACTTTTTAAACCCTCATAGTGACCAAAATTGCCATTTTTACTGAGTTTTCGCTTACTCAAAAGCTTCAATTTTGACCAATTTCAGGCACAGAAATGACTTTAAACACACTTATTTTAGTTGAAAAAGTAATATTTCACATCCAACCGTCATTTAAAGTCAAAAGATTAAATGTTAAAATTTCATCAATATTGACCACTTTTTTGAAAGTTCGAGAGGTCCGGGGTCATTGTTTTTCGTCAGAAAATTGATTTTTTGGACTCTACCAGAAATGATAGAAAAAATGTCATTGGGATCGGGCCTCATGTAGAATAACCACTTTTTAAACCCTCACAGTGACCAAAATTGCCATTTTTACAGAGTTTTGCTTACTCAAAAGCTTTAATTTTGACCAATTTCAGGCACAGAAGTGACTTTAAACAAACTTATTTTAGTTGAACAGGTAATAATTCACATACAACCGTCATTTAAAGTCAAAAGATTAAATGTTAAATTTTCATCAATATTGACCATTTTTTGAACGTTCGACAGGTCCAGGGTCATCGTTTTTCATCAGAAAATTTATTTTTTGGACTCTACCAAAAATGATTCAAAATGTCATTGGGATCGGGCCTCATGTAGAATAACCACTTTTTAAACCCTCACAGTGACCAAAATTGCCATTTTTACAGAGGTTTGCTACTCAAAAGCTTCAATTTTGACCAATTTCAGGCACAGAAATGACTTTAAACACACTTATTTTAGTTGAGAAGGTAATAATTCACATCCAACCGTCATTTAAAGTCAAAGGATTAAATGTTAAATTTTCGTCAATATTGACAATTTTTTGAACGTTCGACAGGTCCGGGGTAATCGTTTTTCATCAGAAAATTGATTTTTTGGACTCTACTAAAAATGATTCAAAATGTCATTTGGATCGGGCCTCATGTTGAATAACCACTTTTTAAACCCTCACAGTGACCAAAATTGCCATTTTTACTGAGTTTTCGCTTACTCAAAAGCTTCAATTTTGACCAATTTCAGGCACAGAAATGACTTTAAACACACTTATTTTAGTTGAAAAAGTAATATTTCACATACAACCGTCATTTAAAGTCAAAAGATTAAATGTTAAATTTTCATCAATATTGACCATTTTTGGAACGTTCGACAGGTCCAGGGTCATCGTTTTTCATCAGAAAATTGATTTTTTGCACTCTACCAAAAATGATTCAAAATGTCATTTGGATCGGGCCTCATGTTGAATAACCACTTTTTAAACCCTCACAGTGACCAAAATTGCCATTTTTACAGAGTTTTCGCTTACTCAAAAGCTTCAATTTTGACCAATTTCAGGCACAGAAATGACTTTAAAACACTTATTTTAGTTGAGAAGGTAATAATTCACATCCAACCGTCATTTAAAGTCAAAAGATTAAATGTTAAATTTTCATCAATATTGACCATTTTTTGAACGTTCGACAGGTCCGGGGTCATCGTTTTTCATCAGAAAATTGATTTTTTGGACTCTACCAAAAATGATTCAACATGTCATTTGGATCGGGCCTCATGTTTAATAACCACTTTTTAAACCCTCACAGTGACCAAAATTGCCATTTTTACAGAGTTTTCGCTTACTCAAAAGCTTCAATTTTGACCAATTTCAGGCACAGAAATGACTTTAAAACACTTATTTTAGTTGAGAAGGTAATAATTCACATCCAACCGTCATTTGAAGTCAAAAGATTAAATGTTAAATTTTCATCAATATTGACCATTTTTTGAACGTTCGACAGGTCCAGGGTCATCGTTTTTCATCAGAAAATTTATTTTTTGGACTCTACCAAAAATGATTCAAAATGTCATTGGGATCGGGCCTCATGTAGAATAACCACTTTTTAAACCCTCACAGTGACCAAAATTGCCATTTTTACAGAGGTTTGCTACTCAAAAGCTTCAATTTTGACCAATTTCAGGCACAGAAATGACTTTAAACACACTTATTTTAGTTGAGAAGGTAATAATTCACATCCAACCGTCATTTAAAGTCAAAGGATTAAATGTTAAATTTTCGTCAATATTGACAATTTTTTGAACGTTCGACAGGTCCGGGGTAATCGTTTTTCATCAGAAAATTGATTTTTTGGACTCTACTAAAAATGATTCAAAATGTCATTTGGATCGGGCCTCATGTTGAATAACCACTTTTTAAACCCTCACAGTGACCAAAATTGCCATTTTTACTGAGTTTTCGCTTACTCAAAAGCTTCAATTTTGACCAATTTCAGGCACAGAAATGACTTTAAACACACTTATTTTAGTTGAAAAAGTAATATTTCACATACAACCGTCATTTAAAGTCAAAAGATTAAATGTTAAATTTTCATCAATATTGACCATTTTTGGAACGTTCGACAGGTCCAGGGTCATCGTTTTTCATCAGAAAATTGATTTTTTGGACTCTACCAAAAATGATTCAAAATGTCATTTGGATCGGGCCTCATGTTGAATAACCACTTTTTAAACCCTCACAGTGACCAAAATTGCCATTTTTACAGAGTTTTCGCTTACTCAAAAGCTTCAATTTTGACCAATTTCAGGCACAGAAATGACTTTAAACACACTTATTTTAGTTGAAAAAGTAATATTTCACATACAACCGTCATTTAAAGTCAAAAGATTAAATGTTAAAATTTCATCAATATTGACCACTTTTTTGAACGTTCGACAGGTTCATCGTTTTTCATCAGAAAATAGATTTTTTGGACTCTACCAAAAATGATTCAAAATGTCATTGGGATCGGGCCTCATGTAGAATAACCACTTTTTAAACCCTCACAGTGACCAAAATTGCCATTTTTACAGAGTTTTGCTTACTCAAAGCTTCAATTTTGACCAATTTCAGGCACAGAAATGACTTTAAACACACTTATTTTAGTTGAGAAGGTAATAATTCACATACAACCGTCATTTAAAGTCAAAAGATTAAATGTTAAATTTTCATCATTATTGACAATTTTTTGAACGTTCGCCAGGTCCGGGGTCATCTCTTTTCATCAGAAAATTGATTTTTTGGACTCTACCAAAAATGATTCAAAATGTCATTTGGATCGGGCCTCATGTTGAATAACCCCTTTTTAAACCCTCACAGTGACCAAAATTGTCATTTTTACAGAGTTTTTGCTTACTCAGACGCTTCAATTTTGACCAATTTCAGGCACAAAAATGACTTTAAACACACTTATTTTAGTTGAAAAAGTAATAATTCACATCCAACCGTCATTTAAAGTCAAAAGATCAAATGTTAAAATTTAATCAATATTGACCACTTTTTTGAACGTTCGACAGGTCAGGGGTCATCGTTTTTCATCAGAAAATTGATTTTTTGGACTCTAC
The DNA here is from genome assembly GCF_964261635.1 of Lissotriton helveticus. Lineage (NCBI taxonomy): Eukaryota > Metazoa > Chordata > Amphibia > Caudata > Salamandridae > Lissotriton > Lissotriton helveticus. Next base: position 209,268 of record NW_027612006.1, read on the forward strand.
TAAAAATAATCCAAATGTCATTTGGATCGGGCCTCATGTTGAATAACCACTTTTTAAACCCTCACAGTGACCAAAATTGCCATTTTTACAGAGTTTTCGCTTATTCAAAAGCTTCAATTTTGACCAATTTCAGGCACAAAAATGACTTTAAACACACTTATTTTAGTTGAAAAAGTAATAATTCACATCCAACCGTCATTTAAAGTCAAAAGATCAAATGTTAAAATTTCATCAATATTGACCACTTTTTTGAACGTTCGACAGGTCATCGTTTTTCATCAGAAAATTGATTTTTTGGACTCTACTAAAAATGATTCAAAATGTCATTTGGATCGGGCCTCATGTTGAATAACCACTTTTTAAACCCTCATAGTGACCAAAATTGCCATTTTTACTGAGTTTTCGCTTACTCAAAAGCTTCAATTTTGACCAATTTCAGGCACAGAAATGACTTTAAACACACTTATTTTAGTTGAAAAAGTAATATTTCACATCCAACCGTCATTTAAAGTCAAAAGATTAAATGTTAAAATTTCATCAATATTGACCACTTTTTTGAAAGTTCGAGAGGTCCGGGGTCATTGTTTTTCGTCAGAAAATTGATTTTTTGGACTCTACCAGAAATGATAGAAAAAATGTCATTGGGATCGGGCCTCATGTAGAATAACCACTTTTTAAACCCTCACAGTGACCAAAATTGCCATTTTTACAGAGTTTTGCTTACTCAAAAGCTTTAATTTTGACCAATTTCAGGCACAGAAGTGACTTTAAACAAACTTATTTTAGTTGAACAGGTAATAATTCACATCCAACCGTCATTTAAAGTCAAAAGATCAAATGTTAAAATTTCATCAATATTGACCACTTTTTTGAACGTTCGACAGGTCATCGTTTTTCATCAGAAAATTGATTTTTTGGACTCTCAAAAGCTTCAATTTTGACCAATTTTCAGGCACTTAAATGACTTTAAACATACTTATTTTAGTTGAAAAAGTAATAATTCACATCCAACCTTCATTTAAAGTCAAAAGATTAAATGTTAACATTCCATCAATATTGACCACTTTTTTGAACGTTCGACAGGTCCGGGGTCATCGTTTTTCATCAGAAAATTGATTTTTGGGGACTCTACCAAAAATGATTCAAAATGTTATTTGGCGGGCCTCATGTTTAATAACCACTTTTTAAACCCTCACAGTGACCAAAATTGCCATTTTTACAGAGTTTTCGCTTACTCAAAAGCTTCAATTTTGACCAATTTCAGGCACTGAAATGACTATAAACTCACTTATTTTAGTTGAAAAAGTAATAATTCACATCCAACCGTCATTTAAAGTCAAAAGATTAAATGTTAAAATGTCATCAATATTGACCACTTTTTTGAACGTTCGACAGGTTCATCGTTTTTCATCAGAAAATAGATTTTTTTGGACTCTACCAAAAATGATTCAAAATGTCATTGGGATCGGGCCTCATGTAGAATAACCACTTTTTAAACCCTCACAGTGACCAAAATTGCCATTTTTACAGAGTTTTGCTTACTCAAAGCTTCAATTTTGACCAATTTCAGGCACAGAAATGACTTTAAACACACTTATTTTAGTTGAGAAGGTAATAATTCACATACAACCGTCATTTAAAGTCAAAAGATTAAATGTTAAATTTTCATCAATATTGACCATTTTTTGAACATTCGACAGGTCCAGGGTCATCGTTTTTCATCAGAAAATTGATTTTTTGGACTCTACCAAAAATGATTCAAAATGTTATTTGGATCGGGCCTCATGTTGAATAACCACTTTTTAAACCCTCACAGTGACCAAAATTGCCATTTTTACAGAGTTTTCGCTTACTCAAAAGCTTCAATTTTGACCAATTTCAGGCACAGAAATGACTTTAAACACACTTATTTTAGTTGAAAAAGTAATAATTCACATCCAACCATCATTTAAAGTCAAAAGATTAAATGTTAAAATTCCATCAATATTGACCACTTTTTTGAACGTTCGACAGGTCCGGGGTCATCGTTTTTTCATCAGAAAATTGAGTTTTTTGGACTCTACCAGAAATGATTCAAAATGTCATTGGGATCGGGCCTCATGTAGAATAACCACTTTTTAAACCCTCACAGTGACCAAAATTGCCATTTTTACAGAGTTTTGCTTACTCAAAAGCTTCAATTTTGACCAATTTCAGGCACAGAAATGACTTTAAACATACTTATTTTAGTTGAGAAGGTAATAATTCACATCCAACCGTCATTTAAAGTCAAAAGATTAAATGTTAAATTTTCATCAATATTGACAATTTTTTGAACGTTCGACAGGTCCGGGGTCATCGTTTTTCATCAGAAAATTGATTTTTTGGACTCTACTAAAAATGATTCAAAATGTCATTTGGATCGGGCCTCATGTTGAATAACCACTTTTTAAACCCTCACAGTGACCAAAATTGCCATTTTTACTGAGTTTTCGCTTACTCAAAAGCTTCAATTTTGACCAATTTCAGGCACAGAAATGACTTTAAACACACTTATTTTAGTTGAAAAAGTAATATTTCACATACAACCGTCATTTAAAGTCAAAAGATTAAATGTTAAATTTTCATCAATATTGACCATTTTTTGAACGTTCGATTTTTTCAGGTCCAGGGTCATCGTTTTTCATCAGAAAATTTATTTTTTGCACTCTACCAAAAATGATTCAAAATGTCATTTGGATCGGGCCTCATGTTGAATAACCACTTTTTAAACCCTCACAGTGACCAAAATTGCCATTTTTACAGAGTTTTCGCTTACTCAAAAGCTTCAATTTTGACCAATTTCAGGCACAGAAATGGCTTTAAACACACTTATTTTAGTTGAAAAAGTAATAATTCACATCCAACCATCATTTAAAGTCAAAAGATTAAATGTTAAATTTTCATCAATATTGACCATTTTTTGAACGTTCGACAGGTCATCGTTTTTCATCAGAAAATTTATTTTTTGGACTCTACCAAAAATGATTCAAAATGTCATTGGGATCGGGCCTCATGTAGAATAACCACTTTTTAAACCCTCACAGTGACCAAAATTGCCATTTTTACAGACTTTTGCTTACTCAAAAAGCTTCAATTTTGACCAATTTCAGGCACAGAAATGACTTTAAACACACTTATTTTAGTTGAGAAGGTAATAATTCACATCCAACCGTCATTTACAGTCAAAAGATTAAATGTTAAATTTTCATCAATATTGACAATTTTTTGAACGTTCGACAGGTCTGGGGTCATCGTTTTTCATCAGAAAATTGATTTTTTGGACTCTACCAAAAATTATTCAAAATGTCATTTGGATCGGGCCTCATGTTGAATAACCACTTTTTAAACCCTCACAGTGACCAAAATTGCCATTTTTACAGAGTTTTCGCTTACTCAAAAGCTTCAATTTTGACCAATTTCAGGCACAAAAATGACTTTAAACACAATCATATTAGTTGAAAAAGTAATAATTCACATCCAACCGTCATTTAAAGTCAAAAGATCAAATGTTAAAATTTCATCAATATTGACCACTTTTTTGAACGTTCGACAGGTCATCGTTTTTCATCAGAAAATTGATTTTTTGGACTCTACTAAAAATTATTCAAAATGTCATTTGGATCGGGCCTCATGTTGAATAACCACTTTTTAAACCCTCACAGTGACCAAAATTGCCATTTTTACAGAGTTTTCGCTTACTCAAAAGCTTCAATTTTGACCAATTTCAGGCACAGAAATGACTTTAAACACACTTATTTTAGTTGAAAAAGTAATATTTCACATCCAACCGTCATTTAAAGTCAAAAGATTAAATGTTAAAATTTGATCAATATTGACCACTTTTTTGAAAGTTCGAGAGGTCCGGGGTCATTGTTTTTCATCAGAAAATTGATTTTTTGGACTCTACCATAAATGATTCAAAATGTCATTGGGATCGGGCCTCATGTAGAATAACCACTTTTTAAACCCTCACAGTGACCAAAATTGCCATTTTTACAGAGTTTTGCTTACTCAAAAGCTTTAATTTTGACCAATTTCAGGCACAGAAGTGACTTTAAACACACTTATTTTAGTTGAACAGGTAATAATTCACATCCAACCGTCATTTAAAGTCAAAAGATTAAATGTTAAATTTTCATCAATATTGACCATTTTTTGAACGTTCGACAGGTCCAGGGTCATCGTTTTTCATCAGAAAATTGATTTATTGGACTCTACCAAAAATGATTCAACATGTCATTTGGATCGGGCCTCATGTTTAATAACCACTTTTTAAACCCTCACAGTGACCAAAATTGCCATTTTTACAGAGTTTTGCTTACTCAAAAGCTTTAATTTTGACCAATTTCAGGCACAGAAATGACTTTAAACACACTTATTTTAGTTGAACAGGTAATAACTCACATACAACCGTCATTTAAAGTCAAAAGATTAAATGTTAAATTTTCATCAATATTGACCATTTTTTGAACGTTCGACAGGTCCAGGGTCATCGTTTTTCATCAGAAAATTGATTTTTTGGACTCTACCAAAAATGATTCAAAATGTCATTTGGATCGGGCCTCATGTTTAATAACCACTTTTTAAACCCTCACAGTGACCAAAATTGCCATTTTTACTGAGTTTTCGCTTACTCAAAAGCTTCAATTTTGACCAATTTCAGGCACAGAAGTGACTTTAAACACACTTATTTTAGTTGAACAGGTAATAATTCACATCCAACCGTCATTTAAAGTCAAAAGATTAAATGTTAAATTTTCATCAATATTGACCATTTTTTGAACGTTCGACAGGTCCAGGGTCATCGTTTTTCATCAGAAAATTGATTTATTGGACTCTACCAAAAATGATTCAACATGTCATTTGGATCGGCCCTCATGTTTAATAACCACTTTTTAAACCCTCCCAGTGACAAAAATTGGCATTTTACAGAGTTTTTGCTTTCTCAAAAGCTTCAATTTTGACCAATTTCAGGCACAGAAATGACTTTAAACACACTTATTTTATTTGAAAAAGTAATAGTTCACATCCAACCGTCATTTAAAGTCAAAAGATTAAATGTGAATTTTTCATCAATATTGACCATTTTTTGAACGTTCGACAGGTCCAGGGTCATCGTTTTTCATCAGAAAATTTATTTTTTGGACTCTACCAAAAATGATTCAAAATGTCATTGGGATCGGGCCTCATGTAGAATAACCACTTTTTAAACCCTCACAGTGACCAAAATTGCCATTTTTACAGAGTTTTGCTTACTCAAAAGCTTCAATTTTGACCAATGTCAGGCACAGAAATGACTTTAAACATACTTATTTTAGTTGAGAAGGTAATAATTCACATCCAACCGTCATTTAAAGTCAAAAGATTAAATGTTAAATTTTCATCAATATTGACAATTTTTTGAACGTTCGACAGGTCCGGGGTCATCGTTTTTCATCAGAAAATTGATTTTTTGGACTCTACTAAAAATGATTCAAAATGTCATTTGGATCGGGCCTCATGTTGAATAACCACTTTTTAAACCCTCACAGTGACCAAAATTGCCATTTTTACTGAGTTTTCGCTTACTCAAAAGCTTCAATTTTGACCAATTTCAGGCACAGAAATGACTTTAAACACACTTATTTTAGTTGAAAAAGTAATATTTCACATACAACCGTCATTTAAAGTCAAAAGATTAAATGTTAAATTTTCATCAATATTGACCATTTTTTGAACGTTCGACAGGTCCAGGGTCATCGTTTTTCATCAGAAAATTGATTTTTTGCACTCTACCAAAAATGATTCAAAATGTCATTTGGATCGGGCCTCATGTTGAATAACCACTTTTTAAACCCTCACAGTGACCAAAATTGCCATTTTTACAGAGTTTTCGCTTACTCAAAAGCTTCAATTTTGACCAATTTCAGGCACAGAAATGGCTTTAAACACACTTATTTTAGTTGAAAAAGTAATAATTCACATCCAACCATCATTTAAAGTCAAAAGATTAAATGTTAAATTTTCATCAATATTGACCATTTTTTGAACGTTCGACAGGTCCGGGGTCATCGTTTTTCATCAGAAAATTGATTTTTTGGACTCTACCAAAAATGATTCAACATGTCATTTGGATCGGGCCTCATATTTAATAACCACTTTTTAAACCCTCACAGTGACCAAAATTGACATTTTTACAGAGTTTTGCTTACTCAAAAGCTTTAATTTTGACCAATTTCAGGCACAGAAATGACTTTAAACACACCTATTTTAGTTGAACAGGTAATAATTCACATCCAACCGTCATTTAAAGTCAAAAGATTAAATGTTAAAATTTCATCAATATTGACCACTTTTTTGAACGTTCGACAGGTTCATCGTTTTTCATCAGAAAATAGATTTTTTGGACTCTACCAAAAATGATTCAAAATGTCATTGGGATCGGGCCTCATGTAGAATAACCACTTTTTAAACCCTCACAGTGACCAAAATTGCCATTTTTACAGAGTTTTGCTTACTCAAAGCTTCAATTTTGACCAATTTCAGGCACAGAAATGACTTTAAACACACTTATTTTAGTTGAGAAGGTAATAATTCACATACAACCGTCATTTAAAGTCAAAAGATTAAATGTTAAATTTTCATCAATATTGACAATTTTTTGAACGTTCGACAGGTCCGGGGTCATCGTTTTTCATCAGAAAATTGATTTTTTGGACTCTACCAAAAATTATTCAAAATGTCATTTGGATCGGGCCTCATGTTGAATAACCACTTTTTAAACCCTCACAGTGACCAAAATTGCCATTTTTACAGAGTTTTCGCTTACTCAAAAGCTTCAATTTTGACCAATTTCAGGCACAGAAATGGCTTTAAACACACTTATTTTAGTTGAAAAAGTAATAATTCACATCCAACCATCATTTAAAGTCAAAAGATTAAATGTTAAATTTTCATCAATATTGACCATTTTTTGAACGTTCGACAGGTCCGGGGTCATCGTTTTTCATCAGAAAATTGATTTTTTGGACTCTACAAAAATGATTCAACATGTCATTTGGATCGGGCCTCATATTTAATAACCACTTTTTAAACCCTCACAGTGACCAAAATTGACATTTTTACAGAGTTTTGCTTACTCAAAAGCTTTAATTTTGACCAATTTCAGGCACAGAAATGACTTTAAACACACTTATTTTAGTTGAACAGGTAATAATTCACATACAACCATCATTTAAAGTCAAAAGATTAAATGTTAATTTTTCATCAATATTGACCATTTTTTGAACATTCGACAGGTCCGGGGTCATCGTTTTTCATCAGAAAATTGATTTTTTGGACTCTACCAAAAATTATTCAAAATGTCATTTAGATCGGGCCTCATGTTGAATAACCACTTTTTAAACCCTCACAGTGACCAAAATTGCCATTTTTACAGAGTTTTCGCTTACTCAAAAGCTTAAATTTTGACCAATTTCAGGCACAAAAATGACTTTAAACACACTTATTTTAGTTGAAAAAGTAATAATTCACATCCAACCGTCATTTAAAGTCAAAAGATCAAATGTTAAAATTTCATCAATATTGACCACTTTTTTGAACGTTCGACAGGTCATCGTTTTTCATCAGAAAATTGATTTTTTGGACTCTACTAAAAATTATTCAAAATGTCATTTGGATCGGGCCTCATGTTGAATAACCACTTTTTAAACCCTCACAGTGACCAAAATTGCCATTTTTAACGAGTTTTCGCTTACTCAAAAGCTTCAATTTTGACCAATTTCAGGCACAGAAATGACTTTAAACACACTTATTTTAGTTGAGAAGGTAATAATTCACATACAACCGTCATTTAAAGTCAAAAGATTAAATGTTAAATTTTCATCAATATTGACCATTTTTTGAACGTTCGACAGGTCCAGGGTCATCGTTTTTCATCAGAAAATTGATTTATTGGACTCTACCAAAAATGATTCAACATGTCATTTGGATCGGGCCTCATGTTTAATAACCACTTTTTAAACCCTCCCAGTGACAAAAATTGCCATTTTACAGAGTTTTTGCTTACTCAAAAGCTTCAATTTTGACCAATTTCAGGCACAGAAATGACTTTAAACACACTTATTTTATTTGAAAAAGTAATAGTTCACATCCAACCGTCATTTAAAGTCAAAAGATTAAATGTGAATTTTTCATCAATATTGACCATTTTTTGAACGTTCGACAGGTCCAGGGTCATCGTTTTTCATCAGAAAATTTATTTTTTGGACTCTACCAAAAATGATTCAAAATGTCATTGGGATCGGGCCTCATGTAGAATAACCACTTTTTAAACCCTCACAGTGACCAAAATTGCCATTTTTACAGAGTTTTGCTTACTCAAAAGCTTCAATTTTGACCAATTTCAGGCACAGAAATGACTTTAAACATACTTATTTTAGTTGAGAAGGTAATAATTCACATCCAACCGTCATTTAAAGTCAAAAGATTAAATGTTAAATTTTCATCAATATTGACAATTTTTTGAACGTTCGACAGGTCCGGGGTCATCGTTTTTCATCAGAAAATTGATTTTTTGGACTCTACTTTAAATGATTCAAAATGTCATTTGGATCGGGCCTCATGTTGAATAACCACTTTTTAAACCCTCACAGTGACCAAAATTGCCATTTTTACTGAGTTTTCGCTTACTCAAAAGCTTCAATTTTGACCAATTTCAGGCACAGAAATGACTTTAAACACACTTATTTTAGTTGAAAAAGTAATATTTCACATACAACCGTCATTTAAAGTCAAAAGATTAAATGTTAAATTTTCATCAATATTGACCATTTTTTGAACGTTCGACAGGTCCGGGGTCATCGTTTTTCATCAGAAAATTGATTTTTTGGACTCTACCAAAAATGATTCAACATGTCATTTGGATCGGGCCTCATATTTAATAACCACTTTTTAAACCCTCACAGTGACCAAAATTGACATTTTTACAGAGTTTTGCTTACTCAAAAGCTTTAATTTTGACCAATTTCAGGCACAGAAATGACTTTAAACACACCTATTTTAGTTGAACAGGTAATAATTCACATCCAACCGTCATTTAAAGTCAAAAGATTAAATGTTAAAATTTCATCAATATTGACCACTTTTTTGAACGTTCGACAGGTTCATCGTTTTTCATCAGAAAATAGATTTTTTGGACTCTACCAAAAATGATTCAAAATGTCATTGGGATCGGGCCTCATGTAGAATAACCACTTTTTAAACCCTCACAGTGACCAAAATTGCCATTTTTACAGAGTTTTGCTTACTCAAAGCTTCAATTTTGACCAATTTCAGGCACAGAAATGACTTTAAACACACTTATTTTAGTTGAGAAGGTAATAATTCACATACAACCGTCATTTAAAGTCAAAAGATTAAATGTTAAATTTTCATCATTATTGACAATTTTTTGAACGTTCGCCAGGTCCGGGGTCATCTCTTTTCATCAGAAAATTGATTTTTTGGACTCTACCAAAAATGATTCAAAATGTCATTTGGATCGGGCCTCATGTTGAATAACCCCTTTTTAAACCCTCACAGTGACCAAAATTGTCATTTTTACAGAGTTTTTGCTTACTCAGACGCTTCAATTTTGACCAATTTCAGGCACAAAAATGACTTTAAACACACTTATTTTAGTTGAAAAAGTAATAATTCACATCCAACCGTCATTTAAAGTCAAAAGATCAAATGTTAAAATTTAATCAATATTGACCACTTTTTTGAACGTTCGACAGGTCAGGGGTCATCGTTTTTCATCAGAAAATTGATTTTTTGGACTCTACTAAAAATAATCCAAATGTCATTTGGATCGGGCCTCATGTTGAATAACCACTTTTTAAACCCTCACAGTGACCAAAATTGCCATTTTTACAGAGTTTTCGCTTATTCAAAAGCTTCAATTTTGACCAATTTCAGGCACAAAAATGACTTTAAACACACTTATTTTAGTTGAAAAAGTAATAATTCACATCCAACCGTCATTTAAAGTCAAAAGATCAAATGTTAAAATTTCATCAATATTGACCACTTTTTTGAACGTTCGACAGGTCATCGTTTTTCATCAGAAAATTGATTTTTTGGACTCTACTAAAAATGATTCAAAATGTCATTTGGATCGGGCCTCATGTTGAATAACCACTTTTTAAACCCTCATAGTGACCAAAATTGCCATTTTTACTGAGTTTTCGCTTACTCAAAAGCTTCAATTTTGACCAATTTCAGGCACAGAAATGACTTTAAACACACTTATTTTAGTTGAAAAAGTAATATTTCACATCCAACCGTCATTTAAAGTCAAAAGATTAAATGTTAAAATTTCATCAATATTGACCACTTTTTTGAAAGTTCGAGAGGTCCGGGGTCATTGTTTTTCGTCAGAAAATTGATTTTTTGGACTCTACCAGAAATGATAGAAAAAATGTCATTGGGATCGGGCCTCATGTAGAATAACCACTTTTTAAACCCTCACAGTGACCAAAATTGCCATTTTTACAGAGTTTTGCTTACTCAAAAGCTTTAATTTTGACCAATTTCAGGCACAGAAGTGACTTTAAACAAACTTATTTTAGTTGAACAGGTAATAATTCACATCCAACCGTCATTTAAAGTCAAAAGATCAAATGTTAAAATTTCATCAATATTGACCACTTTTTTGAACGTTCGACAGGTCATCGTTTTTCATCAGAAAATTGATTTTTTGGACTCTCAAAAGCTTCAATTTTGACCAATTTCAGGCACTTAAATGACTTTAAACACACTTATTTTAGTTGAAAAAGTAATAATTCACATCCAACCTTCATTTAAAGTCAAAAGATTAAATGTTAACATTCCATCAATATTGACCACTTTTTTGAACGTTCGACAGGTCCGGGGTCATCGTTTTTCATCAGAAAATTGATTTTTGGGACTCTACCAAAAATGATTCAAAATGTTATTTGGATCGGGCCTCATGTTTAATAACCACTTTTTAAACCCTCACAGTGACCAAAATTGCCATTTTTACAGAGTTTTCGCTTACTCAAAAGCTTCAATTTTGACCAATTTCAGGCACTGAAATGACTATAAACTCACTTATTTTAGTTGAAAAAGTAATAATTCACATCCAACCGTCATTTAAAGTCAAAAGATTAAATGTTAAAATGTCATCAATATTGACCACTTTTTTGAACGTTCGACAGGTTCATCGTTTTTCATCAGAAAATAGATTTTTTGGACTCTACCAAAAATGATTCAAAATGTCATTGGGATCGGGCCTCATGTAGAATAACCACTTTTTAAACCCTCACAGTGACCAAAATTGCCATTTTTACAGAGTTTTGCTTACTCAAAGCTTCAATTTTGACCAATTTCAGGCACAGAAATGACTTTAAACACACTTATTTTAGTTGAGAAGGTAATAATTCACATACAACCGTCATTTAAAGTCAAAAGATTAAATGTTAAATTTTCATCAATATTGACCATTTTTTGAACATTCGACAGGTCCAGGGTCATCGTTTTTCATCAGAAAATTGATTTTTTGGACTCTACCAAAAATGATTCAAAATGTTATTTGGATCGGGCCTCATGTTGAATAACCACTTTTTAAACCCTCACAGTGACCAAAATTGCCATTTTTACAGAGTTTTCGCTTACTCAAAAGCTTCAATTTTGACCAATTTCAGGCACAGAAATGACTTTAAACACACTTATTTTAGTTGAAAAAGTAATAATTCACATCCAACCATCATTTAAAGTCAAAAGATTAAATGTTAAAATTCCATCAATATTGACCACTTTTTTGAACGTTCGACAGGTCCGGGGTCATCGTTTTTCATCAGAAAATTGAGTTTTTTGGACTCTACCAGAAATGATTCAAAATGTCATTGGGATCGGGCCTCATGTAGAATAACCACTTTTTAAACCCTCACAGTGACCAAAATTGCCATTTTTACAGAGTTTTGCTTACTCAAAAGCTTCAATTTTGACCAATTTCAGGCACAGAAATGACTTTAAACATACTTATTTTAGTTGAGAAGGTAATAATTCACATCCAACCGTCATTTAAAGTCAAAAGATTAAATGTTAAATTTTCATCAATATTGACAATTTTTTGAACGTTCGACAGGTCCGGGGTCATCGTTTTTCATCAGAAAATTGATTTTTTGGACTCTACTAAAAATGATTCAAAATGTCATTTGGATCGGGCCTCATGTTGAATAACCACTTTTTAAACCCTCACAGTGACCAAAATTGCCATTTTTACTGAGTTTTCGCTTACTCAAAAGCTTCAATTTTGACCAATTTCAGGCACAGAAATGACTTTAAACACACTTATTTTAGTTGAAAAAGTAATATTTCACATACAACCGTCATTTAAAGTCAAAAGATTAAATGTTAAATTTTCATCAATATTGACCATTTTTTGAACGTTCGACAGGTCCAGGGTCATCGTTTTTCATCAGAAAATTTATTTTTTGCACTCTACCAAAAATGATTCAAAATGTCATTTGGATCGGGCCTCATGTTGAATAACCACTTTTTAAACCCTCACAGTGACCAAAATTGCCATTTTTACAGAGTTTTCGCTTACTCAAAAGCTTCAATTTTGACCAATTTCAGGCACAGAAATGGCTTTAAACACACTTATTTTAGTTGAAAAAGTAATAATTCACATCCAACCATCATTTAAAGTCAAAAGATTAAATGTTAAATTTTCATCAATATTGACCATTTTTTGAACGTTCGACAGGTCATCGTTTTTCATCAGAAAATTTATTTTTTGGACTCTACCAAAAATGATTCAAAATGTCATTGGGATCGGGCCTCATGTAGAATAACCACTTTTTAAACCCTCACAGTGACCAAAATTGCCATTTTTACAGACTTTTGCTTACTCAAAAGCTTCAATTTTGACCAATTTCAGGCACAGAAATGACTTTAAACACACTTATTTTAGTTGAGAAGGTAATAATTCACATCCAACCGTCATTTACAGTCAAAAGATTATATGTTAAATTTTCATCAATATTGACAATTTTTTGAACGTTCGACAGGTCTGGGGTCATCGTTTTTCATCAGAAAATTGATTTTTTGGACTCTACCAAAAATTATTCAAAATGTCATTTGGATCGGGCCTCATGTTGAATAACCACTTTTTAAACCCTCACAGTGACCAAAATTGCCAATTTTACAGAGTTTTCGCTTACTCAAAAGCTTCAATTTTGACCAATTTCAGGCACAAAAATGACTTTAAACACAATCATATTAGTTGAAAAAGTAATAATTCACATCCAACCGTCATTTAAAGTCAAAAGATCAAATGTTAAAATTTCATCAATATTGACCACTTTTTTGAACGTTCGACAGGTCATCGTTTTTCATCAGAAAATTGATTTTTTGGACTCTACTAAAAATTATTCAAAATGTCATTTGGATCGGGCCTCATGTTGAATAACCACTTTTTAAACCCTCACAGTGACCAAAATTGCCATTTTTACAGAGTTTTCGCTTACTCAAAAGCTTCAATTTTGACCAATTTCAGGCACAGAAATGACTTTAAACACACTTATTTTAGTTGAAAAAGTAATATTTCACATCCAACCGTCATTTAAAGTCAAAAGATTAAATGTTAAAATTTGATCAATATTGACCACTTTTTTGAAAGTTCGAGAGGTCCGGGGTCATTGTTTTTCATCAGAAAATTGATTTTTTGGACTCTACCATAAATGATTCAAAATGTCATTGGGATCGGGCCTCATGTAGAATAACCACTTTTTAAACCCTCACAGTGACCAAAATTGCCATTTTTACAGAGTTTTGCTTACTCAAAAGCTTTAATTTTGACCAATTTCAGGCACAGAAGTGACTTTAAACACACTTATTTTAGTTGAACAGGTAATAATTCACATCCAACCGTCATTTAAAGTCAAAAGATTAAATGTTAAATTTTCATCAATATTGACCATTTTTTGAACATTCGACAGGTCCAGGGTCATCGTTTTTCATCAGAAAATTGATTTATTGGACTCTACCAAAAATGATTCAACATGTCATTTGGATCGGGCCTCATGTTTAATAACCACTTTTTAAACCCTCACAGTGACCAAAATTGCCATTTTTACAGAGTTTTGCTTACTCAAAAGCTTTAATTTTGACCAATTTCAGGCACAGAAATGACTTTAAACACACTTATTTTAGTTGAACAGGTAATAACTCACATACAACCGTCATTTAAAGTCAAAAGATTAAATGTTAAATTTTCATCAATATTGACCATTTTTTGAACGTTCGACAGGTCCAGGGTCATCGTTTTTCATCAGAAAATTGATTTTTTGGACTCTACCAAAAATGATTCAAAATGTCATTTGGATCGGGCCTCATGTTTAATAACCACTTTTTAAACCCTCACAGTGACCAAAATTGCCATTTTTACTGAGTTTTCGCTTACTCAAAAGCTTCAATTTTGACCAATTTCAGGCACAGAAGTGACTTTAAACACACTTATTTTAGTTGAACAGGTAATAATTCACATCCAACCGTCATTTAAAGTCAAAAGATTAAATGTTAAATTTTCATCAATATTGACCATTTTTTGAACGTTCGACAGGTCCAGGGTCATCGTTTTTCATCAGAAAATTGATTTATTGGACTCTACCAAAAATGATTCAACATGTCATTTGGATCGGCCCTCATGTTTAATAACCACTTTTTAAACCCTCCCAGTGACAAAAATTGGCATTTTACAGAGTTTTTGCTTTCTCAAAAGCTTCAATTTTGACCAATTTCAGGCACAGAAATGACTTTAAACACACTTATTTTATTTGAAAAAGTAATAGTTCACATCCAACCGTCATTTAAAGTCAAAAGATTAAATGTGAATTTTTCATCAATATTGACCATTTTTTGAACGTTCGACAGGTCCAGGGTCATCGTTTTTCATCAGAAAATTTATTTTTTGGACTCTACCAAAAATGATTCAAAATGTCATTGGGATCGGGCCTCATGTAGAATAACCACTTTTTAAACCCTCACAGTGACCAAAATTGCCATTTTTACAGAGTTTTGCTTACTCAAAAGCTTCAATTTTGACCAATGTCAGGCACAGAAATGACTTTAAAAATACTTATTTTAGTTGAGAAGGTAATAATTCACATCCAACCGTCATTTAAAGTCAAAAGATTAAATGTTAAATTTTCATCAATATTGACAATTTTTTGAACGTTCGACAGGTCCGGGGTCATCGTTTTTCATCAGAAAATTGATTTTTTGGACTCTACTAAAAATGATTCAAAATGTCATTTGGATCGGGCCTCATGTTGAATAACCACTTTTTAAACCCTCACAGTGACCAAAATTGCCATTTTTACTGAGTTTTCGCTTACTCAAAAGCTTCAATTTTGACCAATTTCAGGCACAGAAATGACTTTAAACACACTTATTTTAGTTGAAAAAGTAATATTTCACATACAACCGTCATTTAAAGTCAAAAGATTAAATGTTAAATTTTCATCAATATTGACCATTTTTTGAACGTTCGACAGGTCCAGGGTCATCGTTTTTCATCAGAAAATTGATTTTTTGCACTCTACCAAAAATGATTCAAAATGTCATTTGGATCGGGCCTCATGTTGAATAACCACTTTTTAAACCCTCACAGTGACCAAAATTGCCATTTTTACAGAGTTTTCGCTTACTCAAAAGCTTCAATTTTGACCAATTTCAGGCACAGAAATGGCTTTAAACACACTTATTTTAGTTGAAAAAGTAATAATTCACATCCAACCATCATTTAAAGTCAAAAGATTAAATGTTAAATTTTCATCAATATTGACCATTTTTTGAACGTTCGACAGGTCCGGGGTCATCGTTTTTCATCAGAAAATTGATTTTTTGGACTCTACCAAAAATGATTCAACATGTCATTTGGATCGGGCCTCATATTTAATAACCACTTTTTAAACCCTCACAGTGACCAAAATTGACATTTTTACAGAGTTTTGCTTACTCAAAAGCTTTAATTTTGACCAATTTCAGGCACAGAAATGACTTTAAACACACCTATTTTAGTTGAACAGGTAATAATTCACATCCAACCGTCATTTAAAGTCAAAAGATTAAATGTTAAAATTTCATCAATATTGACCACTTTTTTGAACGTTCGACAGGTTCATCGTTTTTCATCAGAAAATAGATTTTTTGGACTCTACCAAAAATGATTCAAAATGTCATTGGGATCGGGCCTCATGTAGAATAACCACTTTTTAAACCCTCACAGTGACCAAAATTGCCATTTTTACAGAGTTTTGCTTACTCAAAGCTTCAATTTTGACCAATTTCAGGCACAGAAATGACTTTAAACACACTTATTTTAGTTGAGAAGGTAATAATTCACATACAACCGTCATTTAAAGTCAAAAGATTAAATGTTAAATTTTCATCAATATTGACAATTTTTTGAACGTTCGACAGGTCCGGGGTCATCGTTTTTCATCAGAAAATTGATTTTTTGGACTCTACCAAAAATTATTCAAAATGTCATTTGGATCGGGCCTCATGTTGAATAACCACTTTTTAAACCCTCACAGTGACCAAAATTGCCATTTTTACAGAGTTTTCGCTTACTCAAAAGCTTCAATTTTGACCAATTTCAGGCACAGAAATGGCTTTAAACACACTTATTTTAGTTGAAAAAGTAATAATTCACATCCAACCATCATTTAAAGTCAAAAGATTAAATGTTAAATTTTCATCAATATTGACCATTTTTTGAACGTTCGACAGGTCCGGGGTCATCGTTTTTCATCAGAAAATTGATTTTTTGGACTCTACCAAAAATGATTCAACATGTCATTTGGATCGGGCCTCATATTTAATAACCACTTTTTAAACCCTCACAGTGACCAAAATTGACATTTTTACAGAGTTTTGCTTACTCAAAAGCTTTAATTTTGACCAATTTCAGGCACAGAAATGACTTTAAACACACCTATTTTAGTTGAACAGGTAATAATTCACATCCAACCGTCATTTAAAGTCAAAAGATTAAATGTTAAAATTTCATCAATATTGACCACTTTTTTGAACGTTCGACAGGTTCATCGTTTTTCATCAGAAAATAGATTTTTTGGACTCTACCAAAAATGATTCAAAATGTCATTGGGATCGGGCCTCATGTAGAATAACCACTTTTTAAACCCTCACAGTGACCAAAATTGCCATTTTTACAGAGTTTTGCTTACTCAAAGCTTCAATTTTGACCAATTTCAGGCACAGAAATGACTTTAAACACACTTATTTTAGTTGAGAAGGTAATAATTCACATACAACCGTCATTTAAAGTCAAAAGATTAAATGTTAAATTTTCATCAATATTGACAATTTTTTGAACGTTCGACAGGTCCGGGGTCATCGTTTTTCATCAGAAAATTGATTTTTTGGACTCTACCAAAAATTATTCAAAATGTCATTTGGATCGGGCCTCATGTTGAATAACCACTTTTTAAACCCTCACAGTGACCAAAATTGCCATTTTTACAGAGTTTTTGCTTACTCAGACGCCTCAATTTTGACCAATTTCAGGCACAAAAATGACTTTAAACACACTCATTTTAGTTGAAAAAGTAATAATTCACATCCAACCGTCATTTAAAGTCAAAAGATCAAATGTTAAAATTTCATCAATATTGACCACTTTTTTGAACGTTCGACAGGTCAGGGGTCATTGTTTTTCATCAGAAAATAGATTTTTTGGACTCTACCAGAAATGATTCAAAATGTCATTGGGATCGGGCCTCATGTAGAATAACCACTTTTTAAACCCTCACAGTGACCAAAATTGACATTTTTACAGAGTTTTGCTTACTGAAAAGTTTTAATTTTGACCAATTTCAAGCACAGAAGTGACTTTAAACACACTTATTTTAGTTGAACAGAAAATAATTCACATACAACCGTCATTTAAAGTCAAAAGATTAAATGTTAAATTTTCATCAATATTGACCATTTTTTGAACGTTCGACAGGTCCAGGGTCATCGTTTTTTATCAGAAAATTGATTTTTTTGGACTCTATCAAAAATGATTCAAAATGTCATTTGGATCGGGCCTCATGTTGAATAACCACTTTTTAAACCCTCACAGTGACCAAAATTGCCATTTTTACAGAGTTTTCGCTTATTCAAAAGCTTCAATTTTGACCAATTTCAGGCACAAAAATGACTTTAAACACACTTATTTTAGTTGAAAAAGTAATAATTCACATCCAACCATCATTTAAAGTCAAAAGATCAAATGTTAAAATTTCATCAATATTGACCACTTTTTTGAACGTTCGACAGGTCATCGTTTTTCATCAGAAAATTGATTTTTTGGACTCTACTAAAAATGATTCAAAATGTCATTTGGATCGGGCCTCATGTTGAATAACCACTTTTTAAACCCTCACAGTGACCAAAATTGCCATTTTTACTGAGTTTTCGCTTACTCAAAAGCTTCAATTTTGACCAATTTCAGGCACAGAAATGACTTTAAACACACTTATTTTAGTTGAAAAAGTAATATTTCACATCCAACCGTCATTTAAAGTCAAAAGATTAAATGTTAAAATTTCATCAATATTGACCACTTTTTTGAAAGTTCGAGAGGTCCGGGGTCATTGTTTTTCGTCAGAAAATTGATTTTTTGGACTCTACCAGAAATGATAGAAAAAATGTCATTGGGATCGGGCCTCATGTAGAATAACCACTTTTTAAACCCTCACAGTGACCAAAATTGCCATTTTTACAGAGTTTTGCTTACTCAAAAGCTTTAATTTTGACCAATTTCAGGCACAGAAGTGACTTTAAACAAACTTATTTTAGTTGAACAGGTAATAATTCACATCCAACCGTCATTTAAAGTCAAAAGATCAAATGTTAAAATTTCATCAATATTGACCACTTTTTTGAACGTTCGACAGGTCATCGTTTTTCATCAGAAAATAGATTTTTTGGACTCTACTAAAAATGATTCAAAATGTCATTTGGATCGTGCCTCATGTTGAATAACCACTTTTTAAACCCTCACAGTGACCAAAATTGCCATTTTTACAGAGTTTTTGCTTACTCAAAAGCTTCAATTTTGACCAATTTCAGGCACTTAAATGACTTTAAACACACTTATTTTAGTTGAAAAAGTAATAATTCACATCCAACCTTCATTTAAAGTCAAAAGATTAAATGTTAACATTCCATCAATATTGACCACTTTTTTGAACGTTCGACAGGTCCGGGGTCATCGTTTTTCATCAGAAAATTGATTTTTGGGACTCTACCAAAAATGATTCAAAATGTTATTTGGATCGGGCCTCATGTTTAATAACCACTTTTTAAACCCTCACAGTGACCAAAATTGCCATTTTTACAGAGTTTTCGCTTACTCAAAAGCTTCAATTTTGACCAATTTCAGGCACTGAAATGACTATAAACTCACTTATTTTAGTTGAAAAAGTAATAATTCACATCCAACCGTCATTTAAAGTCAAAAGATTAAATGTTAAAATGTCATCAATATTGACCACTTTTTTGAACGTTCGACAGGTTCATCGTTTTTCATCAGAAAATAGATTTTTTGGACTCTACCAAAAATGATTCAAAATGTCATTGGGATCGGGCCTCATGTAGAATAACCACTTTTTAAACCCTCACAGTGACCAAAATTGCCATTTTTACAGAGTTTTGCTTACTCAAAGCTTCAATTTTGACCAATTTCAGGCACAGAAATGACTTTAAACACACTTATTTTAGTTGAGAAGGTAATAATTCACATACAACCGTCATTTAAAGTCAAAAGATTAAATGTTAAATTTTCATCAATATTGACCATTTTTTGAACATTCGACAGGTCCAGGGTCATCGTTTTTCATCAGAAAATTGATTTTTTGGACTCTACCAAAAATGATTCAAAATGTTATTTGGATCGGGCCTCATGTTGAATAACCACTTTTTAAACCCTCACAGTGACCAAAATTGCCATTTTTACAGAGTTTTCGCTTACTCAAAAGCTTCAATTTTGACCAATTTCAGGCACAGAAATGACTTTAAACACACTTATTTTAGTTGAAAAAGTAATAATTCACATCCAACCATCATTTAAAGTCAAAAGATTAAATGTTAAAATTCCATCAATATTGACCACTTTTTTGAACGTTCGACAGGTCCGGGGTCATCGTTTTTCATCAGAAAATTGAGTTTTTTGGACTCTACCAGAAATGATTCAAAATGTCATTGGGATCGGGCCTCATGTAGAATAACCACTTTTTAAACCCTCACAGTGACCAAAATTGCCATTTTTACAGACTTTTGCTTACTCAAAAGCTTTAATTTTGACCAATTTCAGGCACAGAAATGACTTTAAACACACTTATTTTAGTTGAACAGGTAATAATTCACATACAACCGTCATTTAAAGTCAAAAGATTAAATGTTAATTTTTCAATATTGACCATTTTTTGAACGTTCGACAGGTCCAGGGTCATCGTTTTTCATCAGAAAATTGATTTTTTGGACTCTACCAAAAATGATTCAAAATGTCATTTGGATCGGGCCTCATGTTGAATAACCACTTTTTAAACCCTTCCAGTGACCAAAATTGCCGTTTTTACAGAGTTTTTGCTTACTCAAAAGCTTCAATTTTGACCAATTTCAGGCACAAAAATGACTTTAAACACACTTATTTTAGTTGAAAAAGTAATAATTCACATCCAACCGTCATTTAAAGTCAAAAGATCAAATGTTAAAATTTCATCAATATTGACCACTTTTTTGAACGTTCGACAGGTCATCGTTTTTCATCAGAAAATTGATTTTTTGGACTCTACTAAAAATAATCCAAATGTCATTTGGATCGGGCCTCATGTTGAATAACCACTTTTTAAACCCTCACAGTGACCAAAATTGCCATTTTTAATGAGTTTTCGCTGACTCAAAAGCTTCAATTTTGACCAATTTCAGGCACAGAAATGACTTTAAACACACTTATTTTAGTTGAAAAAGTAATATTTCACATCCAACCGTCATTTAAAGTCAAAAGATTAAATGTTAAAATTTCATCAATATTGACCACTTTTTTGAAAGTTCGACAGGTCCAGGGTCATCGTTTTTCATCAGAAAATTGATTTTTTGCACTCTACCAAAAATGATTCAAAATGTCATTTGGATCGGGCCTCATGTTGAATAACCACTTTTTAAACCCTCACAGTGACCAAAATTGCCATTTTTACTGAGTTTTCGCTTACTCAAAAGCTTCAATTTTGACCAATTTCAGGCACAGAAATGACTTTAAACACACTTATTTTAGTTGAAAAAGTAATATTTCACATCCAACCGTCATTTAAAGTCAAAAGATTAAATGTTAAAATTTCATCAATATTGACCTCTTTTTTGAAAGTTCGACAGGTCCAGGGTCATCGTTTTTCATCAGAAAATTGATTTTTTGCACTCTACCAAAAATGATTCAAAATGTCATTTGGATCGGGCCTCATGTTGAATAACCACTTTTTAAACCCTCACAGTGACCAAAATTGCCATTTTTACAGAGTTTTCGCTTACTCAAAAGCTTCAATTTTGACCAATTTCAGGCACAGAAATGGCTTTAAACACACTTATTTTAGTTGAAAAAGTAATAATTCACATCCAACCATCATTTAAAGTCAAAAGATTAAATGTTAAATTTTCATCAATATTGACCATTTTTTGAACGTTCGACAGGTCCGGGGTCATCGTTTTTCATCAGAAAATTGAATTTTTTGGACTCTACCAAAAATGATTCAAAATGTCATTTGGATCGGGCCTCATGTTTAATAACCACTTTTTAAACCCTCACAGTGACCAAAATTGCCATTTTTACAGAGTTTTCGCTTACTCAAAAGCTTCAATTTTGACCAATTTCAGGCACTTAAATGACTTTAAACACACTTATTTTAGTTGAAAAAGTAATAATTCACATCCAACCTTCATTTAAAGTCAAAAGATTAAATGTTAAAATTCCATCAATATTGACCACTTTTTTGAACGTTCGACAGGTCCGGGGTCATCGTTTTTCATCAGAAAATTGATTTTTTGGACTCTACCAAAAATGATTCAAAATGTTATTTGGATCGGGCCTCATGTTTAATAACCACTTTTTAAACCCTCACAGTGACCAAAATTGCCATTTTTACAGAGTTATCGCTAACTCAAAAGCTTCAATTTTGACCAATTTCAGGCACTGAAATGACTGTAAACTCACTTATTTTAGTTGAAAAAGTAATAATTCACATCCAACCGTCATTTAAAGTCAAAAGATTAAATGTTAAAATTTCATCAATATTGACCACTTTTTTGAAAGTTCGACAGGTCCAGGGTCATCGTTTTTCATCAGAAAATTGATTTTTTGCACTCTACCAAAAATGATTCAAAATGTCATTTGGATCGGGCCTCATGTTGAATAACCACTTTTTAAACCCTCACAGTGACCAAAATTGCCATTTTTACAGAGTTTTCGCTTACTCAAAAGCTTCAATTTTGACCAATTTCAGGCACAGAAATGGCTTTAAACACACTTATTTTACTTGAAAAAGTAATAATTCACATCCAACCGTCATTTAAAGTCAAAAGATTAAATGTTAAAATTTCATCAATATTGACCACTTTTTTGAACGTTCGACAGGTTCATCGTTTTTCATCAGAAAATAGATTTTTTGGACTCTACCAAAAATGATTCAAAATGTCATTGGGATCGGGCCTCATGTAGAATAACCACTTTTTAAACCCTCACAGTGACCAAAATTGCCATTTTTACAGAGTTTTGCTTACTCAAAGCTTCAATTTTGACCAATTTCAGGCACAGAAATGACTTTAAACACACTTATTTTAGTTGAGAAGGTAATAATTCACATACAACCGTCATTTAAAGTCAAAAGATTAAATGTTAAATTTTCATCATTATTGACAATTTTTTGAACGTTCGCCAGGTCCGGGGTCATCGCTTTTCATCAGAAAATTGATTTTTTGGACTCTACCAAAAATGATTCAAAATGTCATTTGGATCGGGCCTCATGTTGAATAACCCCTTTTTAAACCCTCACAGTGACCAAAATTGCCATTTTTACAGAGTTTTCGCTTACTTAGACGCTTCAATTTTGACCAATTTCAGGCACAAAAATGACTTTAAACACACTTATTTTAGTTGAAAAAGTAATAATTCACATCCAACCGTCATTTAAAGTCAAAAGATCAAATGTTAAAATTTCATCAATATTGACCACTTTTTTGAACGTTCGACAGGTCAGGGGTCATCGTTTTTCATCAGAAAATTGATTTTTTGGACTCTACTAAAAATAATCCAAATGTCATTTGGATCGGGCCTCATGTTGAATAACCACTTTTTAAACCCTCACAGTGACCAAAATTGCCATTTTTACAGAGTTTTCGCTTATTCAAAAGCTTCAATTTTGACCAATTTCAGGCACAAAAATGACTTTAAACACACTTATTTTAGTTAAAAAAGTAATAATTCACATCCAACCGTCATTTAAAGTCAAAAGATCAAATGTTAAAATTTCATCAATATTGACCACTTTTTTGAACGTTCGACAGGTCATCGTTTTTCATCAGAAAATTGATTTTTTGGACTCTACTAAAAATGATTCAAAATGTCATTTGGATCGGGCCTCATGTTGAATAACCACTTTTTAAACCCTCATAGTGACCAAAATTGCCATTTTTACTGAGTTTTCGCTTACTCAAAAGCTTCAATTTTGACCAATTTCAGGCACAGAAATGACTTTAAACACACTTATTTTAGTTGAAAAAGTAATATTTCACATCCAACCGTCATTTAAAGTCAAAAGATTAAATGTTAAAATTTCATCAATATTGACCACTTTTTTGAAAGTTCGAGAGGTCCGGGGTCATTGTTTTTCATCAGAAAATTGATTTTTTGGACTCTACCAGAAATGATTCAAAATGTCATTGGGATCGGGCCTCATGTAGAATAACCACTTTTTAAACCCTCACAGTGACCAAAATTGCCATTTTTACAGAGTTTTGCTTACTCAAAAGCTTTAATTTTGACCAATTTCAGGCACAGAAGTGACTTTAAACAAACTTATTTTAGTTGAACAGGTAATAATTCACATACAACCGTCATTTAAAGTCAAAAGATCAAATGTTAAAATTTCATCAATATTGACCACTTTTTTGAACGTTCGACAGGTCATCGTTTTTCATCAGAAAATTGATTTTTTGGACTCTACTAAAAATGATTCAAAATGTCATTTGGATCGTGCCTCATGTTGAATAACCACTTTTTAAACCCTCACAGTGACCAAAATTGCCATTTTTACAGAGTTTTTGCTTACTCAAAAGCTTCAATTTTGACCAATTTCAGGCACTTAAATGACTTTAAACACACTTATTTTAGTTGAAAAAGTAATAATTCACATCCAACCTTCATTTAAAGTCAAAAGATTAAATGTTAAAATTCCATCAATATTGACCACTTTTTTGAACGTTCGACAGGTCCGGGGTCATCGTTTTTCATCAGAAAATTGATTTTTGGGACTCTACCAAAAATGATTCAAAATGTTATTTGGATCGGGCCTCATGTTTAATAACCACTTTTTAAACCCTCACAGTGACCAAAATTGCCATTTTTACAGAGTTTTCGCTTACTCAAAAGCTTCAATTTTGACCAATTTCAGGCACTGAAATGACTATAAACTCACTTATTTTAGTTGAAAAAGTAATAATTCACATCCAACCGTCATTTAAAGTCAAAAGATGAAATGTTAAAATGTCATCAATATTGACCACTTTTTTGAACGTTCGACAGGTTCATCGTTTTTCATCAGAAAATAGATTTTTTGGACTCTACCAAAAATGATTCAAAATGTCATTGGGATCGGGCCTCATGTAGAATAACCACTTTTTAAACCCTCACAGTGACCAAAATTGCCATTTTTACAGAGTTTTGCTTACTCAAAGCTTCAATTTTGACCAATTTCAGGCACAGAAATGACTTTAAACACACTTATTTTAGTTGAGAAGGTAATAATTCACATACAACCGTCATTTAAAGTCAAAAGATTAAATGTTAAATTTTCATCAATATTGAAAATTTTTTGAACGTTCGACAGGTCCGGGGTCATCGTTTTTCATCAGAAAATTGATTTTTTGGACTCTACCAAAAATTATTCAAAATGTCATTTGGATCGGGCCTCATGTTGAATAACCACTTTTTAAACCCTCACAGTGACCAAAATTGCCATTTTTACAGAGTTTTTGCTTACTCAGACGCTTCAATTTTGACCAATTTCAGGCACAAAAATGACTTTAAACACACTCATTTTAGTTGAAAAAGTAATAATTCACATCCAACCGTCATTTAAAGTCAAAAGATCAAATGTTAAAATTTCATCAATATTGACCACTTTTTTGAACGTTCGACAGGTCAGGGGTCATTGTTTTTCATCAGAAAATAGATTTTTTGGACTCTACCAGAAATGATTCAAAATGTCATTGGGATCGGGCCTCATGTAGAATAACCACTTTTTAAACCCTCACAGTGACCAAAATTGCCATTTTTACAGAGTTTTGCTTACTCAAAAGCTTTAATTTTGACCAATTTCAGGCACAGAAGTGACTTTAAACAAACTTATTTTAGTTGAACAGGTAATAATTCACATACAACCGTCATTTAAAGTCAAAAGATCAAATGTTAAAATTTCATCAATATTGACCACTTTTTTGAACGTTCGACAGGTCATCGTTTTTCATCAGAAAATTGATTTTTTGGACTCTACTAAAAATGATTCAAAATGTCATTTGGATCGTGCCTCATGTTGAATAACCACTTTTTAAACCCTCACAGTGACCAAAATTGCCATTTTTACAGAGTTTTTGCTTACTCAAAAGCTTCAATTTTGACCAATTTCAGGCACTTAAATGACTTTAAACACACTTATTTTAGTTGAAAAAGTAATAATTCACATCCAACCTTCATTTAAAGTCAAAAGATTAAATGTTAAAATTCCATCAATATTGACCACTTTTTTGAACGTTCGACAGGTCCGGGGTCATCGTTTTTCATCAGAAAATTGATTTTTGGGACTCTACCAAAAATGATTCAAAATGTTATTTGGATCGGGCCTCATGTTTAATAACCACTTTTTAAACCCTCACAGTGACCAAAATTGCCATTTTTACAGAGTTTTCGCTTACTCAAAAGCTTCAATTTTGACCAATTTCAGGCACTGAAATGACTATAAACTCACTTATTTTAGTTGAAAAAGTAATAATTCACATCCAACCGTCATTTAAAGTCAAAAGATGAAATGTTAAAATGTCATCAATATTGACCACTTTTTTGAACGTTCGACAGGTTCATCGTTTTTCATCAGAAAATAGATTTTTTGGACTCTACCAAAAATGATTCAAAATGTCATTGGGATCGGGCCTCATGTAGAATAACCACTTTTTAAACCCTCACAGTGACCAAAATTGCCATTTTTACAGAGTTTTGCTTACTCAAAGCTTCAATTTTGACCAATTTCAGGCACAGAAATGACTTTAAACACACTTATTTTAGTTGAGAAGGTAATAATTCACATACAACCGTCATTTAAAGTCAAAAGATTAAATGTTAAATTTTCATCAATATTGACAATTTTTTGAACGTTCGACAGGTCCGGGGTCATCGTTTTTCATCAGAAAATTGATTTTTTGGACTCTACCAAAAATTATTCAAAATGTCATTTGGATCGGGCCTCATGTTGAATAACCACTTTTTAAACCCTCACAGTGACCAAAATTGCCATTTTTACAGAGTTTTTGCTTACTCAGACGCTTCAATTTTGACCAATTTCAGGCACAAAAATGACTTTAAACACACTCATTTTAGTTGAAAAAGTAATAATTCACATCCAACCGTCATTTAAAGTCAAAAGATCAAATGTTAAAATTTCATCAATATTGACCACTTTTTTGAACGTTCGACAGGTCAGGGGTCATTGTTTTTCATCAGAAAATAGATTTTTTGGACTCTACCAGAAATGATTCAAAATGTCATTGGGATCGGGCCTCATGTAGAATAACCACTTTTTAAACCCTCACAGTGACCAAAATTGACATTTTTACAGAGTTTTGCTTACTGAAAAGTTTTAATTTTGACCAATTTCAAGCACAGAAGTGACTTTAAACACACTTATTTTAGTTGAACAGAAAATAATTCACATACAACCGTCATTTAAAGTCAAAAGATTAAATGTTAAATTTTCATCAATATTGACCATTTTTTGAACGTTCGACAGGTCCAGGGTCATCGTTTTTTATCAGAAAATTGATTTTTTTGGACTCTATCAAAAATGATTCAAAATGTCATTTGGATCGGGCCTCATGTTGAATAACCACTTTTTAAACCCTCACAGTGACCAAAATTGCCATTTTTACAGAGTTTTCGCTTATTCAAAAGCTTCAATTTTGACCAATTTCAGGCACAAAAATGACTTTAAACACACTTATTTTAGTTGAAAAAGTAATAATTCACATCCAACCATCATTTAAAGTCAAAAGATCAAATGTTAAAATTTCATCAATATTGACCACTTTTTTGAACGTTCGACAGGTCATCGTTTTTCATCAGAAAATTGATTTTTTGGACTCTACTAAAAATGATTCAAAATGTCATTTGGATCGGGCCTCATGTTGAATAACCACTTTTTAAACCCTCACAGTGACCAAAATTGACATTTTTACTGAGTTTTCGCTTACTCAAAAGCTTCAATTTTGACCAATTTCAGGCACAGAAATGACTTTAAACACACTTATTTTAGTTGAAAAAGTAATATTTCACATCCAACCGTCATTTAAAGTCAAAAGATTAAATGTTAAAATTTCATCAATATTGACCACTTTTTTGAAAGTTCGAGAGGTCCGGGGTCATTGTTTTTCATCAGAAAATTGATTTTTTGGACTCTACCAGAAATGATTCAAAATGTCATTGGGATCGGGCCTCATGTAGAATAACCACTTTTTAAACCCTCACAGTGACCAAAATTGCCATTTTTACAGAGTTTTGCTTACTCAAAGCTTTAATTTTGACCAATTTCAGGCACAGAAGTGACTTTAAACAAACTTATTTTAGTTGACCAGGTAATAATTCACATACAACCGTCATTTAAAGTCAAAAGATTAAATGTTAAATTTTCATCAATATTGACCATTTTTTGAACGTTCGACAGGTCCAGGGTCATCGTTTTTCATCAGAAAATTGACTTTTTTGCACTCTACCAAAAATGATTCAAAATGTCATTTGGATCGTGCCTCATGTTGAATAACCACTTTTTAAACCCTCACAGTGACCAAAATTGCCATTTTTACAGAGTTTTCGCTTACTCAAAAGCTTCAATTTTGACCAATTTCAGGCACAGAAATGGCTTTAAACACACTTATTTTAGTTGAAAAAGTAATAATTCACATCCAACCATCATTTAAAGTCAAAAGATTAAATGTTAAATTTTCATCAATATTGACCAATTTTTTGAACGTTCGACAGGTCCGGGTCATCGTTTTTCATCAGAAAATTGAATTTTTTGGACTACCAAAAATGATTCAAAATGTCATTTGGATCGGGCCTCATGTTTAATAACCACTTTTTAAACCCTCACAGTGACCAAAATTGCCATTTTTACAGAGTTTTCGCTTACTCAAAAGCTTCAATTTTGACCAATTTCAGGCACAGAAATGACTTTAAACACACTTATTTTAGTTGAGAAAGTAATAATTCACATCCAACCATCATTTAAAGTCAAAAGATTAAATGTTAAATTTTCATCAATATTGACCATTTTTTGAACGTTCGACAGGTCCGGGGTCATCGTTTTTCATCAGAAAATTGATTTTTTGGACTCTACCAAAAATGATTCAACATGTCATTTGGATCGGGCCTCATGTTTAATAACCACTTTTTAAACCCTCACAGTGACCAAAATTGCCATTTTTACAGAGTTTTGCTTACTCAAAAGCTTTAATTTTGACCAATTTCAGGCACAGAAATGACTTTAAACACACTTATTTTAGTTGAACAGGTAATAATTCACATACAACTGTCATTTAAAGTCAAAAGATTAAATGTTAATTTTTCATCAATATTGACCATTTTTTGAACGTTCGACAGGTCCAGGGTCATCGTTTTTCATCAGAAAATTGATTTTTTGGACTCTACCAAAAATTATTCAAAATGTCATTTGGATCGGGCCTCATGTTTAATAACCACTTTTTAAACCCTCCCAGTGACAAAAATTGCCATTTTTACAGAGTTTTTGCTTACTCAAAAGCTTCAATTTTGACCAATTTCAGGCACAGAAATGACTTTAAACACACTTATTTTATTTGAAAAAGTAATAGTTCACATCCAACCGTCATTTAAAGTCAAAAGATTAAATGTTAAAATTTCATCAATATTGACCACTTTTTTGAACGTTCGACAGGTCCGGGGTCATCGTTTTTCAATAGAAAATTTATTTTTTGGACTCTACCAAAAATGATTCAAAATGTCATTGAGATCGGGCCTCATGTAGAATAACCACTTTTTAAACCCTCACAGTGACCAAAATTGCCATTTTTACAGAGTTTTGCTTACTCAAAAGCTTCAATTTTGACCAATTTCAGGCACAGAAATGACTTTAAACACACTTATTTTAGTTGAGAAGGTAATAATTCACATCCAACAGTCATTTAAAGTCAAAAGATTAAATGTTACATTTTCATCAATATTGACAATTTTTTGAACGTTCGACAGGTCCGGGGTCATCGTTTTTCATCAGAAAATTGATTTTTTGGACTCTACTAAAAATTATTCAAAATGTCATTTGGATCGGGCCTCATGTTGAATAACCACTTTTTAAACCCTCACAGTGACCAAAATTGCCATTTTTACAGAGTTTTCGCTTACTCAAAAGCTTCAATTTTGACCAATTTCAGGCACAAAAATGACTTTAAACACACTTATTTTAGTTGAAAAAGTAATAATTCACATCCAACCGTCATTTAAAGTCAAAAGATTAAATGTTAAAATTTCATCAATATTGACCACTTTTTTGAACGTTCGACAGGTCCGGGGTCATCGTTTTTCATCAGAAAATTGATTTTTGGGACTCTACCAAAAATGATTCAAAATGTTATTTGGATCGGGCCTCATGTTTAATAACCACTTTTTAAACCCTCACAGTGACCAAAATTGCCATTTTTACAGAGTTTTCGCTTACTCAAAAGCTTCAATTTTGACCAATTTCAGGCACTGAAATGACTATAAACTCACTTATTTTAGTTGAAAAAGTAATAATTCACATCCAACCGTCATTTAAAGTCAAAAGATGAAATGTTAAAATGTCATCAATATTGACCACTTTTTTGAACGTTCGACAGGTTCATCGTTTTTCATCAGAAAATAGATTTTTTGGACTCTACCAAAAATGATTCAAAATGTCATTGGGATCGGGCCTCATGTAGAATAACCACTTTTTAAACCCTCACAGTGACCAAAATTGCCATTTTTACAGAGTTTTGCTTACTCAAAGCTTCAATTTTGACCAATTTCAGGCACAGAAATGACTTTAAACACACTTATTTTAGTTGAGAAGGTAATAATTCACATACAACCGTCATTTAAAGTCAAAAGATTAAATGTTAAATTTTCATCAATATTGACAATTTTTTGAACGTTCGACAGGTCCGGGGTCATCGTTTTTCATCAGAAAATTGATTTTTTGGACTCTACCAAAAATTATTCAAAATGTCATTTGGATCGGGCCTCATGTTGAATAACCACTTTTTAAACCCTCACAGTGACCAAAATTGCCATTTTTACAGAGTTTTTGCTTACTCAGACGCTTCAATTTTGACCAATTTCAGGCACAAAAATGACTTTAAACACACTCATTTTAGTTGAAAAAGTAATAATTCACATCCAACCGTCATTTAAAGTCAAAAGATCAAATGTTAAAATTTCATCAATATTGACCACTTTTTTGAACGTTCGACAGGTCAGGGGTCATTGTTTTTCATCAGAAAATAGATTTTTTGGACTCTACCAGAAATGATTCAAAATGTCATTGGGATCGGGCCTCATGTAGAATAACCACTTTTTAAACCCTCACAGTGACCAAAATTGACATTTTTACAGAGTTTTGCTTACTGAAAAGTTTTAATTTTGACCAATTTCAAGCACAGAAGTGACTTTAAACACACTTATTTTAGTTGAACAGAAAATAATTCACATACAACCGTCATTTAAAGTCAAAAGATTAAATGTTAAATTTTCATCAATATTGACCATTTTTTGAACGTTCGACAGGTCCAGGGTCATCGTTTTTTATCAGAAAATTGATTTTTTTGGACTCTATCAAAAATGATTCAAAATGTCATTTGGATCGGGCCTCATGTTGAATAACCACTTTTTAAACCCTCACAGTGACCAAAATTGCCATTTTTACAGAGTTTTCGCTTATTCAAAAGCTTCAATTTTGACCAATTTCAGGCACAAAAATGACTTTAAACACACTTATTTTAGTTGAAAAAGTAATAATTCACATCCAACCATCATTTAAAGTCAAAAGATCAAATGTTAAAATTTCATCAATATTGACCACTTTTTTGAACGTTCGACAGGTCATCGTTTTTCATCAGAAAATTGATTTTTTGGACTCTACTAAAAATGATTCAAAATGTCATTTGGATCGGGCCTCATGTTGAATAACCACTTTTTAAACCCTCACAGTGACCAAAATTGACATTTTTACTGAGTTTTCGCTTACTCAAAAGCTTCAATTTTGACCAATTTCAGGCACAGAAATGACTTTAAACACACTTATTTTAGTTGAAAAAGTAATATTTCACATCCAACCGTCATTTAAAGTCAAAAGATTAAATGTTAAAATTTCATCAATATTGACCACTTTTTTGAAAGTTCGAGAGGTCCGGGGTCATTGTTTTTCATCAGAAAA
Source organism: Lissotriton helveticus (assembly GCF_964261635.1). Classification (NCBI taxonomy): domain Eukaryota; kingdom Metazoa; phylum Chordata; class Amphibia; order Caudata; family Salamandridae; genus Lissotriton; species Lissotriton helveticus. Next base: position 241,310 of record NW_027612006.1, read on the forward strand.
TTGATTTTTTGGACTCTACCAGAAATGATTCAAAATGTCATTGGGATCGGGCCTCATGTAGAATAACCACTTTTTAAACCCTCACAGTGACCAAAATTGCCATTTTTACAGAGTTTTGCTTACTCAAAGCTTTAATTTTGACCAATTTCAGGCACAGAAGTGACTTTAAACAAACTTATTTTAGTTGACCAGGTAATAATTCACATACAACCGTCATTTAAAGTCAAAAGATTAAATGTTAAATTTTCATCAATATTGACCATTTTTTGAACGTTCGACAGGTCCAGGGTCATCGTTTTTCATCAGAAAATTGACTTTTTTGCACTCTACCAAAAATGATTCAAAATGTCATTTGGATCGTGCCTCATGTTGAATAACCACTTTTTAAACCCTCACAGTGACCAAAATTGCCATTTTTACAGAGTTTTCGCTTACTCAAAAGCTTCAATTTTGACCAATTTCAGGCACAGAAATGGCTTTAAACACACTTATTTTAGTTGAAAAAGTAATAATTCACATCCAACCATCATTTAAAGTCAAAAGATTAAATGTTAAATTTTCATCAATATTGACCAATTTTTTGAACGTTCGACAGGTCCGGGTCATCGTTTTTCATCAGAAAATTGAATTTTTTGGACTACCAAAAATGATTCAAAATGTCATTTGGATCGGGCCTCATGTTTAATAACCACTTTTTAAACCCTCACAGTGACCAAAATTGCCATTTTTACAGAGTTTTCGCTTACTCAAAAGCTTCAATTTTGACCAATTTCAGGCACAGAAATGACTTTAAACACACTTATTTTAGTTGAGAAAGTAATAATTCACATCCAACCATCATTTAAAGTCAAAAGATTAAATGTTAAATTTTCATCAATATTGACCATTTTTTGAACGTTCGACAGGTCCGGGGTCATCGTTTTTCATCAGAAAATTGATTTTTTGGACTCTACCAAAAATGATTCAACATGTCATTTGGATCGGGCCTCATGTTTAATAACCACTTTTTAAACCCTCACAGTGACCAAAATTGCCATTTTTACAGAGTTTTGCTTACTCAAAAGCTTTAATTTTGACCAATTTCAGGCACAGAAATGACTTTAAACACACTTATTTTAGTTGAACAGGTAATAATTCACATACAACTGTCATTTAAAGTCAAAAGATTAAATGTTAATTTTTCATCAATATTGACCATTTTTTGAACGTTCGACAGGTCCAGGGTCATCGTTTTTCATCAGAAAATTGATTTTTTGGACTCTACCAAAAATTATTCAAAATGTCATTTGGATCGGGCCTCATGTTTAATAACCACTTTTTAAACCCTCCCAGTGACAAAAATTGCCATTTTTACAGAGTTTTTGCTTACTCAAAAGCTTCAATTTTGACCAATTTCAGGCACAGAAATGACTTTAAACACACTTATTTTATTTGAAAAAGTAATAGTTCACATCCAACCGTCATTTAAAGTCAAAAGATTAAATGTTAAAATTTCATCAATATTGACCACTTTTTTGAACGTTCGACAGGTCCGGGGTCATCGTTTTTCAATAGAAAATTTATTTTTTGGACTCTACCAAAAATGATTCAAAATGTCATTGAGATCGGGCCTCATGTAGAATAACCACTTTTTAAACCCTCACAGTGACCAAAATTGCCATTTTTACAGAGTTTTGCTTACTCAAAAGCTTCAATTTTGACCAATTTCAGGCACAGAAATGACTTTAAACACACTTATTTTAGTTGAGAAGGTAATAATTCACATCCAACAGTCATTTAAAGTCAAAAGATTAAATGTTACATTTTCATCAATATTGACAATTTTTTGAACGTTCGACAGGTCCGGGGTCATCGTTTTTCATCAGAAAATTGATTTTTTGGACTCTACTAAAAATTATTCAAAATGTCATTTGGATCGGGCCTCATGTTGAATAACCACTTTTTAAACCCTCACAGTGACCAAAATTGCCATTTTTACAGAGTTTTCGCTTACTCAAAAGCTTCAATTTTGACCAATTTCAGGCACAAAAATGACTTTAAACACACTTATTTTAGTTGAAAAAGTAATAATTCACATCCAACCGTCATTTAAAGTCAAAAGATTAAATGTTAAAATTTCATCAATATTGACCACTTTTTTGAAAATTCGAGAGGTCCGGGGTCACTGTTTTCCATCAGAAAATTGATTTTTTGGACTCTACCAGAAATGATTCAAAATGTCATTGGGATCGGGCCTCATGTAGAATAACCACTTTTTAAACCCTCACAGTGACCAAAATTGCCATTTTTACAGAGTTTTCGCTTACTCAAAAGCTTCAATTTTGACCAATTTCAGGCACAGAAATGACTTTAAACACACTTATTTTAGTTGAAAAAGTAATAATTCACATCCAACCATCATTTAAAGTCAAAAGATTAAATGTTAAAATTCCATCAATATTGACCACTTTTTTGAACGTTCGACAGGTCCGGGGTCATCGTTTTTCATCAGAAAATTGATTTTTTGGACTCTACCAGAAATGATTCAAAATGTCATTGGGATCGGGCCTCATGTAGAATAACCACTTTTTAAACCCTCACAGTGACCAAAATTGCCATTTTTACAGAGTTTTGCTTACTCAAAAGCTTTAATTTTGACCAATTTCAGGCACAGAAATGACTTTAAACACACTTATTTTAGTTGAACAGGTAATAATTCACATACAACCGTCATTTAAAGTCAAAAGATTAAATGTTAATTTTTCATCAATATTGACCATTTTTTGAACGTTCGACAGGTCCAGGGTCATCGTTTTTCATCAGAAAATTGATTTTTTGGACTCTACCAAAAATGATTCAAAATGTCATTTGGATCGGGCCTCATGTTTAATAACCACTTTTTAAACCCTCACAGTGACCAAAATTGCCATTTTTACAGAGTTTTCGCTTACTCAAAAGCTTCAATTTTGACCAATTTCAGGCACTGAAATGACTGTAAACTCACTTATTTTAGTTGAAAAAGTAATAATTCACATCCAACCGTCATTTAAAGTCAAAATATTAAATGTTAAAATTTCATCAATATTGACCACTTTTTTGAACGTTCGACAGGTTCATCGTTTTTCAACAGAAAATAGATTTTTTGGACTCTACCAAAAATGATTCAAAATGTCATTGGGATCGGGCCTCATGTAGAATAACCACTTTTTAATCCCTCACAGTGACCAAAATTGCCATTTTTACAGAGTTTTGCTTACTCAAAGCTTCAATTTTGACCAATTTCAGGCACAGAAATGACTTTAAACACACTTATTTTAGTTGAACTGGTAATAATTCACATACAACCGTCATTTAAAGTCAAAAGATTAAATGTTACATTTTCATCAATATTGACCACTTTTTTGAACGTTCGACAGGTCATCGTTTTTCATCAGAAAATTGATTTTTTGGACTCTACTAAAAATGATTCAAAATGTCATTTGGATCGGGCCTCGTGTTTAATAACCACTTTTTAAACCCTCACAGTGACCAAAATTGCCATTTTTACTGAGTTTTCGCTTACTCAAAAGCTTCAATTTTGACCAATTTCAGGCACAGAAATGACTTTAAACACACTTATTTTATTTGAAAAAGTAATATTTCACATCCAACCGTCATTTAAAGTCAAAAGATTAAATGTTAAAATTTCATCAATATTGACCACTTTTTTGAAAGTTCGACAGGTCCAGGGTCATCGTTTTTCATCAGAAAATTGATTTTTTGCACTCTACCAAAAATGATTCAAAATGTCATTTGGATCGGGCCTCATGTTGAAAACCACTTTTTAAACCCTCACAGTGACCAAAATTGCCATTTTTACTGAGTTTTCGCTTACTCAAAAGCTTCAATTTTGACCAATTTCAGGCACAGAAATGACTTTAAACACACTTATTTTAGTTGAAAAAGTAATATTTCACATCCAACCGTCATTTAAAGTCAAAAGATTAAATGTTAAAATTTCATCAATATTGACCACTTTTTTGAAAGTTCGACAGGTCCAGGGTCATCGTTTTTCATCAGAAAATTGATTTTTTGCACTCTACCAAAAATGATTCAAAATGTCATTTGGATCGGGCCTCATGTTGAATAACCACTTTTTAAACCCTCACAGTGACCAAAATTGCCATTTTTACAGAGTTTTCGCTTACTCAAAAGCTTCAATTTTGACCAATTTCAGGCACAGAAATGGCTTTAAACACACTTATTTTAGTTGAAAAAGTAATAATTCACATCCAACCATCATTTAAAGTCAAAAGATTAAATGTTAAATTTTCATCAATATTGACCATTTTTTGAACGTTCGACAGGTCCGGGGTCATCGTTTTTCATCAGAAAATTGAATTTTTTGGACTCTACCAAAAATGATTCAAAATGTCATTTGGATCGGGCCTCATGTTTAATAACCACTTTTTAAACCCTCACAGTGACCAAAATTGCCATTTTTACAGAGTTTTCGCTTACTCAAAAGCTTCAATTTTGACCAATTTCAGGCACTTAAATGACTTTAAACACACTTATTTTAGTTGAAAAAGTAATAATTCACATCCAACCTTCATTTAAAGTCAAAAGATTAAATGTTAAAATTCCATCAATATTGACCACTTTTTTGAACGTTCGACAGGTCCGGGGTCATCGTTTTTCATCAGAAAATTGATTTTTTGGACTCTACCAAAAATGATTCAAAATGTTATTTGGATCGGGCCTCATGTTTAATAACCACTTTTTAAACCCTCACAGTGACCAAAATTGCCATTTTTACAGAGTTATCGCTAACTCAAAAGCTTCAATTTTGACCAATTTCAGGCACTGAAATGACTGTAAACTCACTTATTTTAGTTGAAAAAGTAATAATTCACATCCAACCGTCATTTAAAGTCAAAAGATTAAATGTTAAAATTTCATCAATATTGACCACTTTTTTGAAAGTTCGACAGGTCCAGGGTCATCGTTTTTCATCAGAAAATTGATTTTTTGCACTCTACCAAAAATTATTCAAAATGTCATTTGGATCGGGCCTCATGTTGAATAACCACTTTTTAAACCCTCACAGTGACCAAAATTGCCATTTTTACAGAGTTTTCGCTTACTCAAAAGCTTCAATTTTGACCAATTTCAGGCACAGAAATGGCTTTAAACACACTTATTTTACTTGAAAAAGTAATAATTCACATCCAACCGTCATTTAACGTCAAAAGATTAAATGTTAAAATTTCATCAATATTGACCACTTTTTTGAACGTTCGACAGGTTCATCGTTTTTCATCAGAAAATAGATTTTTTGGACTCTACCAAAAATGATTCAAAATGTCATTGGGATCGGGCCTCATGTAGAATAACCACTTTTTAAACCCTCACAGTGACCAAAATTGCCATTTTTACAGAGTTTTGCTTACTCAAAGCTTCAATTTTGACCAATTTCAGGCACAGAAATGACTTTAAACACACTTATTTTAGTTGAGAAGGTAATAATTCACATACAACCGTCATTTAAAGTCAAAAGATTAAATGTTAAATTTTCATCATTATTGACAATTTTTTGAACGTTCGCCAGGTCCGGGGTCATCGCTTTTCATCAGAAAATTGATTTTTTGGACTCTACCAAAAATAATTCAAAATGTCATTTGGATCGGGCCTCATGTTGAATAACCCCTTTTTAAACCCTCACAGTGACCAAAATTGCCATTTTTACAGAGTTTTCGCTTACTTAGACGCTTCAATTTTGACCAATTTCAGGCACAAAAATGACTTTAAACACACTTATTTTAGTTGAAAAAGTAATAATTCACATCCAAACGTCATTTAAAGTCAAAAGATCAAATGTTAAAATTTCATCAATATTGACCACTTTTTTGAACGTTCGACAGGTCAGGGGTCATCGTTTTTCATCAGAAAATTGATTTTTTGGACTCTACTAAAAATAATCCAAATGTCATTTGGATCGGGCCTCATGTTGAATAACCACTTTTTAAAACCTCACAGTGACCAAAATTGCCATTTTTACAGAGTTTTCGCTTATTCAAAAGCTTCAATTTTGACCAATTTCAGGCACAAAAATGACTTTAAACACACTTATTTTAGTTGAAAAAGTAATAATTCACATCCAACCGTCATTTAAAGTCAAAAGATCAAATGTTAAAATTTCATCAATATTGACCACTTTTTTGAACGTTCGACAGGTCATCGTTTTTCATCAGAAAATTGATTTTTTGGACTCTACTAAAAATGATTCAAAATGTCATTTGGATCGGGCCTCATGTTGAATAACCACTTTTTAAACCCTCATAGTGACCAAAATTGCCATTTTTACTGAGTTTTCGCTTACTCAAAAGCTTCAATTTTGACCAATTTCAGGCACAGAAATGACTTTAAACACACTTATTTTAGTTGAAAAAGTAATATTTCACATCCAACCGTCATTTAAAGTCAAAAGATTAAATGTTAAAATTTCATCAATATTGACCACTTTTTTGAAAGTTCGAGAGGTCCGGGGTCATTGTTTTTCATCAGAAAATTGATTTTTTGGACTCTACCAGAAATGATTCAAAATGTCATTGGGATCGGGCCTCATGTAGAATAACCACTTTTTAAACCCTCACAGTGACCAAAATTGCCATTTTTACAGAGTTTTGCTTACTCAAAAGCTTTAATTTTGACCAATTTCAGGCACAGAAGTGACTTTAAACAAACTTATTTTAGTTGAACAGGTAATAATTCACATACAACCGTCATTTAAAGTCAAAAGATCAAATGTTAAAATTTCATCAATATTGACCACTTTTTTGAACGTTCGACAGGTCATCGTTTTTCATCAGAAAATTGATTTTTTGGACTCTACTAAAAATGATTCAAAATGTCATTTGGATCGTGCCTCATGTTGAATAACCACTTTTTAAACCCTCACAGTGACCAAAATTGCCATTTTTACAGAGTTTTTGCTTACTCAAAAGCTTCAATTTTGACCAATTTCAGGCACTTAAATGACTTTAAACACACTTATTTTAGTTGAAAAAGTAATAATTCACATCCAACCTTCATTTAAAGTCAAAAGATTAAATGTTAAAATTCCATCAATATTGACCACTTTTTTGAACGTTCGACAGGTCCGGGGTCATCGTTTTTCATCAGAAAATTGATTTTTGGGACTCTACCAAAAATGATTCAAAATGTTATTTGGATCGGGCCTCATGTTTAATAACCACTTTTTAAACCCTCACAGTGACCAAAATTGCCATTTTTACAGAGTTTTCGCTTACTCAAAAGCTTCAATTTTGACCAATTTCAGGCACTGAAATGACTATAAACTCACTTATTTTAGTTGAAAAAGTAATAATTCACATCCAACCGTCATTTAAAGTCAAAAGATGAAATGTTAAAATGTCATCAATATTGACCACTTTTTTGAACGTTCGACAGGTTCATCGTTTTTCATCAGAAAATAGATTTTTTGGACTCTACCAAAAATGATTCAAAATGTCATTGGGATCGGGCCTCATGTAGAATAACCACTTTTTAAACCCTCACAGTGGCCAAAATTGCCATTTTTACAGAGTTTTGCTTACTCAAAGCTTCAATTTTGACCAATTTCAGGCACAGAAATGACTTTAAACACACTTATTTTAGTTGAGAAGGTAATAATTCACATACAACCGTCATTTAAAGTCAAAAGATTAAATGTTAAATTTTCATCAATATTGACAATTTTTTTAACGTTCGACAGGTCCGGGGTCATCGTTTTTCATCAGAAAATTGATTTTTTGGACTCTACCAAAAATTATTCAAAATGTCATTTGGATCGGGCCTCATGTTGAATAACCACTTTTTAAACCCTCACAGTGACCAAAATTGCCATTTTTACAGAGTTTTTGCTTACTCAGACGCTTCAATTTTGACCAATTTCAGGCACAAAAATGACTTTAAACACACTCATTTTAGTTGAAAAAGTAATAATTCACATCCAACCGTCATTTAAAGTCAAAAGATCAAATGTTAAAATTTCATCAATATTGACCACTTTTTTGAACGTTCGACAGGTCAGGGGTCATTGTTTTTCATCACAAAATAGATTTTTTGGACTCTACCAGAAATGATTCAAAATGTCATTGGGATCGGGCCTCATGTAGAATAACCACTTTTTAAACCCTCACAGTGACCAAAATTGAAATTTTTACAGAGTTTTGCTTACTGAAAAGTTTTAATTTTGACCAATTTCAAGCACAGAAGTGACTTTAAACACACTTATTTTAGTTGAACAGAAAATAATTCACATACAACCGTCATTTAAAGTCAAAAGATTAAATGTTAAATTTTCATCAATATTGACCATTTTTTGAACGTTCGACAGGTCCAGGGTCATCGTTTTTTATCAGAAAATTGATTTTTTTGGACTCTATCAAAAATGATTCAAAATGTCATTTGGATCGGGCCTCATGTTGAATAACCACTTTTTAAACCCTCACAGTGACCAAAATTGCCATTTTTACAGAGTTTTCGCTTATTCAAAAGCTTCAATTTTGACCAATTTCAGGCACAAAAATGACTTTAAACACACTTATTTTAGTTGAAAAAGTAATAATTCACATCCAACCATCATTTAAAGTCAAAAGATCAAATGTTAAAATTTCATCAATATTGACCACTTTTTTGAACGTTCGACAGGTCATCGTTTTTCATCAGAAAATTGATTTTTTGGACTCTACTAAAAATGATTCAAAATGTCATTTGGATCGGGCCTCATGTTGAATAACCACTTTTTAAACCCTCACAGTGACCAAAATTGACATTTTTACTGAGTTTTCGCTTACTCAAAAGCTTCAATTTTGACCAATTTCAGGCACAGAAATGACTTTAAACACACTTATTTTAGTTGAAAAAGTAATATTTCACATCCAACCGTCATTTAAAGTCAAAAGATTAAATGTTAAAATTTCATCAATATTGACCACTTTTTTGAAAGTTCGAGAGGTCCGGGGTCATTGTTTTTCATCAGAAAATTGATTTTTTGGACTCTACCAGAAATGATTCAAAATGTCATTGGGATCGGGCCTCATGTAGAATAACCACTTTTTAAACCCTCACAGTGACCAAAATTGCCATTTTTACAGAGTTTTGCTTACTCAAAGCTTTAATTTTGACCAATTTCAGGCACAGAAGTGACTTTAAACAAACTTATTTTAGTTGAACAGGTAATAATTCACATACAACCGTCATTTAAAGTCAAAAGATTAAATGTTAAATTTTCATCAATATTGACCATTTTTTGAACGTTCGACAGGTCCAGGGTCATCGTTTTTCATCAGAAAATTGATTTTTTGCACTCTACCAAAAATGATTCAAAATGTCATTTGGATCGTGCCTCATGTTGAATAACCACTTTTTAAACCCTCACAGTGACCAAAATTGCCATTTTTACAGAGTTTTCGCTTACTCAAAAGCTTCAATTTTGACCAATTTCAGGCACAGAAATGGCTTTAAACACACTTATTTTAGTTGAAAAAGTAATAATTCACATCCAACCATCATTTAAAGTCAAAAGATTAAATGTTGAATTTTCATCAATATTGACCATTTTTTGAACGTTCGACAGGTCCGGGGTCATCGTTTTTCATCAGAAAATTGAATTTTTTGGACTCTACCAAAAATGATTCAAAATGTCATTTGGATCGGGCCTCATGTTTAATAACCACTTTTTAAACCCTCACAGTGACCAAAATTGCCATTTTTACAGAGTTTTCGCTTACTCAAAAGCTTCAATTTTGACCAATTTCAGGCACAGAAATGACTTTAAACACACTTATTTTAGTTGAGAAAGTAATAATTCACATCCAACCATCATTTAAAGTCAAAAGATTAAATGTTAAATTTTCATCAATATTGACCATTTTTTGAACGTTCGACAGGTCCGGGGTCATCGTTTTTCATCAGAAAATTGATTTTTTGGACTCTACCAAAAATGATTCAACATGTCATTTGGATCGGGCCTCATGTTTAATAACCACTTTTTAAACCCTCACAGTGACCAAAATTGCCATTTTTACAGAGTTTTGCTTACTCAAAAGCTTTAATTTTGACCAATTTCAGGCACAGAAATGACTTTAAACACACTTATTTTAGTTGAACAGGTAATATTTCACATACAACTGTCATTTAAAGTCAAAAGATTAAATGTTAATTTTTCATCAATATTGACCATTTTTTGAACGTTCGACAGGTCCAGGGTCATTGTTTTTCATCAGAAAATTGATTTTTTGGACTCTACCAAAAATTATTCAAAATGTCATTTGGATCGGGCCTCATGTTTAATAACCACTTTTTAAACCCTCCCAGTGACAAAAATTGCCATTTTTACAGAGTTTTTGCTTACTCAAAAGCTTCAATTTTGACCAATTTCAGGCACAGAAATGACTTTAAACACACTTATTTTATTTGAAAAAGTAATAGTTCACATCCAACCGTCATTTAAAGTCAAAAGATTAAATGTTAAAATTTCATCAATATTGACCACTTTTTTGAACGTTCGACAGGTCCGGGGTCATCGTTTTTCAATAGAAAATTTATTTTTTGGACTCTACCAAAAATGATTCAAAATGTCATTGAGATCGGGCCTCATGTAGAATAACCACTTTTTAAACCCTCACAGTGACCAAAATTGCCATTTTTACAGAGTTTTGCTTACTCAAAAGCTTCAATTTTGACCAATTTCAGGCACAGAAATGACTTTAAACACACTTATTTTAGTTGAGAAGGTAATAATTCACATCCAACAGTCATTTAAAGTCAAAAGATTAAATGTTAAATTTTCATCAATATTGACAATTTTTTGAACGTTCGACAGGTCCGGTTTCATCGTTTTTCATCAGAAAATTGATTTTTTGGACTCTACCAAAAATTATTCAAAATGTCATTTGGATCGGGCCTCATGTTGAATAACCACTTTTTAAACCCTCACAGTGACCAAAATTGCCATTTTTACAGAGTTTTCGCTTACTCAAAAGCTTCAATTTTGACCAATTTCAGGCACAAAAATGACTTTAAACACACTTATTTTAGTTGAAAAAGTAATAATTCACATCCAACCGTCATTTAAAGTCAAAAGATCAAATGTTAAAATTTCATCAATATTGACCACTTTTTTGAACGTTCGACAGGTCATCGTTTTTAATCAGAAAATTGATTTTTTGGACTCTACTAAAAATTATTCAAAATGTCATTTGGATCGGGCCTCATGTTGAATAACCACTTTTTAAACCCTCACAGTGACCAAAATTGCCATTTTTACTGAGTTTTGCTTACTCAAAAGCTTTAATTTTGACCAATTTCAGGCACAGAAATGACTTTAAACACACTTATTTTAGTTGAACAGGTAATAATTCACATACAACCGTCATTTAAAGTCAAAAGATTAAATGTTAATTTTTCATCAATATTGACCATTTTTTGAACGTTCGACAGGTCCAGGGTCATCGTTTTTCATCAGAAAATTGATTTTTTGGACTCTACCAAAAATGATTCAAAATGTCATTTGGATCGGGCCTCATGTTTAATAACCACTTTTTAAACCCTCCCAGTGACCAAAATTGCCATTTTTACAGAGTTTTTGCTTACTCAAAAGCTTCAATTTTGACCAATTTCAGGCACAGAAATGACTTTAAACACACTTAATTTAGTTGAGAAGGTAATAATTCACATCCAACCGTCATTTAAAGTCAAAAGATTAAATGTTAAACTTTCATCAATATTGACCATTTTTTGAACGTTCGACAGGTCCAGGGTCATCGTTTTTCATCAGAAAATTGATTTATTGGACTCTACCAAACATGATTCAACATGTCATTTGGATCGGGCCTCATGTTTAATAACCACTTTTTAAACCCTCACAGTGACGAAAATTGCCATTTTTACAGAGTTTTGCTTACTCAAAAGCTTTAATTTTGACCAATTTCAGGCACAGAAATGACTTTAAAGACACTTATTTTAGTTGAACAGGTAATAATTCACATACAACCGTCATTTAAAGTCAAAAGATTAAATGTTAAATTTTCATCAATATTGACCATTTTTTGAACGTTCGACAGGTCCAGGGTCATCGTTTTTCATCAGAAAATTGCTTTTTGGACTCTACCAAAAATGATTCAAAATGTCATTTGGATCGGGCCTCATGTTTAATAACCACTTTTTAAACCCTCACAGTGACCAAAATTGCCATTTTTACAGAGTTTTCGCTTACTCAAAAGCTTCAATTTTGACCAATTTCAGGCACTGAAATGACTGTAAACTCACTTATTTTAGTTGAAAAAGTAATAATTCACATCCAACCGTCATTTAAAGTCAAAAGATGAAATGTTAAAATTTCATCAATATTGACCACTTTTTTGAACGTTCGACAGGTTCATCGTTTTTCATCAGAAAATAGATTTTTTGGACTCTACCAAAAATGATTCAAAATGTCATTGGGATCGGGCCTCATGTAGAATAACCACTTTTTAAACCCTCACAGTGGCCAAAATTGCCATTTTTACAGAGTTTTGCTTACTCAAAGCTTCAATTTTGACCAATTTCAGGCACAGAAATGACTTTAAACACACTTATTTTAGTTGAGAAGGTAATAATTCACATACAACCGTCATTTAAAGTCAAAAGATTAAATGTTAAATTTTCATCAATATTGACAATTTTTTGAACGTTCGACAGGTCCGGGGTCATCGTTTTTCATCAGAAAATTGATTTTTTGGACTCTACCAAAAATTATTCAAAATGTCATTTGGATCGGGCCTCATGTTGAATAACCACTTTTTAAACCCTCACAGTGACCAAAATTGCCATTTTTACAGAGTTTTTGCTTACTCAGACGCTTCAATTTTGACCAATTTCAGGCACAAAAATGACTTTAAACACACTCATTTTAGTTGAAAAAGTAATAATTCACATCCAACCGTCATTTAAAGTCAAAAGATCAAATGTTAAAATTTCATCAATATTGACCACTTTTTTGAACGTTCGACAGGTCAGGGGTCATTGTTTTTCATCACAAAATAGATTTTTTGGACTCTACCAGAAATGATTCAAAATGTCATTGGGATCGGGCCTCATGTAGAATAACCACTTTTTAAACCCTCACAGTGACCAAAATTGACATTTTTACAGAGTTTTGCTTACTGAAAAGTTTTAATTTTGACCAATTTCAAGCACAGAAGTGACTTTAAACACACTTATTTTAGTTGAACAGAAAATAATTCACATACAACCGTCATTTAAAGTCAAAAGATTAAATGTTAAATTTTCATCAATATTGACCATTTTTTGAACGTTCGACAGGTCCAGGGTCATCGTTTTTTATCAGAAAATTGATTTTTTTGGACTCTATCAAAAATGATTCAAAATGTCATTTGGATCGGGCCTCATGTTGAATAACCACTTTTTAAACCCTCACAGTGACCAAAATTGCCATTTTTACAGAGTTTTCGCTTATTCAAAAGCTTCAATTTTGACCAATTTCAGGCACAAAAATGACTTTAAACACACTTATTTTAGTTGAAAAAGTAATAATTCACATCCAACCATCATTTAAAGTCAAAAGATCAAATGTTAAAATTTCATCAATATTGACCACTTTTTTGAACGTTCGACAGGTCATCGTTTTTCATCAGAAAATTGATTTTTTGGACTCTACTAAAAATGATTCAAAATGTCATTTGGATCGGGCCTCATGTTGAATAACCACTTTTTAAACCCTCACAGTGACCAAAATTGACATTTTTACTGAGTTTTCGCTTACTCAAAAGCTTCAATTTTGACCAATTTCAGGCACAGAAATGACTTTAAACACACTTATTTTAGTTGAAAAAGTAATATTTCACATCCAACCGTCATTTAAAGTCAAAAGATTAAATGTTAAAATTTCATCAATATTGACCACTTTTTTGAAAGTTCGAGAGGTCCGGGGTCATTGTTTTTCATCAGAAAATTGATTTTTTGGACTCTACCAGAAATGATTCAAAATGTCATTGGGATCGGGCCTCATGTAGAATAACCACTTTTTAAACCCTCACAGTGACCAAAATTGCCATTTTTACAGAGTTTTGCTTACTCAAAGCTTTAATTTTGACCAATTTCAGGCACAGAAGTGACTTTAAACAAACTTATTTTAGTTGAACAGGTAATAATTCACATACAACCGTCATTTAAAGTCAAAAGATTAAATGTTAAATTTTCATCAATATTGACAATTTTTTGAACGTTCGACAGGTCCAGGGTCATCGTTTTTCATCAGAAAATTGATTTTTTGCACTCTACCAAAAATGATTCAAAATGTCATTTGGATCGTGCCTCATGTTGAATAACCACTTTTTAAACCCTCACAGTGACCAAAATTGCCATTTTTACAGAGTTTTCGCTTACTCAAAAGCTTCAATTTTGACCAATTTCAGGCACAGAAATGGCTTTAAACACACTTATTTTAGTTGAAAAAGTAATAATTCACATCCAACCATCATTTAAAGTCAAAAGATTAAATGTTAAATTTTCATCAATATTGACCATTTTTTGAACGTTCGACAGGTCCGGGGTCATCGTTTTTCATCAGAAAATTGAATTTTTTGGACTCTACCAAAAATGATTCAAAATGTCATTTGGATCGGGCCTCATGTTTAATAACCACTTTTTAAACCCTCACAGTGACCAAAATTGCCATTTTTACAGAGTTTTCGCTTACTCAAAAGCTTCAATTTTGACCAATTTCAGGCACAGAAATGACTTTAAACACACTTATTTTAGTTGAGAAAGTAATAATTCACATCCAACCATCATTTAAAGTCAAAAGATTAAATGTTAAATTTTCATCAATATTGACCATTTTTTGAACGTTCGACAGGTCCGGGGTCATCGTTTTTCATCAGAAAATTGATTTTTTGGACTCTACCAAAAATGATTCAACATGTCATTTGGATCGGGCCTCATGTTTATTAACCACTTTTTAAACCCTCACAGTGACCAAAATTGCCATTTTTACAGAGTTTTGCTTACTCAAAAGCTTTAATTTTGACCAATTTCAGGCACAGAAATGACTTTAAACACACTTATTTTAGTTGAACAGGTAATAATTCACATACAACCGTCATTTAAAGTCAAAAGATTAAATGTTAATTTTTCATCAATATTGACCATTTTTTGAACGTTCGACAGGTCCAGGGTCATCGTTTTTTATCAGAAAATTGATTTTTTTGGACTCTATCAAAAATGATTCAAAATGTCATTTGGATCGGGCCTCATGTTGAATAACCACTTTTTAAACCCTCACAGTGACCAAAATTGCCATTTTTACAGAGTTTTCGCTTATTCAAAAGCTTCAATTTTGACCAATTTCAGGCACAAAAATGACTTTAAACACACTTATTTTAGTTGAAAAAGTAATAATTCACATCCAACCATCATTTAAAGTCAAAAGATCAAATGTTAAAATTTCATCAATATTGACCACTTTTTTGAACGTTCGACAGGTCATCGTTTTTCATCAGAAAATTGATTTTTTGGACTCTACTAAAAATGATTCAAAATGTCATTTGGATCGGGCCTCATGTTGAATAACCACTTTTTAAACCCTCACAGTGACCAAAATTGACATTTTTACTGAGTTTTCGCTTACTCAAAAGCTTCAATTTTGACCAATTTCAGGCACAGAAATGACTTTAAACACACTTATTTTAGTTAAAAAAGTAATATTTCACATCCAACCGTCATTTAAAGTCAAAAGATTAAATGTTAAAATTTCATCAATATTGACCACTTTTTTGAAAGTTCGAGAGGTCCGGGGTCATTGTTTTTCATCAGAAAATTGATTTTTTGGACTCTACCAGAAATGATTCAAAATGTCATTGGGATCGGGCCTCATGTAGAATAACCACTTTTTAAACCCTCACAGTGACCAAAATTGCCATTTTTACAGAGTTTTGCTTACTCAAAGCTTTAATTTTGACCAATTTCAGGCACAGAAGTGACTTTAAACAAACTTATTTTAGTTGAACAGGTAATAATTCACATACAACCGTCATTTAAAGTCAAAAGATTAAATGTTAAATTTTCATCAATATTGACCATTTTTTGAACGTTCGACAGGTCCAGGGTCATCGTTTTTCATCAGAAAATTGATTTTTTGCACTCTACCAAAAATGATTCAAAATGTCATTTGGATCGTGCCTCATGTTGAATAACCACTTTTTAAACCCTCACAGTGACCAAAATTGCCATTTTTACAGAGTTTTCGCTTACTCAAAAGCTTCAATTTTGACCAATTTCAGGCACAGAAATGGCTTTAAACACACTTATTTTAGTTGAAAAAGTAATAATTCACATCCAACCATCATTTAAAGTCAAAAGATTAAATGTTGAATTTTCATCAATATTGACCATTTTTTGAACGTTCGACAGGTCCGGGGTCATCGTTTTTCATCAGAAAATTGAATTTTTTGGACTCTACCAAAAATGATTCAAAATGTCATTTGGATCGGGCCTCATGTTTAATAACCACTTTTTAAACCCTCACAGTGACCAAAATTGCCATTTTTACAGAGTTTTCGCTTACTCAAAAGCTTCAATTTTGACCAATTTCAGGCACAGAAATGACTTTAAACACACTTATTTTAGTTGAGAAAGTAATAATTCACATCCAACCATCATTTAAAGTCAAAAGATTAAATGTTAAATTTTCATCAATATTGACCATTTTTTGAACGTTCGACAGGTCCGGGGTCATCGTTTTTCATCAGAAAATTGATTTTTTGGACTCTACCAAAAATGATTCAACATGTCATTTGGATCGGGCCTCATGTTTAATAACCACTTTTTAAACCCTCACAGTGACCAAAATTGCCATTTTTACAGAGTTTTGCTTACTCAAAAGCTTTAATTTTGACCAATTTCAGGCACAGAAATGACTTTAAACACACTTATTTTAGTTGAACAGGTAATATTTCACATACAACTGTCATTTAAAGTCAAAAGATTAAATGTTAATTTTTCATCAATATTGACCATTTTTTGAACGTTCGACAGGTCCAGGGTCATTGTTTTTCATCAGAAAATTGATTTTTTGGACTCTACCAAAAATTATTCAAAATGTCATTTGGATCGGGCCTCATGTTTAATAACCACTTTTTAAACCCTTCCAGTGACAAAAATTGCCATTTTTACAGAGTTTTTGCTTACTCAAAAGCTTCAATTTTGACCAATTTCAGGCACAGAAATGACTTTAAACACACTTATTTTATTTGAAAAAGTAATAGTTCACATCCAACCGTCATTTAAAGTCAAAAGATTAAATGTTAAAATTTCATCAATATTGACCACTTTTTTGAACGTTCGACAGGTCCGGGGTCATCGTTTTTCAATAGAAAATTTATTTTTTGGACTCTACCAAAAATGATTCAAAATGTCATTGAGATCGGGCCTCATGTAGAATAACCACTTTTTAAACCCTCACAGTGACCAAAATTGCCATTTTTACAGAGTTTTGCTTACTCAAAAGCTTCAATTTTGACCAATTTCAGGCACAGAAATGACTTTAAACACACTTATTTTAGTTGAGAAGGTAATAATTCACATCCAACAGTCATTTAAAGTCAAAAGATTAAATGTTAAATTTTCATCAATATTGACAATTTTTTGAACGTTCGACAGGTCCGGTTTCATCGTTTTTCATCAGAAAATTGATTTTTTGGACTCTACCAAAAATTATTCAAAATGTCATTTGGATCGGGCCTCATGTTGAATAACCACTTTTTAAACCCTCACAGTGACCAAAATTGCCATTTTTACAGAGTTTTCGCTTACTCAAAAGCTTCAATTTTGACCAATTTCAGGCACAAAAATGACTTTAAACACACTTATTTTAGTTGAAAAAGTAATAATTCACATCAATCAATCAATCAATCAATCAGGTCATTTGTAGAGCGCACTACTCACCCGTAGGGTCTCAAGGCGCTGGGAGGGGGGGGGGGTGCCGCTACTGCTCGAACAGCCAGGTCTTGAGCTTCTTCCTGAAGGAGAGGTGGTCTTGGGTCAGGCGCAGATTGGTCGGAAGTGAGTTCCAGGTCTTGGCTGCCAGGTAGGAGAAGGATCTTCCTCCTGTTGTCGCTCTTCGGATGCGGGGGACGGCGGCGAGGGCGAGGTTGGTTGATCTGAGGAGGCGCTTGGGAGTGTAGAAGCTGATCCGGTTGTTGAGGTAGCTCGGGCCTTGGTCGTGTAGGGCTTTGTGCGCGTGGGTGAGGAGCCGGAAGGTGATTCTCTTGTTGACCGGGAGCCAGTGCAGATCTCTCAGGTGTCCGGTGATGTGGCTGCGTCGGGGGATGTCGAGGATGAGTCTCGCCGAGGCGTTCTGGATCCGCTGGAGTCTCTTCTGGAGTTTGGCCGTGGTTCCGGCGTAGAGGGCGTTGCCGTAGTCCAGTCGGCTGGTGACGAGGGCTTGGGTGACCGTCTTCCTCGTCTCGGTGGGGATCCACCGGAAGATCTTACGTAGCATGCGCAGGATGTTGAAGCATGACGAGGAGACGGCGTTGACTTGTCTTGTCATGGAGAGGGAGGAGTCCAGGATGAAGCCCAGGTTCCGTGCGTGGTCTGTCGGTTTAGGCGCGGTGCCCAGGGCGGGGGGCCACCAGGAGTCGTCCCAGGCGGAGGGCGTGGAGCCCAGGATGAGGACCTCCGTCTTGTCTGAGTTCAGTTTCAGGCGGCTGGTCGTCATCCATTCGGCTACGTCTCATCCAACCGTCATTTAAAGTCAAAAGATCAAATGTTAAAATTTCATCAATATTGACCACTTTTTTGAACGTTCGACAGGTCATCGTTTTTAATCAGAAAATTGATTTTTTGGACTCTACTAAAAATTATTCAAAATGTCATTTGGATCGGGCCTCATGTTGAATAACCACTTTTTAAACCCTCACAGTGACCAAAATTGCCATTTTTACTGAGTTTTGCTTACTCAAAAGCTTTAATTTTGACCAATTTCAGGCACAGAAATGACTTTAAACACACTTATTTTAGTTGAACAGGTAATAATTCACATACAACCGTCATTTAAAGTCAAAAGATTAAATGTTAATTTTTCATCAATATTGACCATTTTTTGAACGTTCGACAGGTCCAGGGTCATCGTTTTTCATCAGAAAATTGATTTTTTGGACTCTACCAAAAATGATTCAAAATGTCATTTGGATCGGGCCTCATGTTTAATAACCACTTTTTAAACCCTCCCAGTGACCAAAATTGCCATTTTTACAGAGTTTTTGCTTACTCAAAAGCTTCAATTTTGACCAATTTCAGGCACAGAAATGACTTTAAACACACTTAATTTAGTTGAGAAGGTAATAATTCACATCCAACCGTCATTTAAAGTCAAAAGATTAAATGTTAAACTTTCATCAATATTGACCATTTTTTGAACGTTCGACAGGTCCAGGGTCATCGTTTTTCATCAGAAAATTGATTTATTGGACTCTACCAAACATGATTCAACATGTCATTTGGATCGGGCCTCATGTTTAATAACCACTTTTTAAACCCTCACAGTGACCAAAATTGCCATTTTTACAGAGTTTTGCTTACTCAAAAGCTTTAATTTTGACCAATTTCAGGCACAGAAATGACTTTAAAGACACTTATTTTAGTTGAACAGGTAATAATTCACATACAACCGTCATTTAAAGTCAAAAGATTAAATGTTAAATTTTCATCAATATTGACCATTTTTTGAACGTTCGACAGGTCCAGGGTCATCGTTTTTCATCAGAAAATTGCTTTTTGGACTCTACCAAAAATGATTCAAAATGTCATTTGGATCGGGCCTCATGTTTAATAACCACTTTTTAAACCCTCACAGTGACCAAAATTGCCATTTTTACAGAGTTTTCGCTTACTCAAAAGCTTCAATTTTGACCAATTTCAGGCACTGAAATGACTGTAAACTCACTTATTTTAGTTGAAAAAGTAATAATTCACATCCAACCGTCATTTAAAGTCAAAAGATGAAATGTTAAAATTTCATCAATATTGACCACTTTTTTGAACGTTCGACAGGTTCATCATTTTTCATCAGAAAATAGATTTTTTGGACTCTACCAAAAATGATTCAAAATGTCATTGGGATCGGGCCTCATGTAGAATAACCACTTTTTAAACCCTCACAGTGGCCAAAATTGCCATTTTTACAGAGTTTTGCTTACTCAAAGCTTCAATTTTGACCAATTTCAGGCACAGAAATGACTTTAAACACACTTATTTTAGTTGAGAAGGTAATAATTCACATACAACCGTCATTTAAAGTCAAAAGATTAAATGTTAAATTTTCATCAATATTGACAATTTTTTGAACGTTCGACAGGTCCGGGGTCATCGTTTTTCATCAGAAAATTGATTTTTTGGACTCTACCAAAAATTATTCAAAATGTCATTTGGATCGGGCCTCATGTTGAATAACCACTTTTTAAACCCTCACAGTGACCAAAATTGCCATTTTTACAGAGTTTTTGCTTACTCAGACGCTTCAATTTTGACCAATTTCAGGCACAAAAATGACTTTAAACACACTCATTTTAGTTGAAAAAGTAATAATTCACATCCAACCGTCATTTAAAGTCAAAAGATCAAATGTTAAAATTTCATCAATATTGACCACTTTTTTGAACGTTCGACAGGTCAGGGGTCATTGTTTTTCATCACAAAATAGATTTTTTGGACTCTACCAGAAATGATTCAAAATGTCATTGGGATCGGGCCTCATGTAGAATAACCACTTTTTAAACCCTCACAGTGACCAAAATTGACATTTTTACAGAGTTTTGCTTACTGAAAAGTTTTAATTTTGACCAATTTCAAGCACAGAAGTGACTTTAAACACACTTATTTTAGTTGAACAGAAAATAATTCACATACAACCGTCATTTAAAGTCAAAAGATTAAATGTTAAATTTTCATCAATATTGACCATTTTTTGAACGTTCGACAGGTCCAGGGTCATCGTTTTTTATCAGAAAATTGATTTTTTTGGACTCTATCAAAAATGATTCAAAATGTCATTTGGATCGGGCCTCATGTTGAATAACCACTTTTTAAACCCTCACAGTGACCAAAATTGCCATTTTTACAGAGTTTTCGCTTATTCAAAAGCTTCAATTTTGACCAATTTCAGGCACAAAAATGACTTTAAACACACTTATTTTAGTTGAAAAAGTAATAATTCACATCCAACCATCATTTAAAGTCAAAAGATGAAATGTTAAAATTTCATCAATATTGACCACTTTTTTGAACGTTCGACAGGTCATCGTTTTTCATCAGAAAATTGATTTTTTGGACTCTACTAAAAATGATTCAAAATGTCATTTGGATCGGGCCTCATGTTGAATAACCACTTTTTAAACCCTCACAGTGACCAAAATTGACATTTTTACTGAGTTTTCGCTTACTCAAAAGCTTCAATTTTGACCAATTTCAGGCACAGAAATGACTTTAAACACACTTATTTTAGTTGAAAAAGTAATATTTCACATCCAACCGTCATTTAAAGTCAAAAGATTAAATGTTAAAATTTCATCAATATTGACCACTTTTTTGAAAGTTCGAGAGGTCCGGGGTCATTGTTTTTCATCAGAAAATTGATTTTTTGGACTCTACCAGAAATGATTCAAAATGTCATTGGGATCGGGCCTCATGTAGAATAACCACTTTTTAAACCCTCACAGTGACCAAAATTGCCATTTTTACAGAGTTTTGCTTACTCAAAGCTTTAATTTTGACCAATTTCAGGCACAGAAGTGACTTTAAACAAACTTATTTTAGTTGAACAGGTAATAATTCACATACAACCGTCATTTAAAGTCAAAAGATTAAATGTTAAATTTTCATCAATATTGACAATTTTTTGAACGTTCGACAGGTCCAGGGTCATCGTTTTTCATCAGAAAATTGATTTTTTGCACTCTACCAAAAATGATTCAAAATGTCATTTGGATCGTGCCTCATGTTGAATAACCACTTTTTAAACCCTCACAGTGACCAAAATTGCCATTTTTACAGAGTTTTCGCTTACTCAAAAGCTTCAATTTTGACCAATTTCAGGCACAGAAATGGCTTTAAACACACTTATTTTAGTTGAAAAAGTAATAATTCACATCCAACCATCATTTAAAGTCAAAAGATTAAATGTTAAATTTTCATCAATATTGACCATTTTTTGAACGTTCGACAGGTCCGGGGTCATCGTTTTTCATCAGAAAATTGAATTTTTTGGACTCTACCAAAAATGATTCAAAATGTCATTTGGATCGGGCCTCATGTTTAATAACCACTTTTTAAACCCTCACAGTGACCAAAATTGCCATTTTTACAGAGTTTTCGCTTACTCAAAAGCTTCAATTTTGACCAATTTCAGGCACAGAAATGACTTTAAACACACTTATTTTAGTTGAGAAAGTAATAATTCACATCCAACCATCATTTAAAGTCAAAAGATTAAATGTTAAATTTTCATCAATATTGACCATTTTTTGAACGTTCGACAGGTCCGGGGTCATCGTTTTTCATCAGAAAATTGATTTTTTGGACTCTACCAAAAATGATTCAACATGTCATTTGGATCGGGCCTCATGTTTATTAACCACTTTTTAAACCCTCACAGTGACCAAAATTGCCATTTTTACAGAGTTTTGCTTACTCAAAAGCTTTAATTTTGACCAATTTCAGGCACAGAAATGACTTTAAACACACTTATTTTAGTTGAACAGGTAATAATTCACATACAACCGTCATTTAAAGTCAAAAGATTAAATGTTAATTTTTCATCAATATTGACCATTTTTTGAACGTTCGACAGGTCCAGGGTCATCGTTTTTCATCAGAAAATTGATTTTTTGGACTCTACCAAAAATTATTCAAAATGTCATTTGGATCGGGCCTCATGTTTAATAACCACTTTTTAAACCCTCCCAGTGACAAAAATTGCCATTTTTACAGAGTTTTTGCTTACTCAAAAGCTTCAATTTTGACCAATTTCAGGCACAGAAATGACTTTAAACACACTTATTTTATTTGAAAAAGTAATAGTTCACATCCAACCGTCATTTAAAGTCAAAAGATTAAATGTTAAAATTTCATCAATATTGACCACTTTTTTGAACGTTCGACAGGTCCGGGGTCATCGTTTTTCAATAGAAAATTTATTTTTTGGACTCTACCAAAAATGATTCAAAATGTCATTGAGATCGGGCCTCATGTAGAATAACCACTTTTTAAACCCTCACAGTGACCAAAATTGCCATTTTTACAGAGTTTTGCTTACTCAAAAGCTTCAATTTTGACCAATTTCAGGCACAGAAATGACTTTAAACACACTTATTTTAGTTGAGAAGGTAATAATTCACATCCAACAGTCATTTAAAGTCAAAAGATTAAATGTTAAATTTTCATCAATATTGACAATTTTTTGAACGTTCGACAGGTCCGGTTTCATCGTATTTCATCAGAAAATTGATTTTTTGGACTCTACCAAAAATTATTCAAAATGTCATTTGGATCGGGCCTCATGTTGAATAACCACTTTTTAAACCCTCACAGTGACCAAAATTGCCATTTTTACAGAGTTTTCGCTTACTCAAAAGCTTCAATTTTGACCAATTTCAGGCACAAAAATGACTTTAAACACACTTATTTTAGTTGAAAAAGTAATAATTCACATCCAACCATCATTTAAAGTCAAAAGATCAAATGTTAAAATTTCATCAATATTGACCACTTTTTTGAACGTTCGACAGGTCATCGTTTTTAATCAGAAAATTGATTTTTTGGACTCTACTAAAAATTATTCAAAATGTCATTTGGATCGGGCCTCATGTTGAATAACCACTTTTTAAACCCTCACAGTGACCAAAATTGCCATTTTTACTGAGTTTTGCTTACTCAAAAGCTTTAATTTTGACCAATTTCAGGCACAGAAATGACTTTAAACACACTTATTTTAGTTGAACAGGTAATAATTCACATACAACCGTCATTTAAAGTCAAAAGATTAAATGTTAATTTTTCATCAATATTGACCATTTTTTGAACGTTCGACAGGTCCAGGGTCATCGTTTTTCATCAGAAAATTGATTTTTTGGACTCTACCAAAAATGATTCAAAATGTCATTTGGATCGGGCCTCATGTTTAATAACCACTTTTTAAACCCTCCCAGTGACCAAAATTGCCATTTTTACAGAGTTTTTGCTTACTCAAAAGCTTCAATTTTGACCAATTTCAGGCACAGAAATGACTTTAAACACACTTAATTTAGTTGAGAAGGTAATAATTCACATCCAACCGTCATTTAAAGTCAAAAGATTAAATGTTAAATTTTCATCAATATTGACCATTTTTTGAACGTTCGACAGGTCCAGGGTCATCGTTTTTCATCAGAAAATTGATTTATTGGACTCTACCAAACATGATTCAACATGTCATTTGGATCGGGCCTCATGCTTAATAACCACTTTTTAAACCCTCACAGTGACCAAAATTGCCATTTTTACAGAGTTTTGCTTACTCAAAAGCTTTAATTTTGACCAATTTCAGGCACAGAAATGACTTTAAAGACACTTATTTTAGTTGAACAGGTAATAATTCACATACAACCGTCATTTAAAGTCAAAAGATTAAATGTTAAATTTTCATCAATATTGACCATTTTTTGAACGTTCGACAGGTCCAGGGTCATCGTTTTTCATCAGAAAATTGCTTTTTGGACTCTACCAAAAATGATTCAAAATGTCATTTGGATCGGGCCTCATGTTTAATAACCACTTTTTAAACCCTCACAGTGACCAAAATTGCCATTTTTACAGAGTTTTCGCTTACTCAAAAGCTTCAATTTTGACCAATTTCAGGCACTGAAATGACTGTAAACTCACTTATTTTAGTTGAAAAAGTAATAATTCACATCCAACCGTCATTTAAAGTCAAAAGATGAAATGTTAAAATTTCATCAATATTGACCACTTTTTTGAACGTTCGACAGGTTCATCGTTTTTCATCAGAAAATAGATTTTTTGGACTCTACCAAAAATTATTCAAAATGTCATTGGGATCGGGCCTCATGTAGAATAACCACTTTTTAAACCCTCACAGTGGCCAAAATTGCCATTTTTACAGAGTTTTGCTTACTCAAAGCTTCAATTTTGACCAATTTCAGGCACAGAAATGACTTTAAACACACTTATTTTAGTTGAGAAGGTAATAATTCACATACAACCGTCATTTAAAGTCAAAAGATTAAATGTTAAATTTTCATCAATATTGACAATTTTTTGAACGTTCGACAGGTCCGGGGTCATCGTTTTTCATCAGAAAATTGATTTTTTGGACTCTACCAAAAATTATTCAAAATGTCATTTGGATCGGGCCTCATGTTGAATAACCACTTTTTAAACCCTCACAGTGACCAAAATTGCCATTTTTACAGAGTTTTTGCTTACTCAGACGCTTCAATTTTGACCAATTTCAGGCACAAAAATGACTTTAAACACACTCATTTTAGTTGAAAAAGTAATAATTCACATCCAACCGTCATTTAAAGTCAAAAGATCAAATGTTAAAATTTCATCAATATTGACCACTTTTTTGAACGTTCGACAGGTCAGGGGTCATTGTTTTTCATCACAAAATAGATTTTTTGGACTCTACCAGAAATGATTCAAAATGTCATTGGGATCGGGCCTCATGTAGAATAACCACTTTTTAAACCCTCACAGTGACCAAAATTGACATTTTTACAGAGTTTTGCTTACTGAAAAGTTTTAATTTTGACCAATTTCAAGCACAGAAGTGACTTTAAACACACTTATTTTAGTTGAACAGAAAATAATTCACATACAACCGTCATTTAAAGTCAAAAGATTAAATGTTAAATTTTCATCAATATTGACCATTTTTTGAACGTTCGACAGGTCCAGGGTCATCGTTTTTTATCAGAAAATTGATTTTTTTGGACTCTATCAAAAATGATTCAAAATGTCATTTGGATCGGGCCTCATGTTGAATAACCACTTTTTAAACCCTCACAGTGACCAAAATTGCCATTTTTACAGAGTTTTCGCTTATTCAAAAGCTTCAATTTTGACCAATTTCAGGCACAAAAATGACTTTAAACACACTTATTTTAGTTGAAAAAGTAATAATTCACATCCAACCATCATTTAAAGTCAAAAGATCAAATGTTAAAATTTCATCAATATTGACCACTTTTTTGAACGTTCGACAGGTCATCGTTTTTCATCAGAAAATTGATTTTTTGGACTCTACTAAAAATGATTCAAAATGTCATTTGGATCGGGCCTCATGTTGAATAACCACTTTTTAAACCCTCACAGTGACCAAAATTGACATTTTTACTGAGTTTTCGCTTACTCAAAAGCTTCAATTTTGACCAATTTCAGGCACAGAAATGACTTTAAACACACTTATTTTAGTTGAAAAAGTAATATTTCACATCCAACCGTCATTTAAAGTCAAAAGATTAAATGTTAAAATTTCATCAATATTGACCACTTTTTTGAAAGTTCGAGAGGTCCGGGGTCATTGTTTTTCATCAGAAAATGGATTTTTTGGACTCTACCAGAAATGATTCAAAATGTCATTGGGATCGGGCCTCATGTAGAATAACCACTTTTTAAACCCTCACAGTGACCAAAATTGCCATTTTTACAGAGTTTTGCTTACTCAAAGCTTTAATTTTGACCAATTTCAGGCACAGAAGTGACTTTAAACAAACTTATTTTAGTTGAACAGGTAATAATTCACATACAACCGTCATTTAAAGTCAAAAGATTAAATGTTAAATTTTCATCAATATTGACAATTTTTTGAACGTTCGACAGGTCCAGGGTCATCGTTTTTCATCAGAAAATTGATTTTTTGCACTCTACCAAAAATGATTCAAAATGTCATTTGGATCGTGCCTCATGTTGAATAACCACTTTTTAAACCCTCACAGTGACCAAAATTGCCATTTTTACAGAGTTTTCGCTTACTCAAAAGCTTCAATTTTGACCAATTTCAGGCACAGAAATGGCTTTAAACACACTTATTTTAGTTGAAAAAGTAATAATTCACATCCAACCATCATTTAAAGTCAAAAGATTAAATGTTAAATTTTCATCAATATTGACCATTTTTTGAACGTTCGACAGGTCCGGGGTCATCGTTTTTCATCAGAAAATTGAATTTTTTGGACTCTACCAAAAATGATTCAAAATGTCATTTGGATCGGGCCTCATGTTTAATAACCACTTTTTAAACCCTCACAGTGACCAAAATTGCCATTTTTACAGAGTTTTCGCTTACTCAAAAGCTTCAATTTTGACCAATTTCAGGCACAGAAATGACTTTAAACACACTTATTTTAGTTGAGAAAGTAATAATTCACATCCAACCATCATTTAAAGTCAAAAGATTAAATGTTAAATTTTCATCAATATTGACCATTTTTTGAACGTTCGACAGGTCCGGGGTCATCGTTTTTCATCAGAAAATTGATTTTTTGGACTCTACCAAAAATGATTCAACATGTCATTTGGATCGGGCCTCATGTTTATTAACCACTTTTTAAACCCTCACAGTGACCAAAATTGCCATTTTTACAGAGTTTTGCTTACTCAAAAGCTTTAATTTTGACCAATTTCAGGCACAGAAATGACTTTAAACACACTTATTTTAGTTGAACAGGTAATAATTCACATACAACTGTCATTTAAAGTCAAAAGATTAAATGTTAATTTTTCATCAATATTGACCATTTTTTGAACGTTCGACAGGTCCAGGGTCATCGTTTTTCATCAGAAAATTGATTTTTTGGACTCTACCAAAAATTATTCAAAATGTCATTTGGATCGGGCCTCATGTTTAATAACCACTTTTTAAACCCTCCCAGTGACAAAAATTGCCATTTTTACAGAGTTTTTGCTTACTCAAAAGCTTCAATTTTGACCAATTTCAGGCACAAAAATGACTTTAAACACACTTATTTTAGTTGAAAAAGTAATAATTCACATCCAACCGTCATTTAAAGTCAAAAGATCAAATGTTAAAATTTCATCAATATTGACCACTTTTTTGAACGTTCGACAGGTCATCGTTTTTCATCAGAAAATTGATTTTTTGGACTCTACTAAAAATTATTCAAAATGTCATTTGGATCGGGCCTCATGTTGAATAACCACTTTTTAAACCCTCACAGTGACCAAAATTGCCATTTTTACTGAGTTTTCGCTTACTCAAAAGCTTCAATTTTGACCAATTTCAGGCACAGAAATGACTTTAAACACACTTATTTTAGTTGAAAAAGTAATATTTCACATCCAACCGTCATTTAAAGTCAAAAGATTAAATGTTAAAATTTCATCAATATTGACCACTTTTTTGAAAATTCGAGAGGTCCGGGGTCACTGTTTTCCATCAGAAAATTGATTTTTTGGACTCTACCAGAAATGATTCAAAATGTCATTGGGATCGGGCCTCATGTAGAATAACCACTTTTTAAACCCTCACAGTGACCAAAATTGCCATTTTTACAGAGTTTTGCTTACTCAAAAGCTTTAATTTTGACCAATTTCAGGCACAGAAATGACTTTAAACACACTTATTTTAGTTGAACAGGTAATAATTCACATACAACCGTCATTTAAAGTCAAAAGATTAAATGTTAATTTTTCATCAATATTGACCATTTTTTGAACGTTCGACAGGTCCAGGGTCATCGTTTTTCATCAGAAAATTGATTTTTTGGACTCTACCAAAAATGATTCAAAATGTCATTGGGATCGGGCCTCATGTAGAATAACCACTTTTTAAACCCTCACAGTGGCCAAAATTGCCATTTTTACAGAGTTTTGCTTACTCAAAGCTTCAATTTTGACCAATTTCAGGCACAGAAATGACTTTAAACACACTTATTTTAGTTGAGAAGGTAATAATTCACATACAACCGTCATTTAAAGTCAAAAGATTAAATGTTAAATTTTCATCAATATTGACAATTTTTTGAACGTTCGACAGGTCCGGGGTCATCGTTTTTCATCAGAAAATTGATTTTTTGGACTCTACCAAAAATTATTCAAAATGTCATTTGGATCGGGCCTCATGTTGAATAACCACTTTTTAAACCCTCACAGTGACCAAAATTGCCATTTTTACAGAGTTTTTGCTTACTCAGACGCTTCAATTTTGACCAATTTCAGGCACAAAAATGACTTTAAACACACTCATTTTAGTTGAAAAAGTAATAATTCACATCCAACCGTCATTTAAAGTCAAAAGATCAAATGTTAAAATTTCATCAATATTGACCACTTTTTTGAACGTTCGACAGGTCAGGGGTCATTGTTTTTCATCACAAAATAGATTTTTTGGACTCTACCAGAAATGATTCAAAATGTCATTGGGATCGGGCCTCATGTAGAATAACCACTTTTTAAACCCTCACAGTGACCAAAATTGACATTTTTACAGAGTTTTGCTTACTGAAAAGTTTTAATTTTGACCAATTTCAAGCACAGAAGTGACTTTAAACACACTTATTTTAGTTGAACAGAAAATAATTCACATACAACCGTCATTTAAAGTCAAAAGATTAAATGTTAAATTTTCATCAATATTGACCATTTTTTGAACGTTCGACAGGTCCAGGGTCATCGTTTTTTATCAGAAAATTGATTTTTTTGGACTCTATCAAAAATGATTCAAAATGTCATTTGGATCGGGCCTCATGTTGAATAACCACTTTTTAAACCCTCACAGTGACCAAAATTGCCATATTTACAGAGTTTTCGCTTATTCAAAAGCTTCAATTTTGACCAATTTCAGGCACAAAAATGACTTTAAACACACTTATTTTAGTTGAAAAAGTAATAATTCACATCCAACCATCATTTAAAGTCAAAAGATCAAATGTTAAAATTTCATCAATATTGACCACTTTTTTGAACGTTCGACAGGTCATCGTTTTTCATCAGAAAATTGATTTTTTGGACTCTACTAAAAATGATTCAAAATGTCATTTGGATCGGGCCTCATGTTGAATAACCACTTTTTAAACCCTCACAGTGACCAAAATTGACATTTTTACTGAGTTTTCGCTTACTCAAAAGCTTCAATTTTGACCAATTTCAGGCACAGAAATGACTTTAAACACACTTATTTTAGTTGAAAAAGTAATATTTCACATCCAACCGTCATTTAAAGTCAAAAGATTAAATGTTAAAATTTCATCAATATTGACCACTTTTTTGAAAGTTCGAGAGGTCCGGGGTCATTGTTTTTCATCAGAAAATTGATTTTTTGGACTCTACCAGAAATGATTCAAAATGTCATTGGGATCGGGCCTCATGTAGAATAACCACTTTTTAAACCCTCACAGTGACCAAAATTGCCATTTTTACAGAGTTTTGCTTACTCAAAGCTTTAATTTTGACCAATTTCAGGCACAGAAGTGACTTTAAACAAACTTATTTTAGTTGAACAGGTAATAATTCACATACAACCGTCATTTAAAGTCAAAAGATTAAATGTTAAATTTTCATCAATATTGACAATTTTTTGAACGTTCGACAGGTCCAGGGTCATCGTTTTTCATCAGAAAATTGATTTTTTGCACTCTACCAAAAATGATTCAAAATGTCATTTGGATCGTGCCTCATGTTGAATAACCACTTTTTAAACCCTCACAGTGACCAAAATTGCCATTTTTACAGAGTTTTCGCTTACTCAAAAGCTTCAATTTTGACCAATTTCAGGCACAGAAATGGCTTTAAACACACTTATTTTAGTTGAAAAAGTAATAATTCACATCCAACCATCATTTAAAGTCAAAAGATTAAATGTTACATTTTCATCAATATTGACCATTTTTTGAACGTTCGACAGGTCCGGGGTCATCGTTTTTCATCAGAAAATTGAATTTTTTGGACTCTACCAAAAATGATTCAAAATGTCATTTGGATCGGGCCTCATGTTTAATAACCACTTTTTAAACCCTCACAGTGACCAAAATTGCCATTTTTACAGAGTTTTCGCTTACTCAAAAGCTTCAATTTTGACCAATTTCAGGCACAGAAATGACTTTAAACACACTTATTTTAGTTGAGAAAGTAATAATTCACATCCAACCATCATTTAAAGTCAAAAGATTAAATGTTAAATTTTCATCAATATTGACCATTTTTTGAACGTTCGACAGGTCCGGGGTCATCGTTTTTCATCAGAAAATTGATTTTTTGGACTCTACCAAAAATGATTCAACATGTCATTTGGATCGGGCCTCATGTTTATTAACCACTTTTTAAACCCTCACAGTGACCAAAATTGCCATTTTTACAGAGTTTTGCTTACTCAAAAGCTTTAATTTTGACCAATTTCAGGCACAGAAATGACTTTAAACACACTTATTTTAGTTGAACAGGTAATAATTCACATACAACCGTCATTTAAAGTCAAAAGATTAAATGTTAATTTTTCATCAATATTGACCATTTTTTGAACGTTCGACAGGTCCAGGGTCATCGTTTTTCATCAGAAAATTGATTTTTTGGACTCTACCAAAAATTATTCAAAATGTCATTTGGATCGGGCCTCATGTTTAATAACCACTTTTTAAACCCTCCCAGTGACAAAAATTGCCATTTTTACAGAGTTTTTGCTTACTCAAAAGCTTCAATTTTGACCAATTTCAGGCACAGAAATGACTTTAAACACACTTATTTTAGTTGAGAAGGTAATAATTCACATCCAACAGTCATTTAAAGTCAAAAGATTAAATGTTAAATTTTCATCAATATTGACAATTTTTTGAACGTTCGACAGGTCCGGTTTCATCGTATTTCATCAGAAAATTGATTTTTTGGACTCTACCAAAAATTATTCAAAATGTCATTTGGATCGGGCCTCATGTTGAATAACCACTTTTTAAACCCTCACAGTGACCAAAATTGCCATTTTTACAGAGTTTTCGCTTACTCAAAAGCTTCAATTTTGACCAATTTCAGGCACAAAAATGACTTTAAACACACTTATTTTAGTTGAAAAAGTAATAATTCACATCCAACTGTCATTTAAAGTCAAAAGATCAAATGTTAAAATTTCATCAATATTGACCACTTTTTTGAACGTTCGACAGGTCATCGTTTTTAATCAGAAAATTGATTTTTTGGACTCTACTAAAAATTATTCAAAATGTCATTTGGATCGGGCCTCATGTTGAATAACCACTTTTTAAACCCTCACAGTGACCAAAATTGCCATTTTTACTGAGTTTTGCTTACTCAAAAGCTTTAATTTTGACCAATTTCAGGCACAGAAATGACTTTAAACACACTTATTTTAGTTGAACAGGTAATAATTCACATACAACCGTCATTTAAAGTCAAAAGATTAAATGTTAATTTTTCATCAATATTGACCATTTTTTGAACGTTCGACAGGTCCAGGGTCATCGTTTTTCATCAGAAAATTGATTTTTTGGACTCTACCAAAAATGATTCAAAATGTCATTTGGATCGGGCCTCATGTTTAATAACCACTTTTTAAACCCTCCCAGTGACCAAAATTGCCATTTTTACAGAGTTTTTGCTTACTCAAAAGCTTCAATTTTGACCAATTTCAGCACAGAAATGACTTTAAACACACTTAATTTAGTTGAGAAGGTAATAATTCACATCCAACCGTCATTAAAAGTCAAAAGATTAAATGTTAAATTTTCATCAATATTGACCATTTTTTGAACGTTCGACAGGTCCAGGGTCATCGTTTTTCATCCAGAAAATTGATTTATTGGACTCTACCAAACATGATTCAACATGTCATTTGGATCGGGCCTCATGCTTAATAACCACTTTTTAAACCCTCACAGTGACCAAAATTGCCATTTTTACAGAGTTTTGCTTACTCAAAAGCTTTAATTTTGACCAATTTCAGGCACAGAAATGACTTTAAAGACACTTATTTTAGTTGAACAGGTAATAATTCACATACAACCGTCATTTAAAGTCAAAAGATTAAATGTTAAATTTTCATCAATATTGACCATTTTTTGAACGTTCGACAGGTCCAGGGTCATCGTTTTTCATCAGAAAATTGCTTTTTGGACTCTACCAAAAATGATTCAAAATGTCATTTGGATCGGGCCTCATGTTTAATAACCACTTTTTAAACCCTCACAGTGACCAAAATTGCCATTTTTACAGAGTTTTCGCTTACTCAAAAGCTTCAATTTTGACCAATTTCAGGCACTGAAATGACTGTAAACTCACTTATTTTAGTTGAAAAAGTAATAATTCACATCCAACCGTCATTTAAAGTCAAAAGATGAAATGTTAAAATTTCATCAATATTGACCACTTTTTTGAACGTTCGACAGGTTCATCGTTTTTCATCAGAAAATAGATTTTTTGGACTCTACCAAAAATTATTCAAAATGTCATTGGGATCGGGCCTCATGTAGAATAACCACTTTTTAAACCCTCACAGTGGCCAAAATTGCCATTTTTACAGAGTTTTGCTTACTCAAAGCTTCAATTTTGACCAATTTCAGGCACAGAAATGACTTTAAACACACTTATTTTAGTTGAGAAGGTAATAATTCACATACAACCGTCATTTAAAGTCAAAAGATTAAATGTTAAATTTTCATCAATATTGACAATTTTTTGAACGTTCGACAGGTCCGGGGTCATCGTTTTTCATCAGAAAATTGATTTTTTGGACTCTACCAAAAATTATTCAAAATGTCATTTGGATCGGGCCTCATGTTGAATAACCACTTTTTAAACCCTCACAGTGACCAAAATTGCCATTTTTACAGAGTTTTTGCTTACTCAGACGCTTCAATTTTGACCAATTTCAGGCACAAAAATGACTTTAAACACACTCATTTTAGTTGAAAAAGTAATAATTCACATCCAACCGTCATTTAAAGTCAAAAGATCAAATGTTAAAATTTCATCAATATTGACCACTTTTTTGAACGTTCGACAGGTCAGGGGTCATTGTTTTTCATCACAAAATAGATTTTTTGGACTCTACCAGAAATGATTCAAAATGTCATTGGGATCGGGCCTCATGTAGAATAACCACTTTTTAAACCCTCACAGTGACCAAAATTGACATTTTTACAGAGTTTTGCTTACTGAAAAGTTTTAATTTTGACCAATTTCAAGCACAGAAGTGACTTTAAACACACTTATTTTAGTTGAACAGAAAATAATTCACATACTACCGTCATTTAAAGTCAAAAGATTAAATGTTAAATTTTCATCAATATTGACCATTTTTTGAACGTTCGACAGGTCCAGGGTCATCGTTTTTTATCAGAAAATTGATTTTTTTGGACTCTATCAAAAATGATTCAAAATGTCATTTGGATCGGGCCTCATGTTGAATAACCACTTTTTAAACCCTCACAGTGACCAAAATTGCCATTTTTACAGAGTTTTCGCTTATTCAAAAGCTTCAATTTTGACCAATTTCAGGCACAAAAATGACTTTAAACACACTTATTTTAGTTGAAAAAGTAATAATTCACATCCAACCATCATTTAAAGTCAAAAGATCAAATGTTAAAATTTCATCAATATTGACCACTTTTTTGAACGTTCGACAGGTCATCGTTTTTCATCAGAAAATTGATTTTTTGGACTCTACTAAAAATGATTCAAAATGTCATTTGGATCGGGCCTCATGTTGAATAACCACTTTTTAAACCCTCACAGTGACCAAAATTGACATTTTTACTGAGTTTTCGCTTACTCAAAAGCTTCAATTTTGACCAATTTCAGGCACAGAAATGACTTTAAACACACTTATTTTAGTTGAAAAAGTAATATTTCACATCCAACCGTCATTTAAAGTCAAAAGATTAAATGTTAAAATTTCATCAATATTGACCACTTTTTTGAAAGTTCGAGAGGTCCGGGGTCATTGTTTTTCATCAGAAAATGGATTTTTTGGACTCTACCAGAAATGATTCAAAATGTCATTGGGATCGGGCCTCATGTAGAATAACCACTTTTTAAACCCTCACAGTGACCAAAATTGCCATTTTTACAGAGTTTTGCTTACTCAAAGCTTTAATTTTGACCAATTTCAGGCACAGAAGTGACTTTAAACAAACTTATTTTAGTTGAACAGGTAATAATTCACATACAACCGTCATTTAAAGTCAAAAGATTAAATGTTAAATTTTCATCAATATTGACAATTTTTTGAACGTTCGACAGGTCCAGGGTCATCGTTTTTCATCAGAAAATTGATTTTTTGCACTCTACCAAAAATGATTCAAAATGTCATTTGGATCGTGCCTCATGTTGAATAACCACTTTTTAAACCCTCACAGTGACCAAAATTGCCATTTTTACAGAGTTTTCGCTTACTCAAAAGCTTCAATTTTGACCAATTTCAGGCACAGAAATGGCTTTAAACACACTTATTTTAGTTGAAAAAGTAATAATTCACATCCAACCATCATTTAAAGTCAAAAGATTAAATGTTAAATTTTCATCAATATTGACCATTTTTTGAACGTTCGACAGGTCCGGGGTCATCGTTTTTCATCAGAAAATTGAATTTTTTGGACTCTACCAAAAATGATTCAAAATGTCATTTGGATCGGGCCTCATGTTTAATAACCACTTTTTAAACCCTCACAGTGACCAAAATTGCCATTTTTACAGAGTTTTCGCTTACTCAAAAGCTTCAATTTTGACCAATTTCAGGCACAGAAATGACTT
Source organism: Lissotriton helveticus (assembly GCF_964261635.1). Lineage (NCBI taxonomy): Eukaryota > Metazoa > Chordata > Amphibia > Caudata > Salamandridae > Lissotriton > Lissotriton helveticus. The sequence continues at coordinate 277,115 of NW_027612006.1, forward strand.
TAAACACACTTATTTTAGTTGAGAAAGTAATAATTCACATCCAACCATCATTTAAAGTCAAAAGATTAAATGTTAAATTTTCATCAATATTGACCATTTTTTGAACGTTCGACAGGTCCGGGGTCATCGTTTTTCATCAGAAAATTGATTTTTTGGACTCTACCAAAAATGATTCAACATGTCATTTGGATCGGGCCTCATGTTTATTAACCACTTTTTAAACCCTCACAGTGACCAAAATTGCCATTTTTACAGAGTTTTGCTTACTCAAAAGCTTTAATTTTGACCAATTTCAGGCACAGAAATGACTTTAAACACACTTATTTTAGTTGAACAGGTAATAATTCACATACAACTGTCATTTAAAGTCAAAAGATTAAATGTTAATTTTTCATCAATATTGACCATTTTTTGAACGTTCGACAGGTCCAGGGTCATCGTTTTTCATCAGAAAATTGATTTTTTGGACTCTACCAAAAATTATTCAAAATGTCATTTGGATCGGGCCTCATGTTTAATAGCCACTTTTTAAACCCTCCCAGTGACAAAAATTGCCATTTTTACAGAGTTTTTGCTTACTCAAAAGCTTCAATTTTGACCAATTTCAGGCACAAAAATGACTTTAAACACACTTATTTTAGTTGAAAAAGTAATAATTCACATCCAACCGTCATTTAAAGTCAAAAGATCAAATGTTAAAATTTCATCAATATTGACCACTTTTTTGAACGTTCGACAGGTCATCGTTTTTCATCAGAAAATTGATTTTTTGGACTCTACTAAAAATTATTCAAAATGTCATTTGGATCGGGCCTCATGTTGAATAACCACTTTTTAAACCCTCACAGTGACCAAAATTGCCATTTTTACTGAGTTTTCGCTTACTCAAAAGCTTCAATTTTGACCAATTTCAGGCACAGAAATGACTTTAAACACACTTATTTTAGTTGAAAAAGTAATATTTCACATCCAACCGTCATTTAAAGTCAAAAGATTAAATGTTAAAATTTCATCAATATTGACCACTTTTTTGAAAATTCGAGAGGTCCGGGGTCACTGTTTTCCATCAGAAAATTGATTTTTTGGACTCTACCAGAAATGATTCAAAATGTCATTGGGATCGGGCCTCATGTAGAATAACCACTTTTTAAACCCTCACAGTGACCAAAATTGCCATTTTTACAGAGTTTTGCTTACTCAAAAGCTTTAATTTTGACCAATTTCAGGCACAGAAATGACTTTAAACACACTTATTTTAGTTGAACAGGTAATAATTCACATACAACCGTCATTTAAAGTCAAAAGATTAAATGTTAATTTTTCATCAATATTGACCATTTTTTGAACGTTCGACAGGTCCAGGGTCATCGTTTTTCATCAGAAAATTGATTTTTTGGACTCTACCAAAAATGATTCAAAATGTCATTTGGACAGGGCCTCATGTTTAATAACCACTTTTTAAACCCTCCCAGTGACCAAAATTGCCATTTTTACAGAGTTTTTGCTTACTCAAAAGCTTCAATTTTGACCAATTTCAGGCACAGAAATGACTTTAAACACACTTAATTTAGTTGAGAAGGTAATAATTCACATCCAACCGTCATTTAAAGTCAAAAGATTAAATGTTAAATTTTCATCAATATTGACCATTTTTTGAACGTTCGACAGGTCCAGGGTCATCGTTTTTCATCAGAAAATTGATTTATTGGACTCTACCAAACATGATTCAACATGTCATTTGGATCGGGCCTCATGTTTAATAACCACTTTTTAAACCCTCACAGTGACCAAAATTGCCATTTTTACAGAGTTTTGCTTACTCAAAAGCTTTATTTTTGACCAATTTCAGGCACAGAAATGACTTTAAAGACACTTATTTTAGTTGAACAGGTAATAATTCACATACAACCGTCATTTAAAGTCAAAAGATTAAATGTTAAATTTTCATCAATATTGACCATTTTTTGAACGTTCGACAGGTCCAGGGTCATCGTTTTTCATCAGAAAATTGCTTTTTGGACTCTACCAAAAATGATTCAAAATGTCATTTGGATCGGGCCTCATGTTTAGTAACCACTTTTTAAACCCTCACAGTGACCAAAATTGCCATTTTTACAGAGTTTTCGCTTACTCAAAAGCTTCAATTTTGACCAATTTCAGGCACTGAAATGACTGTAAACTCACTTATTTTAGTTGAAAAAGTAATAATTCACATCCAACCGTCATTTAAAGTCAAAATATTAAATGTTAAAATTTCATCAATATTGACCACTTTTTTGAACGTTCGACAGGTTCATCGTTTTTCAACAGAAAATAGATTTTTTGGACTCTACCAAAAATGATTCAAAATGTCATTGGGATCGGGCCTCATGTAGAATAACCACTTTTTAATCCCTCACAGTGACCAAAATTGCCATTTTTACAGAGTTTTGCTTACTCAAAGCTTCAATTTTGACCAATTTCAGGCACAGAAATGACTTTAAACACACTTATTTTAGTTGAGAAGGTAATAATTCACATACAACCGTCATTTAAAGTCAAAAGATTAAATGTTAAATTTTCATTAACATTCACAATTTTTTGAACGTTCGACAGGTCCGGGGTCATCGTTTTTCATCAGAAAATTGATTTTTTGGACTCTACCAAAAATGATTCAAAATGTCATTTGGATCGGGCCTCATGTTGAATAACCACTTTTTAAACCCTCACAGTGACCAAAATTGCCATTTTTACAGAGTTTTCGCTTACTCAGACGCTTCAATTTTGACCAATTTCAGGCACAAAAATTACTTTAAACACACTTATTTTAGTTGAAAAAGTAATAATTCACATCCAACCGTCATTTAAAGTCAAAAGATCAAATGTTAAAATTTCATCAATATTGACCACTTTTTTGAACGTTCGACAGGTCAGGGGTCATCGTTTTTCATCAGAAAATTGATTTTTTGGACTCTACTAAAAATAATCCAAATGTCATTTGGATCGGGCCTCATGTTGAATAACCACTTTTTAAACCCTCACAGTGACCAAAATTGCCAATTTTTACAGAGTTTTGCTTACTCAAAAGTTTTAATTTTGACCAATTTCAAGCACAGAAGTGACTTTAAACACACTTATTTTAGTTGAACTGGTAATAATTCAAATACAACCGTCATTTAAAGTCAAAAGATTAAATGTTAAATTTTCATCAATATTGACCATTTTTTGAACGTTCGACAGGTCCAGGGTCATCGTTTTTCATCAGAAAATTGATTTTTTTGGACTCTACCAAAAATGATTCAAAATGTCATTTGGATCGGGCCTCATGTTGAATAACCACTTTTTAAACCCTCACAGTGACCAAAATTGCCATTTTTACAGAGTTTTCGCTTATTCAAAAGCTTCAATTTTGACCAATTTCAGGCACAAAAATGACTTTAAACACACCTATTTTAGTTGAAAAAGTAATAATTCACATCCAACCGTCATTTAAAGTCAAAAGATCAAATGTTAAAATTTCATCAATATTGACCACTTTTTTGAACGTTCGACAGGTCATCGTTTTTCATCAGAAAATTGATTTTTTGGACTCTACTAAAAATGATTCAAAATGTCATTTGGATCGGGCCTCATGTTGAATAACCACTTTTTAAACCCTCACAGTGACCAAAATTGCCATTTTTACTGAGTTTTCGCTTACTCAAAAGCTTCAATTTTGACCAATTTCAGGCACAGAAATGACTTTAAACACACTTATTTTAGTTGAAAAAGTAATATTTCACATACAACCGTCATTTAAAGTCAAAAGATTAAATGTTAAATTTTCATCAATATTGACCATTTTTTGAACGTTCGACAGGTCCAGGGTCATCGTTTTTCATCAGAAAATTGATTTTTTGCACTCTACCAAAAATGATTCAAAATGTCATTTGGATCGGGCCTCATGTTGAATAACCACTTTTTAAACCCTCACAGTGACCAAAATTGCCATTTTTACAGAGTTTTCGCTTACTCAAAAGCTTCAATTTTGACCAATTTCAGGCACAGAAATGACTTTAAAACACTTATTTTAGTTGAGAAGGTAATAATTCACATCCAACCGTCATTTAAAGTCAAAAGATTAAATGTTAAATTTTCATCAATATTGACCATTTTTTGAACGTTCGACAGGTCCGGGGTCATCGTTTTTCATCAGAAAATTGATTTTTTGGACTCTACCAGAAATGATTCAAAATGTCATTGGGATCGGGCCTCATGTAGAATAACCACTTTTTAAACCCTCACAGTGACCAAAATTGCCATTTTTACAGAGTTTTGCTTACTCAAAAGCTTCAATTTTGACCAATTTCAGGCACAGAAATGACTTTAAACACACTTATTTTAGTTGAGAAGGTAATAATTCACATCCAACAGTCATTTAAAGTCAAAAGATTAAATGTTAAATTTTCATCAATATTGACAATTTTTTGAACGTTCGACAGGTCCGGGGTCATCGTTTTTCATCAGAAAATTGATTTTTTGGACTCTACCAAAAATTATTCAAAATGTCATTTGGATCGGGCCTCATGTTGAATAACCACTTTTTAAACCCTCACAGTGACCAAAATTGCCATTTTTACTGAGTTTTCGCTTACTCAAAAGCTTCAATTTTGACCAATTTCAGGCACAGAAATGACTTTAAACACACTTATTTTAGTTGAAAAAGTAATATTTCACATCCAACCGTCATTTAAAGTCAAAAGATTAAATGTTAAAATTTCATCAATATTGACCACTTTTTTGAAAGTTCGAGAGGTCCGGGGTCACTGTTTTCCATCAGAAAATTGATTTTTTGGACTCTACCAGAAATGATTCAAAATGTCATTGGGATCGGGCCTCATGTAGAATAACCACTTTTTAAACCCTCACAGTGACCAAAATTGCCATTTTTACAGAGTTTTCGCTTACTCAAAAGCTTCAATTTTGACCAATTTCAGGCACAGAAATGACTTTAAACACACTTATTTTAGTTGAAAAAGTAATATTTCACATCCAACCATCATTTAAAGTCAAAAGATTAAATGTTAAAATTCCATCAATATTGACCACTTTTTTGAACGTTCGACAGGTCCGGGGTCATCGTTTTTCATCAGAAAATTGATTTTTTGGACTCTACCAGAAATGATTCAAAATGTCATTGGAATCGGGCCTCATGTAGAATAACCACTTTTTAAACCCTCACAGTGACCAAAATTGCCATTTTTACAGAGTTTTGCTTACTCAAAACCTTTAATTTTGACCAATTTCAGGCACAGAAATGACTTTAAACACACTTATTTTAGTTGAATAGGTAATAATTCACATACAACCGTCATTTAAAGTCAAAAGATTAAATGTTAATTTTTCATCAATATTGACCATTTTTTGAACGTTCGACAGGTCCAGGGTCATCGTTTTTCATCAGAAAATTGATTTTTTGGACTCTACCAAAAATGATTCAAAATGTCATTTGGATCGGGCCTCATTTTTAATAACCACTTTTTAAACCCTCCCAGTGACCAAAATTGCCATTTTTACAGAGTTTTTGCTTACTCAAAAGCTTCAATTTTGACCAATTTCAGGCACAGAAATGACTTTAAACACACTTATTTTAGTTGAGAAGGTAATAATTCACATCCAACCGTCATTTAAAGTCAAAAGATTAAATGTTAAATTTTCATCAATATTGACCATTTTTTGAACGTTCGACAGGTCCAGGGTCATCGTTTTTCATCAGAAAATTGATTTATTGGACTCTACCAAACATGCTTCAACATGTCATTTGGATCGGGCCTCATGTTTAATAACCACTTTTTAAACCCTCACAGTGACCAAAATTGCCATTTTTACAGAGTTTTGCTTACTCAAAAGCTTTAATTTTGACCAATTTCAGGCACAGAAATGACTTTAAAGACACTTATTTTAGTTGAACAGGTAATAATTCACATACAACCGTCATTTAAAGTCAAAAGATTAAATGTTAAATTTCATCAATATTGACCATTTTTTGAACGTTCGACAGGTCCAGGGTCATCGTTTTTCATCAGAAAATTGCTTTTTGGACTCTACCAAAAATGATTCAAAATGTCATTTGGATCGGGCCTCATGTTTAATAACCACTTTTTAAACCCTCACAGTGACCAAAATTGCCATTTTTACAGAGTTTTCGCTTACTCAAAAGCTTCAATTTTGACCAATTTCAGGCACTGAAATGACTGTAAACTCACTTATTTTAGTTGAAAAAGTAATAATTCACATCCAACCGTCATTTAAAGTCAAAAGATTAAATGTTAAAATTTCATCAATATTGACCACTTTTTTGAACGTTCGACAGGTTCATCGTTTTTCATCAGAAAATAGATTTTTTGGACTCTACCAAAAATGATTCAAAATGTCATTGGGATCGGGCCTCATGTAGAATAACCACTTTTTAAACCCTCACAGTGACCAAAATTGCCATTTTTACAGAGTTTTGCTTACTCAAAGCTTCAATTTTGACCAATTTCAGGCACAGAAATGACTTTAAACACACTTATTTTAGTTGAGAAGGTAATAATTCACATACAACCGTCATTTAAAGTCAAAAGATTAAATGTTAAATTTTCATCAACATTGACAATTTTTTGAACGTTCGACAGGTCCGGGGTCATCGTTTTTCATCAGAAAATTGATTTTTTGGACTCTACCAAAAATGATTCAAAATGTCATTTGGATCGGGCCTCATGTTGAATAACCACTTTTTAAACCCTCACAGTGACCAAAATTGCCATTTTTACAGAGTTTTCGCTTACTCAGACGCTTCAATTTTGACCAATTTCAGGCACAAAAATTACTTTAAACACACTTATTTTAGTTGAAAAAGTAATAATTCACATCCAACCGTCATTTAAAGTCAAAAGATCAAATGTTAAAATTTCATCAATATTGACCACTTTTTTGAACGTTCGACAGGTCCAGGGTCATCGTTTTTCATCAGAAAATTGATTTTTTTGGACTCTACTAAAAATAATCCAAATGTCATTTGGATCGGGCCTCATGTTGAATAACCACTTTTTAAACCCTCACAGTGACCAAAATTGCCATTTTTACTGAGTTTTCGCTTACTCAAAAGCTTCAATTTTGACCAATTTCAGGCACAGAAATGACTTTAAACACACTTATTTTAGTTGAAAAAGTAATATTTCACATACAACCGTCATTTAAAGTCAAAAGATTAAATGTTAAATTTTCATCAATATTGACCATTTTTTGAACGTTCGACAGGTCCAGGGTCATCGTTTTTCATCAGAAAATTGATTTTTTGCACTCTACCAAAAATGATTCAAAATGTCATTTGGATCGGGCCTCATGTTGAATAACCACTTTTTAAACCCTCACAGTGACCAAAATTGCCATTTTTACAGAGTTTTCGCTTACTCAAAAGCTTCAATTTTGACCAATTTCAGGCACAGAAATGGCTTTAAACACACTTATTTTAGTTGAAAAAGTAATAATTCACATCCAACCATCATTTAAAGTCAAAAGATTAAATGTTAAATTTTCATCAATATTGACCATTTTTTGAACGTTCGACAGGTCCGGGGTCATCGTTTTTCATCAGAAAATTGAATTTTTTGGACTCTACCAAAAATGATTCAAAATGTCATTTGGATCGGGCCTCATGTTTAATAACCACTTTTTAAACCCTCACAGTGACCAAAATTGCCATTTTTACAGAGTTTTCGCTTACTCAAAAGCTTCAATTTTGACCAATTTCAGGCACAGAAATGACTTTAAAACACTTATTTTAGTTGAGAAGGTAATAATTCACATCCAACCGTCATTTAAAGTCAAAAGATTAAATGTTAAATTTTCATCAATATTGACCATTTTTTGAACGTTCGACAGGTCCAGGGTCATCGTTTTTCATCAGAAAATGGATTTTTTTGGACTCTACCAAAAATGATTCAAAATGTCATTTGGATCGGGCCTCATGTTTAGTAACCACTTTTTAAACCCTCCCAGTGACAAAAATTGCCATTTTTACAGAGTTTTCGCTTACTCAAAAGCTTCAATTTTGACCAATTTCAGGCACAGAAATGGCTTTAAACACACTTATTTTAGTTGAAAAAGTAATAATTCACATCCAACCATCATTTAAAGTCAAAAGATTAAATGTTAAATTTTCATCAATATTGACCATTTTTTGAACGTTCGACAGGTCCGGGGTCATCGTTTTTCATCAGAAAATTGAATTTTTTGGACTCTACCAAAAATGATTCAAAATGTCATTTGGATCGGGCCTCATGTTTAATAACCACTTTTTAAACCCTCACAGTGACCAAAATTGCCATTTTTACAGAGTTTTCGCTTACTCAAAAGCTTCAATTTTGACCAATTTCAGGCACAGAAATGACTTTAAAACACTTATTTTAGTTGAGAAGGTAATAATTCACATCCAACCGTCATTTAAAGTCAAAAGATTAAATGTTAAATTTTCATCAATATTGACCATTTTTTGAACGTTCGACAGGTCCGGGGTCATCGTTTTTCATCAGAAAATTGATTTTTTGGACTCTACCAGAAATGATTCAAAATGTCATTGGGATCGGGCCTCATGTAGAATAACCACTTTTTAAACCCTCACAGTGACCAAAATTGCCATTTTTACAGAGTTTTGCTTACTCAAAAGCTTCAATTTTGACCAATTTCAGGCACAGAAATGACTTTAAACACACTTATTTTAGTTGAGAAGGTAATAATTCACATCCAACAGTCATTTAAAGTCAAAAGATTAAATGTTAAATTTTCATCAATATTGACAATTTTTTGAACGTTCGACAGGTCCGGGGTCATCGTTTTTCATCAGAAAATTGATTTTTTGGACTCTACCAAAAATTATTCAAAATGTCATTTGGATCGGGCCTCATGTTGAATAACCACTTTTTAAACCCTCACAGTGACCAAAATTGCCATTTTTACTGAGTTTTCGCTTACTCAAAAGCTTCAATTTTGACCAATTTCAGGCACAGAAATGACTTTAAACACACTTATTTTAGTTGAAAAAGTAATATTTCACATCCAACCGTCATTTAAAGTCAAAAGATTAAATGTTAAAATTTCATCAATATTGACCACTTTTTTGAAAGTTCGAGAGGTCCGGGGTCACTGTTTTCCATCAGAAAATTGATTTTTTGGACTCTACCAGAAATGATTCAAAATGTCATTGGGATCGGGCCTCATGTAGAATAACCACTTTTTAAACCCTCACAGTGACCAAAATTGCCATTTTTACAGAGTTTTCGCTTACTCAAAAGCTTCAATTTTGACCAATTTCAGGCACAGAAATGACTTTAAACACACTTATTTTAGTTGAAAAAGTAATAATTCACATCCAACCATCATTTAAAGTCAAAAGATTAAATGTTAAAATTCCATCAATATTGACCACTTTTTTGAACGTTCGACAGGTCCGGGGTCATCGTTTTTCATCAGAAAATTGATTTTTTGGACTCTACCAGAAATGATTCAAAATGTCATTGGAATCGGGCCTCATGTAGAATAACCACTTTTTAAACCCTCACAGTGACCAAAATTGCCATTTTTACAGAGTTTTGCTTACTCAAAACCTTTAATTTTGACCAATTTCAGGCACAGAAATGACTTTAAACACACTTATTTTAGTTGAATAGGTAATAATTCACATACAACCGTCATTTAAAGTCAAAAGATTAAATGTTAATTTTTCATCAATATTGACCATTTTTTGAACGTTCGACAGGTCCAGGGTCATCGTTTTTCATCAGAAAATTGATTTTTTGGACTCTACCAAAAATGATTCAAAATGTCATTTGGATCGGGCCTCATTTTTAATAACCACTTTTTAAACCCTCCCAGTGACCAAAATTGCCATTTTTACAGAGTTTTTGCTTACTCAAAAGCTTCAATTTTGACCAATTTCAGGCACAGAAATGACTTTAAACACACTTATTTTAGTTGAGAAGGTAATAATTCACATCCAACCGTCATTTAAAGTCAAAAGATTAAATGTTAAATTTTCATCAATATTGACCATTTTTTGAACGTTCGACAGGTCCAGGGTCATCGTTTTTCATCAGAAAATTGATTTATTGGACTCTACCAAACATGCTTCAACATGTCATTTGGATCGGGCCTCATGTTTAATAACCACTTTTTAAACCCTCACAGTGACCAAAATTGCCATTTTTACAGAGTTTTGCTTACTCAAAAGCTTTAATTTTGACCAATTTCAGGCACAGAAATGACTTTAAAGACACTTATTTTAGTTGAACAGGTAATAATTCACATACAACCGTCATTTAAAGTCAAAAGATTAAATGTTAAATTTCATCAATATTGACCATTTTTTGAACGTTCGACAGGTCCAGGGTCATCGTTTTTCATCAGAAAATTGCTTTTTGGACTCTACCAAAAATGATTCAAAATGTCATTTGGATCGGGCCTCATGTTTAATAACCACTTTTTAAACCCTCACAGTGACCAAAATTGCCATTTTTACAGAGTTTTCGCTTACTCAAAAGCTTCAATTTTGACCAATTTCAGGCACTGAAATGACTGTAAACTCACTTATTTTAGTTGAAAAAGTAATAATTCACATCCAACCGTCATTTAAAGTCAAAAGATTAAATGTTAAAATTTCATCAATATTGACCACTTTTTTGAACGTTCGACAGGTTCATCGTTTTTCATCAGAAAATAGATTTTTTGGACTCTACCAAAAATGATTCAAAATGTCATTGGGATCGGGCCTCATGTAGAATAACCACTTTTTAAACCCTCACAGTGACCAAAATTGCCATTTTTACAGAGTTTTGCTTACTCAAAGCTTCAATTTTGACCAATTTCAGGCACAGAAATGACTTTAAACACACTTATTTTAGTTGAGAAGGTAATAATTCACATACAACCGTCATTTAAAGTCAAAAGATTAAATGTTAAATTTTCATCAACATTGACAATTTTTTGAACGTTCGACAGGTCCGGGGTCATCGTTTTTCATCAGAAAATTGATTTTTTGGACTCTACCAAAAATGATTCAAAATGTCATTTGGATCGGGCCTCATGTTGAATAACCACTTTTTAAACCCTCACAGTGACCAAAATTGCCATTTTTACAGAGTTTTCGCTTACTCAGACGCTTCAATTTTGACCAATTTCAGGCACAAAAATTACTTTAAACACACTTATTTTAGTTGAAAAAGTAATAATTCACATCCAACCGTCATTTAAAGTCAAAAGATCAAATGTTAAAATTTCATCAATATTGACCACTTTTTTGAACGTTCGACAGGTCCAGGGTCATCGTTTTTCATCAGAAAATTGATTTTTTTGGACTCTACTAAAAATAATCCAAATGTCATTTGGATCGGGCCTCATGTTGAATAACCACTTTTTAAACCCTCACAGTGACCAAAATTGCCATTTTTACTGAGTTTTCGCTTACTCAAAAGCTTCAATTTTGACCAATTTCAGGCACAGAAATGACTTTAAACACACTTATTTTAGTTGAAAAAGTAATATTTCACATACAACCGTCATTTAAAGTCAAAAGATTAAATGTTAAATTTTCATCAATATTGACCATTTTTTGAACGTTCGACAGGTCCAGGGTCATCGTTTTTCATCAGAAAATTGATTTTTTGCACTCTACCAAAAATGATTCAAAATGTCATTTGGATCGGGCCTCATGTTGAATAACCACTTTTTAAACCCTCACAGTGACCAAAATTGCCATTTTTACAGAGTTTTCGCTTACTCAAAAGCTTCAATTTTGACCAATTTCAGGCACAGAAATGGCTTTAAACACACTTATTTTAGTTGAAAAAGTAATAATTCACATCCAACCATCATTTAAAGTCAAAAGATTAAATGTTAAATTTTCATCAATATTGACCATTTTTTGAACGTTCGACAGGTCCGGGGTCATCGTTTTTCATCAGAAAATTGAATTTTTTGGACTCTACCAAAAATGATTCAAAATGTCATTTGGATCGGGCCTCATGTTTAATAACCACTTTTTAAACCCTCACAGTGACCAAAATTGCCATTTTTACAGAGTTTTCGCTTACTCAAAAGCTTCAATTTTGACCAATTTCAGGCACAGAAATGACTTTAAAACACTTATTTTAGTTGAGAAGGTAATAATTCACATCCAACCGTCATTTAAAGTCAAAAGATTAAATGTTAAATTTTCATCAATATTGACCATTTTTTGAACGTTCGACAGGTCCAGGGTCATCGTTTTTCATCAGAAAATGGATTTTTTTGGACTCTACCAAAAATGATTCAAAATGTCATTTGGATCGGGCCTCATGTTTAGTAACCACTTTTTAAACCCTCCCAGTGACAAAAATTGCCATTTTTACAGAGTTTTCGCTTACTCAAAAGCTTCAATTTTGACCAATTTCAGGCACAGAAATGGCTTTAAACACACTTATTTTAGTTGAAAAAGTAATAATTCACATCCAACCATCATTTAAAGTCAAAAGATTAAATGTTAAATTTTCATCAATATTGACCATTTTTTGAACGTTCGACAGGTCCGGGGTCATCGTTTTTCATCAGAAAATTGAATTTTTTGGACTCTACCAAAAATGATTCAAAATGTCATTTGGATCGGGCCTCATGTTTAATAACCACTTTTTAAACCCTCACAGTGACCAAAATTGCCATTTTTACAGAGTTTTCGCTTACTCAAAAGCTTCAATTTTGACCAATTTCAGGCACAGAAATGACTTTAAAACACTTATTTTAGTTGAGAAGGTAATAATTCACATCCAACCGTCATTTAAAGTCAAAAGATTAAATGTTAAATTTTCATCAATATTGACCATTTTTTGAACGTTCGACAGGTCCGGGGTCATCGTTTTTCATCAGAAAATTGATTTTTTGGACTCTACCAAAAATGATTCAACATGTCATTTGGATCGGGCCTCATATTTAATAACCACTTTTTAAACCCTCACAGTGACCAAAATTGCCATTTTTACAGAGTTTTGCTTACTCAAAAGCTTTAATTTTGACCAATTTCAGGCACAGAAGTGACTTTAAACACACTTATTTTATTAGAAAAAGTAATAGTTCACATCCAACCGTCATTTAAAGTCAAAAGATTAAATGTTAATTTTTCATCAATATTGACCATTTTTTGAACGTTCGACAGGTCCAGGGTCATCGTTTTTCATCAGAAAATTTATTTTTTGGACTCTACCAAAAATGATTCAAAATGTCATTGGGATCGGGCCTCATGTAGAATAACCACTTTTTAAACTCTCACAGTGACCAAAATTGCCATTTTTACAGAGGTTTGCTACTCAAAAGCTTTAATTTTGACCAATTTCAGGCACAGAAATGACTTTAAACACACTTATTTTAGTTGAGAAGGTAATAATTCACATCCAACCGTCATTTAAAGTCAAAAGATTAAATGTTAAATTTTCGTCAATATTGACAATTTTTTGAACGTTCGACAGGTCCGGGGTCATCGTTTTTCATCAGAAAATTGATTTTTTGGACTCTACTAAAAATGATTCAAAATGTCATTTGGATCGGGCCTCATGTTGAATAACCACTTTTTAAACCCTCACAGTGACTAAAATTGCCATTTTTACTGAGTTTTCGCTTACTCAAAAGCTTCAATTTTGACCAATTTCAGGCACAGAAATGACTTTAAACACACTTATTTTAGTTGAAAAAGTAATATTTCACATACAACCGTCATTTAAAGTCAAAAGATTAAATGTTAAATTTTCATCAATATTGACCATTTTTGGAACGTTCGACAGGTCCAGGGTCATCGTTTTTCATCAGAAAATTGATTTTTTGCACTCTACCAAAAATGATTCAAAATGTCATTTGGATCGGGCCTCATGTTGAATAACCACTTTTTAAACCCTCACAGTGACCAAAATTGCCATTTTTACTGAGTTTTCGCTTACTCAAAAGCTTCAATTTTGACCAATTTCAGGCACAGAAATGACTTTAAAACACTTATTTTAGTTGAGAAGGTAATAATTCACATCCAACCGTCATTTAAAGTCAAAAGATTAAATGTTAAATTTTCATCAATATTGACCATTTTTTGAACGTTCGACAGGTCCGGGGTCATCGTTTTTCATCAGAAAATTGATTTTTTGGACTCTACCAAAAATGATTCAACATGTCATTTGGATCGGGCCACATATTTAATAACCACTTTTTAAACCCTCACAGTGACCAAAATTGCCATTTTTACAGAGTTTTGCTTACTCAAAAGCTTTAATTTTGACCAATTTCAGGCACAGAAATGACTTTAAACACACTTATTTTAGTTGAACAGGTAATAATTCACATACAACCGTCATTTAAAGTCAAAAGATTAAATGTTAATTTTTCATCAATATTGACCATTTTTTGAACGTTCGACAGGTCCAGGGTCATCGTTTTTCATCAGAAAATTTATTTTTTGGACTCTACCAAAAATGATTCAAAATGTCATTGGGATCGGGCCTCATGTAGAATAACCACTTTTTAAACCCTCACAGTGACCAAAATTGCCATTTTTACAGAGTTTTGCTTACTCAAAAGCTTCAATTTTGACCAATTTCAGGCACAGAAATGACTTTAAACACACTTATTGTAGTTGAGAAGGTAATAATTCACATCCAACCGTCATTCAAAGTCAAAAGATTAAATGTTAAATTTTCATCAATAGTGACAATTTTTTGAACGTTCGACAGGTCCGGGGTCATCGTTTTTCATCAGAAAATTGATTTTTTGGACTCTACCAAAAATTATTCAAAATGTCATTTAGATCGGGCCTCATGTTGAATAACCACTTTTTAAACCCTCACAGTGACCAAAATTGCCATTTTTACAGAGTTTTCGCTTACTCAAAAGCTTAAATTTTGACCAATTTCAGGCACAAAAATGACTTTAAACACACTTATTTTAGTTGAAAAAGTAATAATTCACATCCAACCGTCATTTAAAGTCAAAAGATCAAATGTTAAAATTTCATCAATATTGACCACTTTTTTGAACGTTCGACAGGTCATCGTTTTTCATCAGAAAATTGATTTTTTGGACTCTACTAAAAATTATTCAAAATGTCATTTGGATCGGGCCTCATGTTGAATAACCACTTTTTAAACCCTCACAGTGACCAAAATTGCCATTTTTAATGAGTTTTCGCTTACTCAAAAGCTTCAATTTTGACCAATTTCAGGCACAGAAGTGACTTTAAACACACTTATTTTAGTTGAACAGGTAATAATTCACATCCAACCGTCATTTAAAGTCAAAAGATTAAATGTTACATTTTCATCAATATTGACCATTTTTTGAACGTTCGACAGGTCCAGGGTCATCGTTTTTCATCAGAAAATTGATTTATTGGACTCTACCAAAAATGATTCAACATGTCATTTGGATCGGGCCTCATGTTTAATAACCACTTTTTAAACCCTCCCAGTGACAAAAATTGCCATTTTACAGAGTTTTTGCTTACTCAAAAGCTTCAATTTTGACCAATTTCAGGCACAGAAATGACTTTAAACACACTTATTTTATTTGAAAAAGTAATAGTTCACATCCAACCGTCATTTAAAGTCAAAAGATTAAATGTGAATTTTTCATCAATATTGACCATTTTTTGAACGTTCGACAGGTCCAGGGTCATTGTTTTTCATCAGAAAATTTATTTTTTGGACTCTACCAAAAATGATTCAAAATGTCATTGGGATCGGGCCTCATGTAGAATAACCACTTTTTAAACCCTCACAGTGACCAAAATTGCCATTTTTACAGAGTTTTGCTTACTCAAAAGCTTCAATTTTGACCAATTTCAGGCACAGAAATGACTTTAAACATACTTATTTTAGTTGAGAAGGTAATAATTCACATCCAACCGTCATTTAAAGTCAAAAGATTAAATGTTAAATTTTCATCAATATTGACAATTTTTTGAACGTTCGACAGGTCCGGGGTCATCGTTTTTCATCAGAAAATTGATTTTTTGGACTCTACTAAAAATGATTCAAAATGTCATTTGGATCGGGCCTCATGTTGAATAACCACTTTTTAAACCCTCACAGTGACCAAAATTGCCATTTTTACTGAGTTTTCGCTTACTCAAAAGCTTCAATTTTGACCAATTTCAGGCACAGAAATGACTTTAAACACACTTATTTTAGTTGAAAAAGTAATATTTCACATACAACCGTCATTTAAAGTCAAAAGATTCAATGTTAAATTTTCATCAATATTGACCATTTTTTGAACGTTCGACAGGTCCAGGGTCATCGTTTTTCATCAGAAAATTGATTTTTTGCACTCTACCAAAAATGATTCAAAATGTCATTTGGATCGGGCCTCATGTTGAATAACCACTTTTTAAACCCTCACAGTGACCAAAATTGCCATTTTTACTGAGTTTTCGCTTACTCAAAAGCTTCAATTTTGACCAATTTCAGGCACAGAAATGACTTTAAAACACTTATTTTAGTTGAGAAGGTAATAATTCACATCCAACTGTCATTTAAAGTCAAAAGATTAAATGTTAAATTTTCATCAATATTGACCATTTTTTGAACGTTCGACAGGTCCGGGGTCATCGTTTTTCATCAGAAAATTGATTTTTTGGACTCTACCAAAAATGATTCAACATGTCATTTGGATCGGGCCACATATTTAATAACCACTTTTTAAACCCTCACAGTGACCAAAATTGCCATTTTTACAGAGTTTTGCTTACTCAAAAGCTTTAATTTTGACCAATTTCAGGCACAGAAATGACTTTAAACACACTTATTTTAGTTGAACAGGTAATAATTCACATACAACCGTCATTTAAAGTCAAAAGATTAAATGTTAATTTTTCATCAATATTGACCATTTTTTGAACGTTCGACAGGTCCAGGGTCATCGTTTTTCATCAGAAAATTTATTTTTTGGACTCTACCAAAAATGATTCAAAATGTCATTGGGATCGGGCCTCATGTAGAATAACCACTTTTTAAACCCTCACAGTGACCAAAATTGCCATTTTTACAGAGTTTTGCTTACTCAAAAGCTTCAATTTTGACCAATTTCAGGCACAGAAATGACTTTAAACACACTTATTGTAGTTGAGAAGGTAATAATTCACATCCAACCGTCATTTAAAGTCAAAAGATTAAATGTTAAATTTTCATCAATAGTGACAATTTTTTGAACGTTCGACAGGTCCGGGGTCATCGTTTTTCATCAGAAAATTGATTTTTTGGACTCTACCAAAAATTATTCAAAATGTCATTTAGATCGGGCCTCATGTTGAATAACCACTTTTTAAACCCTCACAGTGACCAAAATTGCCATTTTTACAGAGTTTTCGCTTACTCAAAAGCTTAAATTTTGACCAATTTCAGGCACAAAAATGACTTTAAACACACTTATTTTAGTTGAAAAAGTAATAATTCACATCCAACCGTCATTTAAAGTCAAAAGATCAAATGTTAAAATTTCATCAATATTGACCACTTTTTTGAACGTTCGACAGGTCATCGTTTTTCATCAGAAAATTGATTTTTTGGACTCTACTAAAAATTATTCAAAATGTCATTTGGATCGGGCCTCATGTTGAATAACCACTTTTTAAACCCTCACAGTGACCAAAATTGCCATTTTTAATGAGTTTTCGCTTACTCAAAAGCTTCAATTTTGACCAATTTCAGGCACAGAAGTGACTTTAAACACACTTATTTTAGTTGAACAGGTAATAATTCACATCCAACCGTCATTTAAAGTCAAAAGATTAAATGTTACATTTTCATCAATATTGACCATTTTTTGAACGTTCGACAGGTCCAGGGTCATCGTTTTTCATCAGAAAATTGATTTATTGGACTCTACCAAAAATGATTCAACATGTCATTTGGATCGGGCCTCATGTTTAATAACCACTTTTTAAACCCTCCCAGTGACAAAAATTGCCATTTTACAGAGTTTTTGCTTACTCAAAAGCTTCAATTTTGACCAATTTCAGGCACAGAAATGACTTTAAACACACTTATTTTATTTGAAAAAGTAATAGTTCACATCCAATCGTCATTTAAAGTCAAAAGATTAAATGTGAATTTTTCATCAATATTGACCATTTTTTGAACGTTCGACAGGTCCAGGGTCATTGTTTTTCATCAGAAAATTTATTTTTTGGACTCTACCAAAAATGATTCAAAATGTCATTGGGATCGGGCCTCATGTAGAATAACCACTTTTTAAACCCTCACAGTGACCAAAATTGCCATTTTTACAGAGTTTTGCTTACTCAAAAGCTTCAATTTTGACCAATTTCAGGCACAGAAATGACTTTAAACATACTTATTTTAGTTGAGAAGGTAATAATTCACATCCAACCGTCATTTAAAGTCAAAAGATTAAATGTTAAATTTTCATCAATATTGACAATTTTTTGAACGTTCGACAGGTCCGGGGTCATCGTTTTTCATCAGAAAATTGATTTTTTGGACTCTACTAAAAATGATTCAAAATGTCATTTGGATCGGGCCTCATGTTGAATAACCACTTTTTAAACCCTCACAGTGACCAAAATTGCCATTTTTACTGAGTTTTCGCTTACTCAAAAGCTTCAATTTTGACCAATTTCAGGCACAGAAATGACTTTAAAACACTTATTTTAGTTGAGAAGGTAATAATTCACATACAACCGTCATTTAAAGTCAAAAGATTAAATGTTAAATTTTCATCAATATTGACCATTTTTTGAACGTTCGACAGGTCCGGGGTCATCGTTTTTCATCAGAAAATTGATTTTTTGGACTCTACCAAAAATGATTCAACATGTCATTTGGATCGGGCCTCATATTTAATAACCACTTTTTAAACCCTCACAGTGACCAAAATTGCCATTTTTACAGAGTTTTGCTTACTCAAAAGCTTTAATTTTGACCAATTTCAGGCACAGAAATGACTTTAAAACACCTATTTTAGTTGAGAAGGTAATAATTCACATCCAACCGTCATTTAAAGTCAAAAGATTAAATGTTAAATTTTCATCAATATTGACCATTTTTTGAACGTTCGACAGGTCCGGGGTCATCGTTTTTCATCAGAAAATTGATTTTTTGGACTCTACCAAAAATGATTCAACATGTCATTTGGATCGGGCCTCATGTTTAGTAACCACTTTTTAAACCCTCCCAGTGACAAAAATTGCCATTTTTACAGACTTTTGCTTACTCAAAAGCTTCAATTTTGACCAATTTCAGGCACAGAAATGACTTTAAACACACTTATTTTATTTGAAAAAGTAATAGTTCACATCCAACCGTCATTTAAAGTCAAAAGATTAAATGTGAATTTTTCATCAATATTGACCATTTTTTGAACGTTCGACAGGTCCAGGGTCATCGTTTTTCATCAGAAAATTTATTTTTTGGACTCTACCAAAAATGATTCAAAATGTCATTGGGATCGGGCCTCATGTAGAATAACCACTTTTTAAACCCTCACAGTGACCAAAATTGCCATTTTTACAGACTTTTGCTTACTCAAAAGCTTCAATTTTGACCAATTTCAGGCACAGAAATGACTTTAAACACACTTATTTTAGTTGAGAAGGTAATAATTCACATCCAACCGTCATTTAAAGTCAAAAGATTAAATGTTAAATTTTCATCAATATTGACAATTTTTTGAACGTTCGACAGGTCCGGGGTCATCGTTTTTCATCAGAAAATTGATTTTTTGGACTCTACCAAAAATTATTCAAAATGTCATTTAGATCGGGCCTCATGTTGAATAACCACTTTTTAAACCCTCACAGTGACCAAAATTGCCATTTTTACAGAGTTTTCGCTTACTCAAAAGCTTAAATTTTGACCAATTTCAGGCACAAAAATGACTTTAAACACACTTATTTTAGTTGAAAAAGTAATAATTCACATCCAACCGTCATTTAAAGTCAAAAGATCAAATGTTAAAATTTCATCAATATTGACCACTTTTTTGAACGTTCGACAGGTCATCGTTTTTCATCAGAAAATTGATTTTTTGGACTCTACTAAAAATTATTCAAAATGTCATTTGGATCGGGCCTCATGTTGAATAACCACTTTTTAAACCCTCACAGTGACCAAAATTGCCATTTTTACTGAGTTTTCGCTTACTCAAAAGCTTCAATTTTGACCAATTTCAGGCACAGAAGTGACTTTAAACACACTTATTTTAGTTGAACAGGTAATAATTCACATCCAACCGTCATTTAAAGTCAAAAGATTAAATGTTACATTTTCATCAATATTGACCATTTTTTGAACGTTCGACAGGTCCAGGGTCATCGTTTTTCATCAGAAAATTGATTTATTGGACTCTACCAAAAATGATTCAACATGTCATTTGGATCGGGCCTCATGTTTAATAACCACTTTTTAAACCCTCCCAGTGACAAAAATTGCCATTTTACAGAGTTTTTGCTTACTCAAAAGCTTCAATTTTGACCAATTTCAGGCACAGAAATGACTTTAAACACACTTATTTTATTTGAAAAAGTAATAGTTCACATCCAACCGTCATTTAAAGTCAAAAGATTAAATGTGAATTTTTCATCAATATTGACCATTTTTTGAACGTTCGACAGGTCCAGGGTCATTGTTTTTCATCAGAAAATTTATTTTTTGGACTCTACCAAAAATGATTCAAAATGTCATTGGGATCGGGCATCATGTAGAATAACCACTTTTTAAACCCTCACAGTGACCAAAATTGCCATTTTTACAGAGTTTTGCTTACTCAAAAGCTTCAATTTTGACCAATTTCAGGCACAGAAATGACTTTAAACATACTTATTTTAGTTGAGAAGGTAATAATTCACATCCAACCGTCATTTAAAGTCAAAAGATTAAATGTTAAATTTTCATCAATATTGACAATTTTTTGAACGTTCGACAGGTCCGGGGTCATCGTTTTTCATCAGAAAATTGATTTTTTGGACTCTACTAAAAATGATTCAAAATGTCATTTGGATCGGGCCTCATGTTGAATAACCACTTTTTAAACCCTCACAGTGACCAAAATTGCCATTTTTACTGAGTTTTCGCTTACTCAAAAGCTTCAATTTTGACCAATTTCAGGCACAGAAATGACTTTAAACACACTTATTTTAGTTGAAAAAGTAATATTTCACATACAACCGTCATTTAAAGTCAAAAGATTAAATGTTAAACTTTCATCAATATTGACCATTTTTTGAACGTTCGACAGGTCCAGGGTCATCGTTTTTCATCAGAAAATTGATTTTTGCACTCTACCAAAAATGATTCAAAATGTCATTTGGATCGGGCCTCATGTTGAATAACCACTTTTTAAACCCTCACAGTGACCAAAATTGCCATTTTTACAGAGTTTTCGCTTACTCAAAAGCTTCAATTTTGACCAATTTCAGGCACAGAAATGGCTTTAAACACACTTATTTTAGTTGAAAAAGTAATAATTCACATCCAACCATCATTTAAAGTCAAAAGATTAAATGTTAAATTTTCATCAATATTGACCATTTTTTGAACGTTCGACAGGTCCGGGGTCATCGTTTTTCATCAGAAAATTGAATTTTTTGGACTCTACCAAAAATGATTCAAAATATCATTTGGATCGGGCCTCATGTTTAATAACCACTTTTTAAACCCTCACAGTGACCAAAATTGCCATTTTTACAGAGTTTTCGCTTACTCAAAAGCTTCAATTTTGACCAATTTCAGGCACAGAAATGACTTTAAAACACTTATTTAAGTTGAGAAGGTAATAATTCACATCCAACCGTCATTTAAAGTCAAAAGATTAAATGTTAAATTTTCATCAATATTGACCATTTTTTGAACGTTCGACAGGTCCGGGGTCATCGTTTTTCATCAGAAAATTGATTTTTTGGACTCTACCAAAAATGATTCAACATGTCATTTGGATCGGGCCTCATATTTAATAACCACTTTTTAAACCCTCACAGTGACCAAAATTGCCATTTTTACAGAGTTTTGCTTACTCAAAAGCTTTAATTTTGACCAATTTCAGGCACAGAAATGACTTTAAACACACTTATTTTAGTTGAACAGGTAATAATTCACATACAACCGTCATTTAAAGTCAAAAGATTAAATGTTAATTTGTCATCAATATTGACCATTTTTTGAACGTTCGACAGGTCCAGGGTCATCGTTTTTCATCAGAAAATTGATTTTTTGGACTCTACCAAAAATGATTCAAAATGTCATTTGGATCGGGCCTCATGTTTAGTAACCACTTTTTAAACCCTCCCAGTGACAAAAATTGCCATTTTTACAGACTTTTGCTTACTCAAAAGCTTCAATTTTGACCAATTTCAGGCACAGAAATGACTTTAAACACACTTATTTTATTTGAAAAAGTAATAGTTCACATCCAACCGTCATTTAAAGTCAAAAGATTAAATGTGAATTTTTCATCAATATTGACCATTTTTTGAACGTTCGACAGGTCCAGGGTCATCGTTTTTCATCAGAAAATTTATTTTTTGGACTCTACCAAAAATGATTCAAAATGTCATTGGGATCGGGCCTCATGTAGAATAACCACTTTTTAAACCCTCACAGTGACCAAAATTGCCATTTTTACAGACTTTTGCTTACTCAAAAGCTTCAATTTTGACCAATTTCAGGCACAGAAATGACTTTAAACACACTTATTTTAGTTGAGAAGGTAATAATTCACATCCAACCGTCATTTAAAGTCAAAAGATTAAATGTTAAATTTTCATCAATATTGACAATTTTTTGAACGTTCGACAGGTCCGGGGTCATCGTTTTTCATCAGAAAATTGATTTTTTGGACTCTACTAAAAATGATTCAAAATGTCATTTGGATCGGGCCTCATGTTGAATAACCACTTTTTAAACCCTCACAGTGACCAAAATTGCCATTTTTACTGAGTTTTCGCTTACTCAAAAGCTTCAATTTTGACCAATTTCAGGCACAGAAATGACTTTAAACACACTTATTTTAGTTGAAAAAGTAATATTTCACATACAACCGTCATTTAAAGTCAAAAGATTAAATGTTAAATTTTCATCAATATTGACCATTTTTTGAACGTTCGACAGGTCCAGGGTCATCGTTTTTCATCAGAAAATTGATTTTTTGCACTCTACCAAAAATGATTCAAAATGTCATTTGGATCGGGCCTCATGTTGAATAACCACTTTTTAAACCCTCACAGTGACCAAAATTGCCATTTTTACAGAGTTTTCGCTTACTCAAAAGCTTCAATTTTGACCAATTTCAGGCACAGAAATGGCTTTAAACACACTTATTTTAGTTGAAAAAGTAATAATTCACATCCAACCATCATTTAAAGTCAAAAGATTAAATGTTAAATTTTCATCAATATTGACCATTTTTTGAACGTTCGACAGGTCCGGGGTCATCGTTTTTCATCAGAAAATTGAATTTTTTGGACTCTACCAAAAATGATTCAAAATATCATTTGGATCGGGCCTCATGTTTAATAACCACTTTTTAAACCCTCACAGTGACCAAAATTGCCATTTTTACAGAGTTTTCGCTTACTCAAAAGCTTCAATTTTGACCAATTTCAGGCACAGAAATGACTTTAAAACACTTATTTTAGTTGAGAAGGTAATAATTCACATCCAACCGTCATTTAAAGTCAAAAGATTAAATGTTAAATTTTCATCAATATTGACCATTTTTTGAACGTTCGACAGGTCCGGGTCATCGTTTTTCATCAGAAAATTGATTTTTTGGACTCTACCAAAAATGATTCAACATGTCATTTGGATCGGGCCTCATATTTAATAACCACTTTTTAAACCCTCACAGTGACCAAAATTGCCATTTTTACAGAGTTTTGCTTACTCAAAAGCTTTAATTTTGACCAATTTCAGGCACAGAAATGACTTTAAACACACTTATTTTAGTTGAACAGGTAATAATTCACATACAACCGTCATTTAAAGTCAAAAGATTAAATGTTAATTTGTCATCAATATTGACCATTTTTTGAACGTTCGACAGGTCCAGGGTCATCGTTTTTCATCAGAAAATTGATTTTTTGGACTCTACCAAAAATGATTCAAAATGTCATTTGGATCGGGCCTCATGTTTAGTAACCACTTTTTAAACCCTCCCAGTGACAAAAATTGCCATTTTTACAGACTTTTGCTTACTCAAAAGCTTCAATTTTGACCAATTTCAGGCACAGAAATGACTTTAAACACACTTATTTTATTTGAAAAAGTAATAGTTCACATCCAACCGTCATTTAAAGTCAAAAGATTAAATGTGAATTTTTCATCAATATTGACCATTTTTTGAACGTTCGACAGGTCCAGGGTCATCGTTTTTCATCAGAAAATTTATTTTTTGGACTCTACCAAAAATGATTCAAAATGTCATTGGGATCGGGCCTCATGTAGAATAACCACTTTTTAAACCCTCACAGTGACCAAAATTGCCATTTTTACAGACTTTTGCTTACTCAAAAGCTTCAATTTTGACCAATTTCAGGCACAGAAATGACTTTAAACACACTTATTTTAGTTGAGAAGGTAATAATTCACATCCAACCGTCATTTAAAGTCAAAAGATTAAATGTTAAATTTTCATCAATATTGACAATTTTTTGAACGTTCGACAGGTCCGGGGTCATCGTTTTTCATCAGAAAATTGATTTTTTGGACTCTACCAAAAATTATTCAAAATGTCATTTGGATCGGGCCTCATGTTGAATAACCACTTTTTAAACCCTCACAGTGACCAAAATTGCCATTTTTACAGAGTTTTCGCTTACTCAAAAGCTTCAATTTTGACCAATTTCAGGCACAAAAATGACTTTAAACACAATTATTTTAGTTGAAAAAGTAATAATTCACATCCAACCGTCATTTAAAGTCAAAAGATCAAATGTTACAATTTCATCAATATTGACCACTTTTTTGAACGTTCGACAGGTCATCGTTTTTCATCAGAAAATTGATTTTTTGGACTCTACTAAAAATTATTCAAAATGTCATTTGGATCGGGCCTCATGTTGAATAACCACTTTTTAAACCCTCACAGTGACCAAAATTGCCATTTTTACAGAGTTTTCGCTTACTCAAAAGCTTCAATTTTGACCAATTTCAGGCACAGAAATGACTTTAAACACACTTATTTTAGTTGAAAAAGTAATATTTCACATACAACCGTCATTTAAAGTCAAAAGATTAAATGTTAAATTTTCATCAATATTGACCATTTTTTGAACGTTCGACAGGTCCAGGGTCATCGTTTTTCATCAGAAAATTGATTTTTTGCACTCTACCAAAAATGATTCAAAATGTCATTTGGATCGGGCCTCATGTTTAATAACCACTTTTTAAACCCTCACAGTGACCAAAATTGCCATTTTTACAGAGTTTTCGCTTACTCAAAAGCTTCAATTTTGACCAATTTCAGGCACAGAAATGGCTTTAAACACACTTATTTTAGTTGAAAAAGTAATAATTCACATCCAACCGTCATTTAAAGTCAAAAGATTAAATGTTAAATTTTCATCAATATTGACCATTTTTTGAACGTTCGACAGGTCCGGGGTCATCGTTTTTCATCAGAAAATTGAATTTTTTGGACTCTACCAAAAATGATTCAAAATGTCATTTGGATCGGGCCTCATGTTTAATAACCACTTTTTAAACCCTCACAGTGACCAAAATTGCCATTTTTACAGAGTTTTCGCTTACTCAAAAGCTTCAATTTTGACCAATTTCAGGCACAGAAATGACTTTAAAACACTTATTTTAGTTGAGAAGGTAATAATTCACATCCAACCGTCATTTAAAGTCAAAAGATTAAATGTTAAATTTTCATCAATATTGACCATTTTTTGAACGTTCGACAGGTCCGGGGTCATCGTTTTTCATCAGAAAATTGATTTTTTGGACTCTACCAAAAATGATTCAACATGTCATTTGGATCGGGCCTCATATTTAATAACCACTTTTTAAACCCTCACAGTGACCAAAATTGCCATTTTTACAGAGTTTTGCTTACTCAAAAGCTTTAATTTTGACCAATTTCAGGCACAGAAATGACTTTAAACACACTTATTTTAGTTGAACAGGTAATAATTCACATACAACCGTCATTTAAAGTCAAAAGATTAAATGTTAATTTTTCATCAATATTGACCATTTTTTGAACGTTCGACAGGTCCAGGGTCATCGTTTTTCATCAGAAAATTGATTTTTTGGACTCTACCAAAAATGATTCAAAATGTCATTTGGATCGGGCCTCATGTTTAGTAACCACTTTTTAAACCCTCCCAGTGACAAAAATTGCCATTTTTACAGAGTTTTTGCTTACTCAAAAGCTTCAATTTTGACCAATTTCAGGCACAGAAATGACTTTAAACACACTTATTTTATTTGAAAAAGTAATAGTTCACATCCAACCGTCATTTAAAGTCAAAAGATTAAATGTTAATTTTTCATCAATATTGACCATTTTTTGAACGTTCGACAGGTCCAGGGTCATCGTTTTTCATCAGAAAATTTATTTTTTGGACTCTACCAAAAATGATTCAAAATGTCATTGGGATCGGGCCTCATGTAGAATAACCACTTTTTAAACCCTCACAGTGACCAAAATTGCCATTTTTACAGAGGTTTGCTACTCAAAAGCTTCAATTTTGACCAATTTCAGGCAAAGAAATGACTTTAAACACACTTATTGTAGTTGAGAAGGTAATAATTCACATCCAACCGTCATTTAAAGTCAAAAGATTAAATGTTAAATTTTCATCAATATTGACAATTTTTTGAACGTTCGACAGGTCCGGGGTCATCGTTTTTCATCAGAAAATTGATTTTTTGGACTCTACCAAAAATTATTCAAAATGTCATTTAGATCGGGCCTCATGTTGAATAACCACTTTTTAAACCCTCACAGTGACCAAAATTGCCATTTTTACAGAGTTTTCGCTTACTCAAAAGCTTAAATTTTGACCAATTTCAGGCACAAAAATGACTTTAAACACACTTATTTTAGTTGAAAAAGTAATAATTCACATCCAACCGTCATTTAAAGTCAAAAGATCAAATGTTAAAATTTCATCAATATTGACCACTTTTTTGAACGTTCGACAGGTCATCGTTTTTCATCAGAAAATTGATTTTTTGGACTCTACTAAAAATTATTCAAAATGTCATTTGGATCGGGCCTCATGTTGAATAACCACTTTTTAAACCCTCACAGTGACCAAAATTGCTATTTTTACTGAGTTTTCGCTTACTCAAAAGCTTCAATTTTGACCAATTTCAGGCACAGAAGTGACTTTAAACACACTTATTTTAGTTGAACAGGTAATAATTCACATCCAACCGTCATTTAAAGTCAAAAGATTAAATGTTACATTTTCATCAATATTGACCATTTTTTGAACGTTCGACAGGTCCAGGGTCATCGTTTTTCATCAGAAAATTGATTTATTGGACTCTACCAAAAATGATTCAACATGTCATTTGGATCGGGCCTCATGTTTAATAACCACTTTTTAAACCCTCCCAGTGACAAAAATTGCCATTTTACAGAGTTTTTGCTTACTCAAAAGCTTCAATTTTGACCAATTTCAGGCACAGAAATGACTTTAAACACACTTATTTTATTTGAAAAAGTAATAGTTCACATCCAACCGTCATTTAAAGTCAAAAGATTAAATGTGAATTTTTCATCAATATTGACCATTTTTTGAACGTTCGACAGGTCCAGGGTCATCGTTTTTCATCAGAAAATTTATTTTTTGGACTCTACCAAAAATGATTCAAAATGTCATTGGGATCGGGCCTCATGTAGAATAACCACTTTTTAAACCCTCACAGTGACCAAAATTGCCATTTTTACAGAGTTTTGCTTACTCAAAAGCTTCAATTTTGACCAATTTCAGGCACAGAAATGACTTTAAACATACTTATTTTAGTTGAGAAGGTAATAATTCACATCCAACCGTCATTTAAAGTCAAAAGATTAAATGTTAAATTTTCATCAATATTGACAATTTTTTGAACGTTCGACAGGTCCGGGGTCATCGTTTTTCATCAGAAAATTGATTTTTTGGACTCTACTAAAAATGATTCAAAATGTCATTTGGATCGGGCCTCATGTTGAATAACCACTTTTTAAACCCTCACAGTGACCAAAATTGCCATTTTTACTGAGTTTTCGCTTACTCAAAAGCTTCAATTTTGACCAATTTCAGGCACAGAAATGACTTTAAACACACTTATTTTAGTTGAAAAAGTAATATTTCACATACAACCGTCATTTAAAGTCAAAAGATTAAATGTTAAATTTTCATCAATATTGACCATTTTTTGAACGTTCGACAGGTCCAGGGTCATCGTTTTTCATCAGAAAATTGATTTTTTGCACTCTACCAAAAATGATTCAAAATGTCATTTGGATCGGGCCTCATGTTGAATAACCACTTTTTAAACCCTCACAGTGACCAAAATTGCCATTTTTACAGAGTTTTCGCTTACTCAAAAGCTTCAATTTTGACCAATTTCAGGCACAGAAATGGCTTTAAACATACTTATTTTAGTTGAAAAAGTAATAATTCACATCCAACCATCATTTAAAGTCAAAAGATTAAATGTTAAATTTTCATCAATATTGACCATTTTTTGAACGTTCGACAGGTCCGGGGTCATCGTTTTTCATCAGAAAATTGAATTTTTTGGACTCTACCAAAAATGATTCAAAATATCATTTGGATCGGGCCTCATGTTTAATAACCACTTTTTAAACCCTCACAGTGACCAAAATTGCCATTTTTACAGAGTTTTCGCTTACTCAAAAGCTTCAATTTTGACCAATTTCAGGCACAGAAATGACTTTAAAACACTTATTTTAGTTGAGAAGGTAATAATTCACATTCAACCGTCATTTAAAGTCAAAAGATTAAATGTTAAATTTTCATCAATATTGACCATTTTTTGAACGTTCGACAGGTCCGGGGTCATCGTTTTTCATCAGAAAATTGATTTTTTGGACTCTACCAAAAATGATTCAACATGTCATTTGGATCGGGCCTCATATTTAATAACCACTTTTTAAACCCTCACAGTGACCAAAATTGCCATTTTTACAGAGTTTTGCTTACTCAAAAGCTTTAATTTTGACCAATTTCAGGCACAGAAATGACTTTAAACACACTTATTTTAGTTGAACAGGTAATAATTCACATACAACCGTCATTTAAAGTCAAAAGATTAAATGTTAATTTTTCATCAATATTGACCATTTTTTGAACGTTCGACAGGTCCAGGGTCATCGTTTTTCATCAGAAAATTGATTTTTTGGACTCTACCAAAAATGATTCAAAATGTCATTTGGATCGGGCCTCATGTTTAGTAACCACTTTTTAAACCCTCCCAGTGACAAAAATTGCCATTTTTACAGACTTTTGCTTACTCAAAAGCTTCCATTTTGACCAATTTCAGGCACAGAAATGACTTTAAACACACTTATTTTATTTGAAAAAGTAATAGTTCACATCCAACCGTCATTTAAAGTCAAAAGATTAAATGTTAATTTTTCATCAATATTGACCATTTTTTGAACGTTCGACAGGTCCAGGGTCATCGTTTTTCATCAGAAAATTTATTTTTTGGACTCTACCAAAAATGATTCAAAATGTCATTGGGATCGGGCCTCATGTAGAATAACCACTTTTTAAACCCTCACAGTGACCAAAATTGCCATTTTTACAGACTTTTGCTTACTCAAAAGCTTCAATTTTGACCAATTTCAGGCACAGAAATGACTTTAAACACACTTATTTTAGTTGAGAAGGTAATAATTCACATCCAACCGTCATTTAAAGTCAAAAGATTAAATGTTAAATTTTTATCAATATTGACAATTTTTTGAACGTTCGACAGGTCCGGGGTCATCGTTTTTCATCAGAAAATTGATTTTTTGGACTCTACCAAAAATTATTCAAAATGTCATTTGGATCGGGCCTCATGTTGAATAACCACTTTTTAAACCCTCACAGTGACCAAAATTGCCATTTTTACAGAGTTTTCGCTTACTCAAAAGCTTCAATTTTGACCAATTTCAGGCACAAAAATGACTTTAAACACAATTATTTTAGTTGAAAAAGTAATAATTCACATCCAACCGTCATTTAAAGTCAAAAGATCAAATGTTACAATTTCATCAATATTGACCACTTTTTTGAACGTTCGACAGGTCATCGTTTTTCATCAGAAAATAGATTTTTTGGACTCTACTAAAAATTATTCAAAATGTCATTTGGATCGGGCCTCATGTTGAATAACCACTTTTTAAACCCTCACAGTGACCAAAATTGCCATTTTTACAGAGTTTTCGCTTACTCAAAAGCTTCAATTTTGACCAATTTCAGGCACAGAAATGACTTTAAACACACTTATTTTAGTTGAAAAAGTAATATTTCACATACAACCGTCATTTAAAGTCAAAAGATTAAATGTTAAATTTTCATCAATATTGACCATTTTTTGAACGTTCGACAGGTCCAGGGTCATCGTTTTTCATCAGAAAATTGATTTTTTGCACTCTACCAAAAATGATTCAAAATGTCATTTGGATCGGGCCTCATGTTTAATAACCACTTTTTAAACCCTCACAGTGACCAAAATTGCCATTTTTACAGAGTTTTCGCTTACTCAAAAGCTTCAATTTTGACCAATTTCAGGCACAGAAATGGCTTTAAACACACTTATTTTAGTTGAAAAAGTAATAATTCACATCCAACCGTCATTTAAAGTCAAAAGATTAAATGTTAAATTTTCATCAATATTGACCATTTTTTGAACGTTCGACAGGTCCAGGGTCATCGTTTTTCATCAGAAAATGGATTTTTTTGGACTCTACCAAAAATGATTCAAAATGTCATTTGGATCGGGCCTCATGTTTAGTAACCACTTTTTAAACCCTCCCAGTGACAAAAATTGCCATTTTTACAGAGTTTTCGCTTACTCAAAAGCTTCAATTTTGACCAATTTCAGGCACAGAAATGGCTTTAAACACACTTATTTTAGTTGAAAAAGTAATAATTCACATCCAACCATCATTTAAAGTCAAAAGATTAAATGTTAAATTTTCATCAATATTGACCATTTTTTGAACGTTCAACAGGTCCGGGGTCATCGTTTTTCATCAGAAAATTGAATTTTTTGGACTCTACCAAAAATGATTCAAAATGTCATTTGGATCGGGCCTCATGTTTAATAACCACTTTTTAAACCCTCACAGTGACCAAAATTGCCATTTTTACAGAGTTTTGCTTACTCAAAAGCTTTAATTTTGACCAATTTCAGGCACAGAAATGACTTTAAACACACTTATTTTAGTTGAACAGGTAATAATTCACATACAACCGTCATTTAAAGTCAAAAGATTAAATGTTAATTTTTCATCAATATTGACCATTTTTTGAACGTTCGACAGGTCCAGGGTCATCGTTTTTTATCAGAAAATTGATTTTTTGGACTCTACCAAAAATGATTCAAAATGTCATTTGGATCGGGCCTCATGTTTAGTAACCACTTTTTAAACCCTCCCAGTGACAAAAATTGCCATTTTTACAGAGTTTTTGCTTACTCAAAAGCTTCAATTTTGACCAATTTCAGGCACAGAAATGACTTTAAACACACTTATTTTATTTGAAAAAGTAATAGTTCACATCCAACCGTCATTTAAAGTCAAAAGATTAAATGTTAATTTTTCATCAATATTGACCATTTTTTGAACGTTCGACAGGTCCAGGGTCATCGTTTTTCATCAGAAAATTTATTTTTTGGACTCTACCAAAAATGATTCAAAATGTCATTGGGATCGGGCCTCATGTAGAATAACCACTTTTTAAACCCTCACAGTGACCAAAATTGCCATTTTTACAGAGGTTTGCTACTCAAAAGCTTCAATTTTGACCAATTTCAGGCACAGAAATGACTTTAAACACACTTATTTTAGTTGAGAAGGTAATAATTCACATCCAACCGTCATTTAAAGTCAAAAGATTAAATGTTAAATTTTCGTCAATATTGACAATTTTTTGAACGTTCGACAGGTCCGGGGTCATCGTTTTTCATCAGAAAATTGATTTTTTGGACTCTACTAAAAATGATTCAAAATGTCATTTGGATCGGGCCTCATGTTGAATAACCACTTTTTAAACCCTCACAGTGACCAAAATTGCCATTTTTACTGAGTTTTCGCTTACTCAAAAGCTTCAATTTTGACCAATTTCAGGCACAGAAATGACTTTAAACACACTTATTTTAGTTGAAAAAGTAATATTTCACATACAACCGTCATTTAAAGTCAAAAGATTAAATGTTAAATTTTCATCAATATTGACCATTTTTGGAACGTTCGACAGGTCCAGGGTCATCGTTTTTCATCAGAAAATTGATTTTTTGCACTCTACCAAAAATGATTCAAAATGTCATTTGGATCGGGCCTCATGTTGAATAACCACTTTTTAAACCCTCACAGTGACCAAAATTGCCATTTTTACTGAGTTTTCGCTTACTCAAAAGCTTCAATTTTGACCAATTTCAGGCACAGAAATGACTTTAAAACACTTATTTTAGTTGAGAAGGTAATAATTCACATCCAACCGTCATTTAAAGTCAAAAGATTAAATGTTAAATTTTCATCAATATTGACCATTTTTTGAACGTTCGACAGGTCCGGGGTCATCGTTTTTCATCAGAAAATTGATTTTTTGGACTCTACCAAAAATGATTCAACATGTCATTTGGATCGGGCCTCATATTTAATAACCACTTTTTAAACCCTCACAGTGACCAAAATTGCCATTTTTACAGAGTTTTGCTTACTCAAAAGCTTTAATTTTGACCAATTTCAGGCACAGAAATGACTTTAAACACACTTATTTTAGTTGAACAGGTAATAATTCACATACAACCGTCATTTAAAGTCAAAAGATTAAATGTTAATTTTTCATCAATATTGACCATTTTTTGAACGTTCGACAGGTCCAGGGTCATCGTTTTTCATCAGAAAATTTATTTTTTGGACTCTACCAAAAATGATTCAAAATGTCATTGGGATCGGGCCTCATGTAGAATAACCACTTTTTAAACCCTCACAGTGACCAAAATTGCCATTTTTACAGAGTTTTGCTTACTCAAAAGCTTCAATTTTGACCAATTTCAGGCACAGAAATGACTTTAAACACACTTATTGTAGTTGAGAAGGTAATAATTCACATCCAACCGTCATTTAAAGTCAAAAGATTAAATGTTAAATTTTCATCAATATTGACAATTTTTTGAACGTTCGACAGGTCCGGGGTCATCGTTTTTCATCAGAAAATTGATTTTTTGGACTCTACCAAAAATTATTCAAAATGTCATTTAGATCGGGCCTCATGTTGAATAACCACTTTTTAAACCCTCACAGTGACCAAAATTGCCATTTTTACAGAGTTTTCGCTTACTCAAAAGCTTAAATTTTGACCAATTTCAGGCACAAAAATGACTTTAAACACACTTATTTTAGTTGAAAAAGTAATAATTCACATCCAACCGTCATTTAAAGTCAAAAGATCAAATGTTAAAATTTCATCAATATTGACCACTTTTTTGAACGTTCGACAGGTCATCGTTTTTCATCAGAAAATTGATTTTTTGGACTCTACTAAAAATTATTCAAAATGTCATTTAGATCGGGCCTCATGTTGAATAACCACTTTTTAAACCCTCACAGTGACCAAAATTGCCATTTTTACAGAGTTTTCGCTTACTCAAAAGCTTAAATTTTGACCAATTTCAGGCACAAAAATGACTTTAAACACACCTATTTTATTTGAAAAAGTAATAGTTCACATCCAACCGTCATTTAAAGTCAAAAGATTAAATGTGAATTTTTCATCAATATTGACCATTTTTTGAACGTTCGACAGGTCCAGGGTCATCGTTTTTCATCAGAAAATTTATTTTTTGGACTCTACCAAAAATGATTCAAAATGTCATTGGGATCGGGCCTCATGTAGAATAACCACTTTTTAAACCCTCACAGTGACCAAAATTGCCATTTTTACAGAGTTTTGCTTACTCAAAAGCTTCAATTTTGACCAATTTCAGGCACAGAAATGACTTTAAACATACTTATTTTAGTTGAGAAGGTAATAATTCACATCCAACCGTCATTTAAAGTCAAAAGATTAAATGTTAAATTTTCATCAATATTGACAATTTTTTGAACGTTCGACAGGTCCGGGGTCATCGTTTTTCATCAGAAAATTGATTTTTTGGACTCTACTAAAAATGATTCAAAATGTCATTTGGATCGGGCCTCATGTTGAATAACCACTTTTTAAACCCTCACAGTGACCAAAATTGCCATTTTTACTGAGTTTTCGCTTACTCAAAAGCTTCAATTTTGACCAATTTCAGGCACAGAAATGACTTTAAACACACTTATTTTAGTTGAAAAAGTAATATTTCACATACAACCGTCATTTAAAGTCAAAAAATTAAATGTTAAATTTTCATCAATATTGACCATTTTTTGAACGTTCGACAGGTCCAGGGTCATCGTTTTTCATCAGAAAATTGATTTTTTGCACTCTACCAAAAATGATTCAAAATGTCATTTGGATCGGGCCTCATGTTGAATAACCACTTTTTAAACCCTCACAGTGACCAAAATTGCCATTTTTACAGAGTTTTCGCTTACTCAAAAGCTTCAATTTTGACCAATTTCAGGCACAGAAATGGCTTTAAACACACTTATTTTAGTTGAAAAAGTAATAATTCACATCCAACCATCATTTAAAGTCAAAAGATTAAATGTTAAATTTTCATCAATATTGACCATTTTTTGAACGTTCGACAGGTCCGGGGTCATCGTTTTTCATCAGAAAATTGAATTTTTTGGACTCTACCAAAAATGATTCAAAATATCATTTGGATCGGGCCTCATGTTTAATAACCACTTTTTAAACCCTCACAGTGACCAAAATTGCCATTTTTACAGAGTTTTCGCTTACTCAAAAGCTTCAATTTTGACCAATTTCAGGCACAGAAATGACTTTAAAACACTTATTTTAGTTGAGAAGGTAATAATTCACATCCAACCGTCATTTAAAGTCAAAAGATTAAATGTTAAATTTTCATCAATATTGACCATTTTTTGAACGTTCGACAGGTCCGGGGTCATCGTTTTTCATCAGAAAATTGATTTTTTGGACTCTACCAAAAATGATTCAACATGTCATTTGGATCGGGCCTCATATTTAATAACCACTTTTTAAACCCTCACAGTGACCAAAATTGCCATTTTTACAGAGTTTTGCTTACTCAAAAGCTTTAATTTTGACCAATTTCAGGCACAGAAATGACTTTAAACACACTTATTTTAGTTGAACAGGTAATAATTCACATACAACCGTCATTTAAAGTCAAAAGATTAAATGTTAATTTTTCATCAATATTGACCATTTTTTGAACGTTCGACAGGTCCAGGGTCATCGTTTTTCATCAGAAAATTGATTTTTTGGACTCTACCAAAAATGATTCAAAATGTCATTGGGATCGGGCCTCATGTAGAATAACCACTTTTTAAACCCTCACAGTGACCAAAATTGCCATTTTTACAGAGTTTTGCTTACTCAAAAGCTTAAATTTTGACCAATTTCAGGCACAAAAATGACTTTAAACACACCTATTTTATTTGAAAAAGTAATAGTTCACATCCAACCGTCATTTAAAGTCAAAAGATTAAATGTGAATTTTTCATCAATATTGACCATTTTTTGAACGTTCGACAGGTCCAGGGTCATCGTTTTTCATCAGAAAATTTATTTTTTGGACTCTACCAAAAATGATTCAAAATGTCATTGGGATCGGGCCTCATGTAGAATAACCACTTTTTAAACCCTCACAGTGACCAAAATTGCCATTTTTACAGAGTTTTGCTTACTCAAAAGCTTCAATTTTGACCAATTTCAGGCACAGAAATGACTTTAAACATACTTATTTTAGTTGAGAAGGTAATAATTCACATCCAACCGTCATTTAAAGTCAAAAGATTAAATGTTAAATTTTCATCAATATTGACAATTTTTTGAACGTTCGACAGGTCCGGGGTCATCGTTTTTCATCAGAAAATTGATTTTTTGGACTCTACTAAAAATGATTCAAAATGTCATTTGGATCGGGCCTCATGTTGAATAACCACTTTTTAAACCCTCACAGTGACCAAAATTGCCATTTTTACTGAGTTTTCGCTTACTCAAAAGCTTCAATTTTGACCAATTTCAGGCACAGAAATGACTTTAAACACACTTATTTTAGTTGAAAAAGTAATATTTCACATACAACCGTCATTTAAAGTCAAAAAATTAAATGTTAAATTTTCATCAATATTGACCATTTTTTGAACGTTCGACAGGTCCAGGGTCATCGTTTTTCATCAGAAAATTGATTTTTTGCACTCTACCAAAAATGATTCAAAATGTCATTTGGATCGGGCCTCATGTTGAATAACCACTTTTTAAACCCTCACAGTGACCAAAATTGCCATTTTTACAGAGTTTTCGCTTACTCAAAAGCTTCAATTTTGACCAATTTCAGGCACAGAAATGGCTTTAAACACACTTATTTTAGTTGAAAAAGTAATAATTCACATCCAACCATCATTTAAAGTCAAAAGATTAAATGTTAAATTTTCATCAATATTGACCATTTTTTGAACGTTCGACAGGTCCGGGGTCATCGTTTTTCATCAGAAAATTGAATTTTTTGGACTCTACCAAAAATGATTCAAAATATCATTTGGATCGGGCCTCATGTTTAATAACCACTTTTTAAACCCTCACAGTGACCAAAATTGCCATTTTTACAGAGTTTTCGCTTACTCAAAAGCTTCAATTTTGACCAATTTCAGGCACAGAAATGACTTTAAAACACTTATTTTAGTTGAGAAGGTAATAATTCACATCCAACCGTCATTTAAAGTCAAAAGATTAAATGTTAAATTTTCATCAATATTGACCATTTTTTGAACGTTCGACAGGTCCGGGGTCATCGTTTTTCATCAGAAAATTGATTTTTTGGACTCTACCAAAAATGATTCAACATGTCATTTGGATCGGGCCTCATATTTAATAACCACTTTTTAAACCCTCACAGTGACCAAAATTGCCATTTTTACAGAGTTTTGCTTACTCAAAAGCTTTAATTTTGACCAATTTCAGGCACAGAAATGACTTTAAACACACTTATTTTAGTTGAACAGGTAATAATTCACATACAACCGTCATTTAAAGTCAAAAGATTAAATGTTAATTTTTCATCAATATTGACCATTTTTTGAACGTTCGACAGGTCCAGGGTCATCGTTTTTCATCAGAAAATTGATTTTTTGGACTCCACCAAAAATGATTCAAAATGTCATTTGGATCGGGCCTCATGTTTAGTAACCACTTTTTAAACCCTCCCAGTGACAAAAATTGCCATTTTTACAGAGTTTTTGCTTACTCAAAAGCTTCAATTTTGACCAATTTCAGGCACAGAAATGACTTTAAACACACTTATTTTATTTGAAAAAGTAATAGTTCACATCCAACCGTCATTTAAAGTCAAAAGATTAAATGTTAATTTTTCATCAATATTGACCATTTTTTGAACGTTCGACAGGTCCAGGGTCATCGTTTTTCATCAGAAAATTTATTTTTTGGACTCTACCAAAAATGATTCAAAATGTCATTGGGATCGGGCCTCATGTAGAATAACCACTTTTTAAACCCTCACAGTGACCAAAATTGCCATTTTTACAGACTTTTGCTTACTCAAAAGCTTCAATTTTGACCAATTTCAGGCACAGAAATGACTTTAAACACACTTATTTTAGTTGAAAAAGTAATAATTCACATCCAACCGTCATTTAAAGTCAAAAGATCAAATGTTACAATTTCATCAATATTGACCACTTTTTTGAATGTTCGACAGGTCATCGTTTTTCATCAGAAAATTGATTTTTTGGACTCTACTAAAAATTATTCAAAATGTCATTTGGATCGGGCCTCATGTTGAATAACCACTTTTTAAACCCTCACAGTGACCAAAATTGCCATTTTTACAGAGTTTTCGCTTACTCAAAAGCTTCAATTTTGACCAATTTCAGGCACAGAAATGACTTTAAACACACTTATTTTAGTTGAAAAAGTAATATTTCACATCCAACCGTCATTTAAAGTCAAAAGATTAAATGTTAAAATTTGATCAATATTGACCACTTTTTTGAAAGTTCGAGAGGTCCGGGGTCATTGTTTTTCATCAGAAAATTGATTTTTTGGACTCTACCAGAAATGATTCAAAATGTCATTGGGATCGGGCCTCATGTAGAATAACCACTTTTTAAACCCTCACAGTGACCAAAATTGCCATTTTTACAGAGTTTTGCTTACTCAAAAGCTTTAATTTTGACCAATTTCAGGCACAGAAGTGACTTTAAACACACTTATTTTAGTTGAACAGGTAATAATTCACATCCAACCGTCATTTAAAGTCAAAAGATTAAATGTTAAATTTTCATCAATATTGACCATTTTTTGAACGTTCGACAGGTCCAGGGTCATCGTTTTTCATCAGAAAATTGATTTATTGGACTCTACCAAAAATGATTCAACATGTCATTTGGATCGGGCCTCATGTTTAATAACCACTTTTTAAACCCTCACAGTGACCAAAATTGCCATTTTTACAGAGTTTTGCTTACTCAAAAGCTTTAATTTTGACCAATTTCAGGCACAGAAATGACTTTAAACACACTTATTTTAGTTGAACAGGTAATAACTCACATACAACCGTCATTTAAAGTCAAAAGATTAAATGTTAAATTTTCATCAATATTGACCATTTTTTGAACGTTCGACAGGTCCAGGGTCATCGTTTTTCATCAGAAAATTGATTTTTTGGACTCTACCAAAAATGATTCAAAATGTCATTTGGATCGGGCCTCATGTTTAATAACCACTTTTTAAACCCTCACAGTGACCAAAATTGCCATTTTTACTGAGTTTTCGCTTACTCAAAAGCTTCAATTTTGACCAATTTCAGGCACAGAAGTGACTTTAAACACACTTATTTTAGTTGAACAGGTAATAATTCACATCCAACCGTCATTTAAAGTCAAAAGATTAAATGTTAAATTTTCATCAATATTGACCATTTTTTGAACGTTCGACAGGTCCAGGGTCATCGTTTTTCATCAGAAAATTGATTTATTGGACTCTACCAAAAATGATTCAACATGTCATTTGGATCGGGCCTCATGTTTAATAACCACTTTTTAAACCCTCCCAGTGACAAAAATTGCCATTTTACAGAGTTTTTGCTTACTCAAAAGCTTCAATTTTGACCAATTTCAGGCACAGAAATGACTTTAAACACACTTATTTTATTTGAAAAAGTAATAGTTCACATCCAACCGTCATTTAAAGTCAAAAGATTAAATGTGAATTTTTCATCAATATTGACCATTTTTTGAACGTTCGACAGGTCCAGGGTCATCGTTTTTCATCAGAAAATTTATTTTTTGGACTCTACCAAAAATGATTCAAAATGTCATTGGGATCGGGCCTCATGTAGAATAACCACTTTTTAAACCCTCACAGTGACCAAAATTGCCATTTTTACAGAGTTTTGCTTACTCAAAAGCTTCAATTTTGACCAATTTCAGGCACAGAAATGACTTTAAACATACTTATTTTAGTTGAGAAGGTAATAATTCACATCCAACCGTCATTTAAAGTCAAAAGATTAAATGTTAAATTTTCATCAATATTGACAATTTTTTGAACGTTCGACAGGTCCGGGGTCATCGTTTTTCATCAGAAAATTGATTTTTTGGACTCTACTAAAAATGATTCAAAATGTCATTTGGATCGGGCCTCATGTTGAATAACCACTTTTTAAACCCTCACAGTGACCAAAATTGCCATTTTTACTGAGTTTTTGCTTACTCAAAAGCTTCAATTTTGACCAATTTCAGGCACAGAAATGACTTTAAACACACTTATTTTAGTTGAAAAAGTAATATTTCACATACAACCGTCAT
Source organism: Lissotriton helveticus (assembly GCF_964261635.1). Classification (NCBI taxonomy): domain Eukaryota; kingdom Metazoa; phylum Chordata; class Amphibia; order Caudata; family Salamandridae; genus Lissotriton; species Lissotriton helveticus. Next base: position 317,279 of record NW_027612006.1, read on the forward strand.
TTAAAGTCAAAAGATTAAATGTTAAATTTTCATCAATATTGACCATTTTTTGAACGTTCGACAGGTCCAGGGTCATCGTTTTTCATCAGAAAATTGATTTTTTGCACTCTACCAAAAATGATTCAAAATGTCATTTGGATCGGGCCTCATGTTGAATAACCACTTTTTAAACCCTCACAGTGACCAAAATTGCCATTTTTACAGAGTTTTCGCTTACTCAAAAGCTTCAATTTTGACCAATTTCAGGCACAGAAATGGCTTTAAACACACTTATTTTAGTTGAAAAAGTAATAATTCACATCCAACCATCATTTAAAGTCAAAAGATTAAATGTTAAATTTTCATCAATATTGACCATTTTTTGAACGTTCGACAGGTCCGGGGTCATCGTTTTTCATCAGAAAATTGAATTTTTTGGACTCTACCAAAAATGATTCAAAATATCATTTGGATCGGGCCTCATGTTTAATAACCACTTTTTAAACCCTCACAGTGACCAAAATTGCCATTTTTACAGAGTTTTCGCTTACTCAAAAGCTTCAATTTTGACCAATTTCAGGCACAGAAATGACTTTAAAACACTTATTTTAGTTGAGAAGGTAATAATTCACATCCAACCGTCATTTAAAGTCAAAAGATTAAATGTTAAATTTTCATCAATATTGACCATTTTTTGAACGTTCGACAGGTCCGGGGTCATCGTTTTTCATCAGAAAATTGATTTTTTGGACTCTACCAAAAATGATTCAACATGTCATTTGGATCGGGCCTCATATTTAATAACCACTTTTTAAACCCTCACAGTGACCAAAATTGCCATTTTTACAGAGTTTTGCTTACTCAAAAGCTTTAATTTTGACCAATTTCAGGCACAGAAATGACTTTAAACACACTTATTTTAGTTGAACAGGTAATAATTCACATACAACCGTCATTTAAAGTCAAAAGATTAAATGTTAATTTTTCATCAATATTGACCATTTTTTGAACGTTCGACAGGTCCAGGGCCATCGTTTTTCATCAGAAAATTGATTTTTTGGACTCCACCAAAAATGATTCAAAATGTCATTTGGATCGGGCCTCATGTTTAGTAACCACTTTTTAAACCCTCCCAGTGACAAAAATTGCCATTTTTACAGAGTTTTTGCTTACTCAAAAGCTTCAATTTTGACCAATTTCAGGCACAGAAATGACTTTAAACACACTTATTTTATTTGAAAAAGTAATAGTTCACATCCAACCGTCATTTAAAGTCAAAAGATTAAATGTTAATTTTTCATCAATATTGACCATTTTTTGAACGTTCGACAGGTCCAGGGTCATCGTTTTTCATCAGAAAATTTATTTTTTGGACTCTACCAAAAATGATTCAAAATGTCATTGGGATCGGGCCTCATGTAGAATAACCACTTTTTAAACCCTCACAGTGACCAAAATTGCCATTTTTACAGACTTTTGCTTACTCAAAAGCTTCAATTTTGACCAATTTCAGGCACAGAAATGACTTTAAACACACTTATTTTAGTTGAAAAAGTAATAATTCATATCCAACCGTCATTTAAAGTCAAAAGATCAAATGTTACAATTTCATCAATATTGACCACTTTTTTGAATGTTCGACAGGTCATCGTTTTTCATCAGAAAATTGATTTTTTGGACTCTACTAAAAATTATTCAAAATGTCATTTGGATCGGGCCTCATGTTGAATAACCACTTTTTAAACCCTCACAGTGACCAAAATTGCCATTTTTACAGAGTTTTCGCTTACTCAAAAGCTTCAATTTTGACCAATTTCAGGCACAGAAATGACTTTAAACACACTTATTTTAGTTGAAAAAGTAATATTTCACATCCAACCGTCATTTAAAGTCAAAAGATTAAATGTTAAAATTTGATCAATATTGACCACTTTTTTGAAAGTTCGAGAGGTCCGGGGTCATTGTTTTTCATCAGAAAATTGATTTTTTGGACTCTACCAGAAATGATTCAAAATGTCATTGGGATCGGGCCTCATGTAGAATAACCACTTTTTAAACCCTCACAGTGACCAAAATTGCCATTTTTACAGAGTTTTGCTTACTCAAAAGCTTTAATTTTGACCAATTTCAGGCACAGAAGTGACTTTAAACACACTTATTTTAGTTGAACAGGTAATAATTCACATCCAACCGTCATTTAAAGTCAAAAGATTAAATGTTAAATTTTCATCAATATTGACCATTTTTTGAACGTTCGACAGGTCCAGGGTCATCGTTTTTCATCAGAAAATTGATTTATTGGACTCTACCAAAAATGATTCAACATGTCATTTGGATCGGGCCTCATGTTTAATAACCACTTTTTAAACCCTCACAGTGACCAAAATTGCCATTTTTACAGAGTTTTGCTTACTCAAAAGCTTTAATTTTGACCAATTTCAGGCACAGAAATGACTTTAAACACACTTATTTTAGTTGAACAGGTAATAACTCACATACAACCGTCATTTAAAGTCAAAAGATTAAATGTTAAATTTTCATCAATATTGACCATTTTTTGAACGTTCGACAGGTCCAGGGTCATCGTTTTTCATCAGAAAATTGATTTTTTGGACTCTACCAAAAATGATTCAAAATGTCATTTGGATCGGGCCTCATGTTTAATAACCACTTTTTAAACCCTCACAGTGACCAAAATTGCCATTTTTACTGAGTTTTCGCTTACTCAAAAGCTTCAATTTTGACCAATTTCAGGCACAGAAGTGACTTTAAACACACTTATTTTAGTTGAACAGGTAATAATTCACATCCAACCGTCATTTAAAGTCAAAAGATTAAATGTTAAATTTTCATCAATATTGACCATTTTTTGAACGTTCGACAGGTCCAGGGTCATCGTTTTTCATCAGAAAATTGATTTATTGGACTCTACCAAAAATGATTCAACATGTCATTTGGATCGGGCCTCATGTTTAATAACCACTTTTTAAACCCTCCCAGTGACAAAAATTGCCATTTTACAGAGTTTTTGCTTACTCAAAAGCTTCAATTTTGACCAATTTCAGGCACAGAAATGACTTTAAACACACTTATTTTATTTGAAAAAGTAATAGTTCACATCCAACCGTCATTTAAAGTCAAAAGATTAAATGTGAATTTTTCATCAATATTGACCATTTTTTGAACGTTCGACAGGTCCAGGGTCATCGTTTTTCATCAGAAAATTTATTTTTTGGACTCTACCAAAAATGATTCAAAATGTCATTGGGATCGGGCCTCATGTAGAATAACCACTTTTTAAACCCTCACAGTGACCAAAATTGCCATTTTTACAGAGTTTTGCTTACTCAAAAGCTTCAATTTTGACCAATTTCAGGCACAGAAATGACTTTAAACATACTTATTTTAGTTGAGAAGGTAATAATTCACATCCAACCGTCATTTAAAGTCAAAAGATTAAATGTTAAATTTTCATCAATATTGACAATTTTTTGAACGTTCGACAGGTCCGGGGTCATCGTTTTTCATCAGAAAATTGATTTTTTGGACTCTACTAAAAATGATTCAAAATGTCATTTGGATCGGGCCTCATGTTGAATAACCACTTTTTAAACCCTCACAGTGACCAAAATTGCCATTTTTACTGAGTTTTTGCTTACTCAAAAGCTTCAATTTTGACCAATTTCAGGCACAGAAATGACTTTAAACACACTTATTTTAGTTGAAAAAGTAATATTTCACATACAACCGTCATTTAAAGTCAAAAGATTAAATGTTAAATTTTCATCAATATTGACCATTTTTTGAACGTTCGACAGGTCCAGGGTCATCGTTTTTCATCAGAAAATTGATTTTTTGCACTCTACCAAAAATGATTCAAAATGTCATTTGGATCGGGCCTCATGTTGAATAACCACTTTTTAAACCCTCACAGTGACCAAAATTGCCATTTTTACAGAGTTTTCGCTTACTCAAAAGCTTCAATTTTGACCAATTTCAGGCACAGAAATGGCTTTAAACACACTTATTTTAGTTGAAAAAGTAATAATTCACATCCAACCATCATTTAAAGTCAAAAGATTAAATGTTAAATTTTCATCAATATTGACAATTTTTTGAACGTTCGACAGGTCCGGGGTCATCGTTTTTCATCAGAAAATTGAATTTTTTGGACTCTACCAAAAATGATTCAAAATATCATTTGGAATCGGGCCTCATGTTTAATAACCACTTTTTAAACCCTCACAGTGACCAAAATTGCCATTTTTACAGAGTTTTCGCTTACTCAAAAGCTTCAATTTTGACCAATTTCAGGCACAGAAATGACTTTAAAACACTTATTTTAGTTGAGAAGGTAATAATTCACATCCAACCGTCATTTAAAGTCAAAAGATTAAATGTTAAATTTTCATCAATATTGACCATTTTTTGAACGTTCGACAGGTCCGGGGTCATCGTTTTTCATCAGAAAATTGATTTTTTGGACTCTACCAAAAATGATTCAACATGTCATTTGGATCGGGCCTCATATTTAATAACCACTTTTTAAACCCTCACAGTGACCAAAATTGCCATTTTTACAGAGTTTTGCTTACTCAAAAGCTTTAATTTTGACCAATTTCAGGCACAGAAATGACTTTAAACACACTTATTTTAGTTGAACAGGTAATAATTCACATACAACCGTCATTTAAAGTCAAAAGATTAAATGTTAATTTTTCATCAATATTGACCATTTTTTGAACGTTCGACAGGTCCAGGGTCATCGTTTTTCATCAGAAAATTTATTTTTTGGACTCTACCAAAAATGATTCAAAATGTCATTTGGATCGGGCCTCATGTTTAGTAACCACTTTTTAAACCCTCCCAGTGACAAAAATTGCCATTTTTACAGAGTTTTTGCTTACTCAAAAGCTTCAATTTTGACCAATTTCAGGCACAGAAATGACTTTAAACACACTTATTTTATTTGAAAAAGTAATAGTTCACATCCAACCGTCATTTAAAGTCAAAAGATTAAATGTTAATTTTTCATCAATATTGACCATTTTTTGAACGTTCGACAGGTCCAGGGTCATCGTTTTTCATCAGAAAATTTATTTTTTGGACTCTACCAAAAATGATTCAAAATGTCATTGGGATCGGGCCTCATGTAGAATAACCACTTTTTAAACCCTCACAGTGACCAAAATTGCCATTTTTACAGACTTTTGCTTACTCAAAAGCTTCAATTTTGACCAATTTCAGGCACAGAAATGACTTTAAACACACTTATTTTAGTTGAGAAGGTAATAATTCACATCCAACCGTCATTTAAAGTCAAAAGATTAAATGTTAAATTTTCATCAATATTGACAATTTTTTGAACGTTCGACAGGTCCGGGGTCATCGTTTTTCATCAGAAAATTGATTTTTTGGACTCTACCAAAAATTATTCAAAATGTCATTTGGATCGGGCCTCATGTTGAATAACCACTTTTTAAACCCTCACAGTGACCAAAATTGCCATTTTTACAGAGTTTTCGCTTACTCAAAAGCTTCAATTTTGACCAATTTCAGGCACAGAAATGGCTTTAAACACACTTATTTTAGTTGAAAAAGTAATAATTCACATCCAACCATCATTTAAAGTCAAAAGATTAAATGTTAAATTTTCATCAATATTGACCATTTTTTGAACGTTCGACAGGTCCGGGGTCATCGTTTTTCATCAGAAAATTAAATTTTTTGGACTCTACCAAAAATGATTCAAAATGTCATTTGGATCGGGCCTCATGTTTAATAACCACTTTTTAAACCCTCACAGTGACCAAAATTGCCATTTTTTTCAGAGTTTTCGCTTACTCAAAAGCTTCAATTTTGACCAATTTCAGGCACAGAAATGACTTTAAACACACTTATTTTAGTTGAGAAGGTAATAATTCACATCCAACCATCATTTAAAGTCAAAAGATTAAATGTTAAATTTTCATCAATATTGACCATTTTTTGAACGTTCGACAGGTCCGGGGTCATCGTTTTTCATCAGAAAATTGATTTTTTGGACTCTACCAAAAATTATTCAAAATGTCATTTGGATCGGGCCTCATGTTTAATAACCACTTTTTAAACCCTCCCAGTGACAAAAATTGCCATTTTTACTGAGTTTTTGCTTACTCAAAAGCTTCAATTTTGACCAATTTCAGGCACAGAAGTGACTTTAAACACACTTATTTTAGTTGAACAGGTAATAATTCACATACAACCGTCATTTAAAGTCAAAAGATTAAATGTTATATTTTCATCAATATTGACCATTTTTTGAACGTTCGACAGGTCCAGGGTCATCGTTTTTCATCAGAAAATTGATTTATTGGACTCTACCAAAAATGATTCAACATGTCATTTGGATCGGGCCTCATGTTTAATAACCACTTTTTAAACCCTCACAGTGACCAAAATTGCCATTTTTACAGAGTTTTGCTTACTCAAAAGCTTTAATTTTGACCAATTTCAGGCACAGAAATGACTTTAAACACACTTATTTTAGTTGAACAGGTAATAACTCACATACAACCGTCATTTAAAGTCAAAAGATTAAATGTTAAATTTTCATCAATATTGACCATTTTTTGAACGTTCGACAGGTCCAGGGTCATCGTTTTTCATCAGAAAATTGATTTTTTGGACTCTACCAAAAATGATTCAAAATGTCATTTGGATCGGGCCTCATGTTGAATAACCACTTTTTAAACCCTCACAGGGACCAAAATTGCCATTTTTACAGAGTTTTCGCTTACTCAGACGCTTCAATTTTGACCAATTTCAGGCACAGAAATGACTTTAAACACACTTATTTTAGTTGAAAAAGTAATAAATCACATCCAACCTTCATTTAAAGTCAAAAGATTAAATGTTAAAATTCCATCAATATTGACCACTTTTTTGAACGTTCGACAGGTTCATCGTTTTTCATCAGAAAATAGATTTTTTGGACTCTACCAAAAATGATTCAAAATGTCATTGGGATCGGACATCATGTAGAATAACCACTTTTTAAACCCTCACAGTGACCAAAATTGCCATTTTTACAGAGTTTTGCTTACTCAAAGCTTCAATTTTGACCAATTTCAGGCACAGAAATGACTTTAAACACACTTATTTTATTTGAGAAGGTAATAATTCACATACAACCATCATTTAAAGTCAAAAGATTAAATGTTCATCAATATTGACAATTTTTGAACGTTCGACAGGTCCGGGGTCATCGTTTTTCATCAGAAAATTGATTTTTTGAACTCTACCAAAAATGATTCAAAATGTCATTTGGATCGGGCCTCATGTTGAATAACCACTTTTTAAACCCTCACAGGGACCAAAATTGCCATTTTTACAGAGTTTTCGCTTACTCAGACGCTTCAATTTTGACCAATTTCAGGCACAAAAATGACTTTAAACACACTTATTTAAGTTGAAAAAGTAATAATTCACATCCAACCGTCATTTAAAGTCAAAAGATCAAATGTTAAAATTTCATCAATATTGACCACTTTTTTGAACGTTCGACAGGTCATTGTTTTTCATCAGAAAATTGATTTTTTGGACTCTACTAAAAATAATCCAAATGTCATTTGGATCGGGCCTCATGTTGAATAACCACTTTTTAAACCCTCACAGTGACCAAAATTGCCATTTTTACTGAGTTTTTGCTTACTCAAAAGCTTCAATTTTGACCAATTTCAGGCACAGAAGTGACTTTAAACACACTTATTTTAGTTGAACAGGTAATAATTCACATACAACCGTCATTTAAAGTCAAAAGATTAAATGTTAAATTTTCATCAATATTGACCATTTTTTGAACGTTCGACAGGTCCAGGGTCATCGTTTTTCATCCGAAAATTGATTTTTTGGACTCTACCAAAAATGATTCAAAATGTCATTTGGATCGGGCCTCATGTTGAATAACCACTTTTTAAACCCTCACAGTGACCAAAATTGCCATTTTTACAGAGTTTTCGCTTACTCAAAAGCTTCAATTTTGACCAATTTCAGGCACAGAAATGACTTTAAACACACTTATTTTAGTTGAAAAAGTAATATTTCACATCCAACCGTCATTTAAAGTCAAAAGATTAAATGTTAAAATTTGATCAATATTGACCACTTTTTTGAAAGTTCGAGAGGTCCGGGGTCATTGTTTTTCATCAGAAAATTGATTTTTTGGACTCTACCAGAAATGATTCAAAATGTCATTTGGATCGGGCCTCATGTTGAATAACCACTTTTTAAACCCTCACAGTGACCAAAATTGCCATTTTTACAGAGTTTTGCTTACTCAAAAGCTTTAATTTTGACCAATTTCAGGCACAGAAGTGACTTTAAACACACTTATTTTAGTTGAACAGGTAATAACTCACATCCAACCGTCATTTAAAGTCAAAAGATTAAATGTTAAATTTTCATCAATATTGACCATTTTTTGAACGTTCGACAGGTCCAGGGTCATCGTTTTTCATCAGAAAATTGATTTATTGGACTCTACCAAAAATGATTCAACATGTCATTTGGATCGGGCCTCATGTTTAATAACCACTTTTTAAACCCTCACAGTGACCAAAATTGCCATTTTTACAGAGTTTTGCTTACTCAAAAGCTTTAATTTTGACCAATTTCAGGCACAGAAATGACTTTAAACACACTTATTTTAGTTGAACAGGTAATAACTCACATACAACCGTCATTTAAAGTCAAAAGATTAAATGTTAAATTTTCATCAATATTGACCATTTTTTGAACGTTCGACAGGTCCAGGGTCATCGTTTTTCATCAGAAAATTGATTTTTTGGACTCTACCAAAAATGATTCAAAATGTCATTTGGATCGGGCCTCATGTTTAATAACCACTTTTTAAACCCTCACAGTGACCAAAATTGCCATTTTTACAGAGTTTTGCTTACTCAAAAGCTTTAATTTTGACCAATTTCAGGCACAGAAATGACTTTAAACACACTTATTTTAGTTGAACAGGTAATAATTCACATACAACCGTCATTTAAAGTCAAAAGATTAAATGTTAATTTTTCATCAATATTGACCATTTTTTGAACGTTCGACAGGTCCAGGGTCATCGTTTTTCATCAGAAAATTGATTTTTTGGACTCTACCAAAAATGATTCAAAATGTCATTTGGATCGGGCCTCATGTTTAGTAACCACTTTTTAAACCCTCCCAGTGACAAAAATTGCCATTTTTACTGAGTTTTTGCTTACTCAAAAGCTTCAATTTTGACCAATTTCAGGCACAGAAATGACTTTAAACACACTTATTTTATTTGAAAAAGTAATAGTTCACATCCAACCGTCATTTAAAGTCAAAAGATTAAATGTTAATTTTTCATCAATATTGACCATTTTTTGAACGTTCGACAGGTCCAGGATCATCGTTTTTCATCAGAAAATTTATTTTTTGGACTCTACCAAAAATGATTCAAAATGTCATTGGGATCGGGCCTCATGTAGAATAACCACTTTTTAAACCCTCACAGTGACCAAAATTGCCATTTTTACAGACTTTTGCTTACTCAAAAGCTTCAATTTTGACCAATTTCAGGCACAGAAATGACTTTAAACACACTTATTTTAGTTGAGAAGGTAATAATTCACATCCAACCGTCATTTAAAGTCAAAAGATTAAATGTTAAATTTTCATCAATATTGACAATTTTTTGAACGTTCGACAGGTCCGGGGTCATCGTTTTTCATCAGAAAATTGATTTTTTGGACTCTACCAAAAATTATTCAAAATGTCATTTGGATCGGGCCTCATGTTGAATAACCACTTTTTAAACCCTCACAGTGACCAAAATTGCCATTTTTACAGATTTTTCGCTTACTCAAAAGCTTCAATTTTGACCAATTTCAGGCACAAAAATGACTTTAAACACAATTATTTTAGTTGAAAAAGTAATAATTCACATCCAACCGTCATTTAAAGTCAAAAGATCAAATGTTAAAATTTCATCAATATTGACCACTTTTTTGAACGTTCGACAGGTCATCGTTTTTCATCAGAAAATTGATTTTTTGGACTCTACTAAAAATTATTCAAAATGTCATTTGGATCGGGCCTCATGTTGAATAACCACTTTTTAAACCCTCACAGTGACCAAAATTGCCATTTTTACAGAGTTTTCGCTTACTCAAAAGCTTCAATTTTGACCAATTTCAGGCACAGAAATGACTTTAAACACACTTATTTTAGTTGAAAAAGTAATATTTCACATCCAACCGTCATTTAAAGTCAAAAGATTAAATGTTAAAATTTGATCAATATTGACCACTTTTTTGAAAGTTCGAGAGGTCCGGGGTCATTGTTTTTCATCAGAAAATTGATTTTTTGGACTCTACCAGAAATGATTCAAAATGTCATCGGGATCGGGCCTCATGTAGAATAACCACTTTTTAAACCCTCACAGTGACCAAAATTGCCATTTTTACAGAGTTTTGCTTACTCAAAAGCTTTAATTTTGACCAATTTCAGGCACAGAAGTGACTTTAAACACACTTATTTTAGTTGAACAGGTAATAATTCACATCCAACCGTCATTTAAAGTCAAAAGATTAAATGTAAAATTTTCATCAATATTGACCATTTTTTGAACGTTCGACAGGTCCAGGGTCATCGTTTTTCATCAGAAAATTTATTTTTTGGACTCTACCAAAAATGATTCAAAATGTCATTGGGATCGGGCCTCATGTAGAATAACCACTTTTTAAACCCTCACAGTGACCAAAATTGCCATTTTTACAGAGTTTTGCTTACTCAAAAGCTTCAATTTTGACCAATTTCAGGCACAGAAATGACTTTAAACATACTTATTTTAGTTGAGAAGGTAATAATTCACATCCAACCGTCATTTAAAGTCAAAAGATTAAATGTTAAATTTTCATCAATATTGACAATTTTTTGAACGTTCGACAGGTCCGGGGTCATCGTTTTTCATCAGAAAATTGATTTTTTGGACTCTACTAAAAATGATTCAAAATGTCATTTGGATCGGGCCTCATGTTGAATAACCACTTTTTAAACCCTCACAGTGACCAAAATTGCCATTTTTACTGAGTTTTTGCTTACTCAAAAGCTTCAATTTTGACCAATTTCAGGCACAGAAATGACTTTAAACACACTTATTTTAGTTGAAAAAGTAATATTTCACATACAACCGTCATTTAAAGTCAAAAGATTAAATGTTAAATTTTCATCAATATTGACCATTTTTTGAACGTTCGACAGGTCCAGGGTCATCGTTTTTCATCAGAAAATTGATTTTTTGCACTCTACCAAAAATGATTCAAAATGTCATTTGGATCGGGCCTCATGTTGAATAACCACTTTTTAAACCCTCACAGTGACCAAAATTGCCATTTTTACAGAGTTTTCGCTTACTCAAAAGCTTCAATTTTGACCAATTTCAGGCACAGAAATGGCTTTAAACACACTTATTTTAGTTGAAAAAGTAATAATTCACATCCAACCATCATTTAAAGTCAAAAGATTAAATGTTAAATTTTCATCAATATTGACAATTTTTTGAACGTTCGACAGGTCCGGGGTCATCGTTTTTCATCAGAAAATTGAATTTTTTGGACTCTACCAAAAATGATTCAAAATATCATTTGGAATCGGGCCTCATGTTTAATAACCACTTTTTAAACCCTCACAGTGACCAAAATTGCCATTTTTACAGAGTTTTCGCTTACTCAAAAGCTTCAATTTTGACCAATTTCAGGCACAGAAATGACTTTAAAACACTTATTTTAGTTGAGAAGGTAATAATTCACATCCAACCGTCATTTAAAGTCAAAAGATTAAATGTTAAATTTTCATCAATATTGACCATTTTTTGAACGTTCGACAGGTCCGGGGTCATCGTTTTTCATCAGAAAATTGATTTTTTGGACTCTACCAAAAATGATTCAACATGTCATTTGGATCGGGCCTCATATTTAATAACCACTTTTTAAACCCTCACAGTGACCAAAATTGCCATTTTTACAGAGTTTTGCTTACTCAAAAGCTTTAATTTTGACCAATTTCAGGCACAGAAATGACTTTAAACACACTTATTTTAGTTGAACAGGTAATAATTCACATACAACCGTCATTTAAAGTCAAAAGATTAAATGTTAATTTTTCATCAATATTGACCATTTTTTGAACGTTCGACAGGTCCAGGGTCATCGTTTTTCATCAGAAAATTTATTTTTTGGACTCTACCAAAAATGATTCAAAATGTCATTTGGATCGGGCCTCATGTTTAGTAACCACTTTTTAAACCCTCCCAGTGACAAAAATTGCCATTTTTACAGAGTTTTTGCTTACTCAAAAGCTTCAATTTTGACCAATTTCAGGCACAGAAATGACTTTAAACACACTTATTTTATTTGAAAAAGTAATAGTTCACATCCAACCGTCATTTAAAGTCAAAAGATTAAATGTTAATTTTTCATCAATATTGACCATTTTTTGAACGTTCGACAGGTCCAGGGTCATCGTTTTTCATCAGAAAATTTATTTTTTGGACTCTACCAAAAATGATTCAAAATGTCATTGGGATCGGGCCTCATGTAGAATAACCACTTTTTAAACCCTCACAGTGACCAAAATTGCCATTTTTACAGACTTTTGCTTACTCAAAAGCTTCAATTTTGACCAATTTCAGGCACAGAAATGACTTTAAACACACTTATTTTAGTTGAGAAGGTAATAATTCACATCCAACCGTCATTTAAAGTCAAAAGATTAAATGTTAAATTTTCATCAATATTGACAATTTTTTGAACGTTCGACAGGTCCGGGGTCATCGTTTTTCATCAGAAAATTGATTTTTTGGACTCTACCAAAAATTATTCAAAATGTCATTTGGATCGGGCCTCATGTTGAATAACCACTTTTTAAACCCTCACAGTGACCAAAATTGCCATTTTTACAGAGTTTTCGCTTACTCAAAAGCTTCAATTTTGACCAATTTCAGGCACAGAAATGGCTTTAAACACACTTATTTTAGTTGAAAAAGTAATAATTCACATCCAACCATCATTTAAAGTCAAAAGATTAAATGTTAAATTTTCATCAATATTGACCATTTTTTGAACGTTCGACAGGTCCGGGGTCATCGTTTTTCATCAGAAAATTTAATTTTTTGGACTCTACCAAAAATGATTCAAAATGTCATTTGGATCGGGCCTCATGTTTAATAACCACTTTTTAAACCCTCCCAGTGACAAAAATTGCCATTTTTACTGAGTTTTTGCTTACTCAAAAGCTTCAATTTTGACCAATTTCAGGCACAGAAGTGACTTTAAACACACTTATTTTAGTTGAACAGGTAATAATTCACATACAACCGTCATTTAAAGTCAAAAGATTAAATGTTATATTTTCATCAATATTGACCATTTTTTGAACGTTCGACAGGTCCAGGGTCATCGTTTTTCATCAGAAAATTGATTTATTGGACTCTACCAAAAATGATTCAACATGTCATTTGGATCGGGCCTCATGTTTAATAACCACTTTTTAAACCCTCACAGTGACCAAAATTGCCATTTTTACAGAGTTTTGCTTACTCAAAAGCTTTAATTTTGACCAATTTCAGGCACAGAAATGACTTTAAACACACTTATTTTAGTTGAACAGGTAATAACTCACATACAACCGTCATTTAAAGTCAAAAGATTAAATGTTAAATTTTCATCAATATTGACCATTTTTTGAACGTTCGACAGGTCCAGGGTCATCGTTTTTCATCAGAAAATTGATTTTTTGGACTCTACCAAAAATGATTCAAAATGTCATTTGGATCGGGCCTCATGTTGAATAACCACTTTTTAAACCCTCACAGGGACCAAAATTGCCATTTTTACAGAGTTTTCGCTTACTCAGACGCTTCAATTTTGACCAATTTCAGGCACAGAAATGACTTTAAACACACTTATTTTAGTTGAAAAAGTAATAAATCACATCCAACCTTCATTTAAAGTCAAAAGATTAAATGTTAAAATTCCATCAATATTGACCACTTTTTTGAACGTTCGACAGGTTCATCGTTTTTCATCAGAAAATAGATTTTTTGGACTCTACCAAAAATGATTCAAAATGTCATTGGGATCGGACATCATGTAGAATAACCACTTTTTAAACCCTCACAGTGACCAAAATTGCCATTTTTACAGAGTTTTGCTTACTCAAAGCTTCAATTTTGACCAATTTCAGGCACAGAAATGACTTTAAACACACTTATTTTATTTGAGAAGGTAATAATTCACATACAACCATCATTTAAAGTCAAAAGATTAAATGTTCATCAATATTGACAATTTTTGAACGTTCGACAGGTCCGGGGTCATCGTTTTTCATCAGAAAATTGATTTTTTGAACTCTACCAAAAATGATTCAAAATGTCATTTGGATCGGGCCTCATGTTGAATAACCACTTTTTAAACCCTCACAGGGACCAAAATTGCCATTTTTACAGAGTTTTCGCTTACTCAGACGCTTCAATTTTGACCAATTTCAGGCACAAAAATGACTTTAAACACACTTATTTAAGTTGAAAAAGTAATAATTCACATCCAACCGTCATTTAAAGTCAAAAGATCAAATGTTAAAATTTCATCAATATTGACCACTTTTTTGAACGTTCGACAGGTCATCGTTTTTCATCAGAAAATTGATTTTTTGGACTCTACTAAAAATAATCCAAATGTCATTTGGATCGGGCCTCATGTTGAATAACCACTTTTTAAACCCTCACAGTGACCAAAATTGCCATTTTTACTGAGTTTTTGCTTACTCAAAAGCTTCAATTTTGACCAATTTCAGGCACAGAAGTGACTTTAAACACACTTATTTTAGTTGAACAGGTAATAATTCACATACAACCGTCATTTAAAGTCAAAAGATTAAATGTTAAATTTTCATCAATATTGACCATTTTTTGAACGTTCGACAGGTCCAGGGTCATCGTTTTTCATCCGAAAATTGATTTTTTGGACTCTACCAAAAATGATTCAAAATGTCATTTGGATCGGGCCTCATGTTGAATAACCACTTTTTAAACCCTCACAGTGACCAAAATTGCCATTTTTACAGAGTTTTCGCTTACTCAAAAGCTTCAATTTTGACCAATTTCAGGCACAGAAATGACTTTAAACACACTTATTTTAGTTGAAAAAGTAATATTTCACATCCAACCGTCATTTAAAGTCAAAAGATTAAATGTTAAAATTTGATCAATATTGACCACTTTTTTGAAAGTTCGAGAGGTCCGGGGTCATTGTTTTTCATCAGAAAATTGATTTTTTGGACTCTACCAGAAATGATTCAAAATGTCATTTGGATCGGGCCTCATGTTGAATAACCACTTTTTAAACCCTCACAGTGACCAAAATTGCCATTTTTACAGAGTTTTGCTTACTCAAAAGCTTTAATTTTGACCAATTTCAGGCACAGAAGTGACTTTAAACACACTTATTTTAGTTGAACAGGTAATAACTCACATCCAACCGTCATTTAAAGTCAAAAGATTAAATGTTACATTTTCATCAATATTGACCATTTTTTGAACGTTCGACAGGTCCAGGGTCATCGTTTTTCATCAGAAAATTGATTTATTGGACTCTACCAAAAATGATTCAACATGTCATTTGGATCGGGCCTCATGTTTAATAACCACTTTTTAAACCCTCACAGTGACCAAAATTGCCATTTTTACAGAGTTTTGCTTACTCAAAAGCTTTAATTTTGACCAATTTCAGGCACAGAAATGACTTTAAACACACTTATTTTAGTTGAACAGGTAATAACTCACATACAACCGTCATTTAAAGTCAAAAGATTAAATGTTAAATTTTCATCAATATTGACCATTTTTTGAACGTTCGACAGGTCCAGGGTCATCGTTTTTCATCAGAAAATTGATTTTTTGGACTCTACCAAAAATGATTCAAAATGTCATTTGGATCGGGCCTCATGTTTAATAACCACTTTTTAAACCCTCACAGTGACCAAAATTGCCATTTTTACAGAGTTTTGCTTACTCAAAAGCTTTAATTTTGACCAATTTCAGGCACAGAAATGACTTTAAACACACTTATTTTAGTTGAACAGGTAATAATTCACATACAACCGTCATTTAAAGTCAAAAGATTAAATGTTAATTTTTCATCAATATTGACCATTTTTTGAACGTTCGACAGGTCCAGGGTCATCGTTTTTCATCAGAAAATTGATTTTTTGGACTCTACCAAAAATGATTCAAAATGTCATTTGGATCGGGCCTCATGTTTAGTAACCACTTTTTAAACCCTCCCAGTGACAAAAATTGCCATTTTTACTGAGTTTTTGCTTACTCAAAAGCTTCAATTTTGACCAATTTCAGGCACAGAAATGACTTTAAACACACTTATTTTATTTGAAAAAGTAATAGTTCACATCCAACCGTCATTTAAAGTCAAAAGATTAAATGTTAATTTTTCATCAATATTGACCATTTTTTGAACGTTCGACAGGTCCAGGATCATCGTTTTTCATCAGAAAATTTATTTTTTGGACTCTACCAAAAATGATTCAAAATGTCATTGGGATCGGGCCTCATGTAGAATAACCACTTTTTAAACCCTCACAGTGACCAAAATTGCCATTTTTACAGACTTTTGCTTACTCAAAAGCTTCAATTTTGACCAATTTCAGGCACAGAAATGACTTTAAACACACTTATTTTAGTTGAGAAGGTAATAATTCACATCCAACCGTCATTTAAAGTCAAAAGATTAAATGTTAAATTTTCATCAATATTGACAATTTTTTGAACGTTCGACAGGTCCGGGGTCATCGTTTTTCATCAGAAAATTGATTTTTTGGACTCTACCAAAAATTATTCAAAATGTCATTTGGATCGGGCCTCATGTTGAATAACCACTTTTTAAACCCTCACAGTGACCAAAATTGCCATTTTTACAGATTTTTCGCTTACTCAAAAGCTTCAATTTTGACCAATTTCAGGCACAAAAATGACTTTAAACACAATTATTTTAGTTGAAAAAGTAATAATTCACATCCAACCGTCATTTAAAGTCAAAAGATCAAATGTTAAAATTTCATCAATATTGACCACTTTTTTGAACGTTCGACAGGTCATCGTTTTTCATCAGAAAATTGATTTTTTGGACTCTACTAAAAATTATTCAAAATGTCATTTGGATCGGGCCTCATGTTGAATAACCACTTTTTAAACCCTCACAGTGACCAAAATTGCCATTTTTACAGAGTTTTCGCTTACTCAAAAGCTTCAATTTTGACCAATTTCAGGCACAGAAATGACTTTAAACACACTTATTTTAGTTGAAAAAGTAATATTTCACATCCAACCGTCATTTAAAGTCAAAAGATTAAATGTTAAAATTTGATCAATATTGACCACTTTTTTGAAAGTTCGAGAGGTCCGGGGTCATTGTTTTTCATCAGAAAATTGATTTTTTGGACTCTACCAGAAATGATTCAAAATGTCATCGGGATCGGGCCTCATGTAGAATAACCACTTTTTAAACCCTCACAGTGACCAAAATTGCCATTTTTACAGAGTTTTGCTTACTCAAAAGCTTTAATTTTGACCAATTTCAGGCACAGAAGTGACTTTAAACACACTTATTTTAGTTGAACAGGTAATAATTCACATCCAACCGTCATTTAAAGTCAAAAGATTAAATGTAAAATTTTCATCAATATTGACCATTTTTTGAACGTTCGACAGGTCCAGGGTCATCGTTTTTCATCAGAAAATTGATTTTTTGGACTCTACCAAAAATGATTCAAAATGTCATTTGGATCGGGCCTCATGTTGAATAACCACTTTTTAAACCCTCACAGTGACCAAAATTGCCATTTTTACAGAGTTTTCGCTTACTCAAAAGCTTCAATTTTGACCAATTTCAGGCACAGAAAAGACTTTAAACACACTTATTTTAGTTGAAAAAGTAATATTTCACATCCAACCGTCATTTAAAGTCAAAAGATTAAATGTTAAAATTTGATCAATATTGACCACTTTTTTGAAAGTTCGAGAGGTCCGGGGTCATTGTTTTTCATCAGAAAATTGATTTTTTGGACTCTACCAGAAATGATTCAAAATGTCATTTGGATCGGGCCTCATGTTGAATAACCACTTTTTAAACCCTCACAGTGACCAAAATTGCCATTTTTACAGAGTTTTGCTTACTCAAAAGCTTTAATTTTGACCAATTTCAGGCACAGAAGTGACTTTAAACACACTTATTTTAGTTGAACAGGTAATAACTCACATCCAACCGTCATTTAAAGTCAAAAGATTAAATGTTAAATTTTCATCAATATTGACCATTTTTTGAACGTTCGACAGGTCCAGGGTCATCGTTTTTCATCAGAAAATTGATTTATTGGACTCTACCAAAAATGATTCAACATGTCATTTGGATCGGGCCTCATGTTTAATAACCACTTTTTAAACCCTCACAGTGACCAAAATTGCCATTTTTACAGAGTTTTGCTTACTCAAAAGCTTTAATTTTGACCAATTTCAGGCACAGAAATGACTTTAAACACACTTATTTTAGTTGAACAGGTAATAACTCACATACAACCGTCATTTAAAGTCAAAAGATTAAATGTTAAATTTTCATCAATATTGACCATTTTTTGAACGTTCGACAGGTCCAGGGTCATCGTTTTTCATCAGAAAATAGATTTTTTGGACTCTACCAAAAATGATTCAAAATGTCATTTGGATCGGGCCTCATGTTTAATAACCACTTTTTAAACCCTCACAGTGACCAAAATTGCCATTTTTACAGAGTTTTGCTTACTCAAAAGCTTTAATTTTGACCAATTTCAGGCACAGAAATGACTTTAAACACACTTATTTTAGTTGAACAGGTAATAATTAACATACAACCGTCATTTAAAGTCAAAAGATTAAATGTTAATTTTTCATCAATATTGACCATTTTTTGAACGTTCGACAGGTCCAGGGTCATCGTTTTTCATCAGAAAATTGATTTTTTGGACTCTACCAAAAATGATTCAAAATGTCATTTGGATCGGGCCTCATGTTTAGTAACCACTTTTTAAACCCTCCCAGTGACAAAAATTGCCATTTTTACAGAGTTTTTGCTTACTCAAAAGCGTCAATTTTGACCAATTTCAGGCACAGAAATGACTTTAAACACACTTATTTTATTTGAAAAAGTAATAGTTCACATCCAACCGTCATTTAAAGTCAAAAGATTAAATGTTAATTTTTCATCAATATTGACCATTTTTTGAACGTTCGACAGGTCCAGGGTCATCGTTTTTCATCAGAAAATTTATTTTTTGGACTCTACCAAAAATGATTCAAAATGTCATTGGGATCGGGCCTCATGTAGAATAACCACTTTTTAAACCCTCACAGTGACCAAAATTGCCATTTTTACAGACTTTTGCTTACTCAAAAGCTTCAATTTTGACCAATTTCAGGCACAGAAATGACTTTAAACACACTTATTTTAGTTGAGAAGGTAATAATTCACATCCAACCGTCATTTAAAGTCAAAAGATTAAATGTTAAATTTTCATCAATATTGACAATTTTTTGAACGTTCGACAGGTCCGGGGTCATCGTTTTTCATCAGAAAATTGATTTTTTGGACTCTACCAAAAATTATTCAAAATGTCATTTGGATCGGGCCTCATGTTGAATAACCACTTTTTAAACCCTCACAGTGACCAAAATTGCCATTTTTACAGATTTTTCGCTTACTCAAAAGCTTCAATTTTGACCAATTTCAGGCACAAAAATGACTTTAAACACAATTATTTTAGTTGAAAAAGTAATAATTCACATCCAACCGTCATTTAAAGTCAAAAGATCAAATGTTAAAATTTCATCAATATTGACCACTTTTTTGAACGTTCGACAGGTCATCGTTTTTCATCAGAAAATTGATTTTTTGGACTCTACTAAAAATTATTCAAAATGTCATTTGGATCGGGCCTCATGTTGAATAACCCCTTTTTAAACCCTCACAGTGACCAAAATTGCCATTTTTACAGAGTTTTCGCTTACTCAAAAGCTTCAATTTTGACCAATTTCAGGCACAGAAATGACTTTAAACACACTTATTTTAGTTGAAAAAGTAATATTTCACATCCAACCGTCATTTAAAGTCAAAAGATTAAATGTTAAAATTTGATCAATATTGACCACTTTTTTGAAAGTTCGAGAGGTCCGGGGTCATTGTTTTTCATCAGAAAATTGATTTTTTGGACTCTACCAGAAATGATTCAAAATGTCATCGGGATCGGGCCTCATGTAGAATAACCACTTTTTAAACCCTCACAGTGACCAAAATTGCCATTTTTACAGAGTTTTGCTTACTCAAAAGCTTTAATTTTGACCAATTTCAGGCACAGAAGTGACTTTAAACACACTTATTTTAGTTGAACAGGTAATAATTCACATCCAACCGTCATTTAAAGTCAAAAGATTAAATGTTAAATTTTCATCAATATTGACCATTTTTTGAACGTTCGACAGGTCCAGGGTCATCGTTTTTCATCAGAAAATTGATTTATTGGACTCTACCAAAAATAATTCAACATGTCATTTGGATCGGGCCTCATGTTTAATAACCACTTTTTAAACCCTCACAGTGACCAAAATTGCCATTTTTACAGAGTTTTGCTTACTCAAAAGCTTTAATTTTGACCAATTTCAGGCACAGAAATGACTTTAAACACACTTATTTTAGTTGAACAGGTAATAACTCACATACAACCGTCATTTAAAGTCAAAAGATTAAATGTTAAATTTTCATCAATATTGACCATTTTTTGAACGTTCGACAGGTCCAGGGTCATCGTTTTTCATCAGAAAATTGATTTTTTGGACTCTACCAAAAATGATTCAAAATGTCATTTGGATCGGGCCTCATGTTAAATAACCACTTTTTAAACCCTCACAGTGACCAAAATTGCCATTTTTACAGAGTTTTTGCTTACTCAAAAGCTTCAATTTTGACCAATTTCAGGCACTTAAATGACTTTAAACACACTTATTTTAGTTGAAAAAGTAATAATTCACATCCAACCTTCATTTAAAGTCAAAAGATTAAATGTTAAAATTCCATCAATATTGACCACTTTTTTTAACGTTCGACAGGTCCGGGGTCATCGTTTTTCATCAGAAAATTGATTTTTTGGACTCTACCAAAAATGATTCAAAATGTTATTTGGAACGGGCCTCATGTTTAATAACCACTTTTTAAACCCTCACAGTGACCAAAATTGCCATTTTTACAGAGTTTTCGCTTACTCAAAAGCTTCAATTTTGACCAATTTCAGGCACTGAAATGACTGTAAACTCACTTATTTTAGTTGAAAAAGTAATAATTCACATCCAACCGTCATTTAAAGTCAAAAGATTAAATGTTAAAATTTCATCAATATTGACCACTTTTTTGAACGTTCGACAGGTTCATCGTTTTTCATCAGAAAATAGATTTTTTGGACTCTACCAAAAATGATTCAAAATGTCATTGGGATCGGGCCTCATGTAGAATAACCACTTTTTAAACCCTCACAGTGACCAAAATTGCCATTTTTACAGAGTTTTGCTTACTCAAAGCTTCAATTTTGACCAATTTCAGGCACAGAAATGACTTTAAACACACTTATTTTATTTGAGAAGGTAATAATTCACATACAACCATCATTTAAAGTCAAAAGATTAAATGTTAAATGTTCATCAATATTGACAATTTTTTGAACGTTCGACAGGTCCGGGGTCATTGTTTTTCATCAGAAAATAGATTTTTTGGACTCTACCAAAAATGATTCAAAATGTCATTGGGATCGGGCCTCATGTAGGATAACCACTTTTTAAACCCTCACAGTGACCAAAATTGCCATTTTTACAGAGTTTTCGCTTACTCAGACGCTTCAATTTTGACCAATTTCAGGCACAAAAATTACTTTAAACACACTTATTTTAGTTGAAAAAGTAATAATTCACATCCAACCGTCATTTAAAGTCAAAAGATCAAATGTTAAAATTTCATCAATATTGACCACTTTTTTGAACGTTCGACAGGTCATCGTTTTTTATCAGAAAATTGATTTTTTGGACTCTACTAAAAATAATCCAAATGTTATTTGGATCGAGCCTCATGTTGAATAACCACTTTTTAAACCCTCACAGTGACCAAAATTGCCATTTTTACTGAGTTTTTGCTTACTCAAAAGCTTCAATTTTGACCAATTTCAGGCACAGAAGTGACTTTAAACACACTTATTTTAGTTGAACAGGTAATAATTCACATACAACCGTCATTTAAAGTCAAAAGATTAAATGTTATATTTTCATCAATATTGACCATTTTTTGAACGTTCGACAGGTCCAGGGTCATCGTTTTTCATCAGAAAATTGATTTATTGGACTCTACCAAAAATGATTCAACATGTCATTTGGATCGGGCCTCATGTTTAATAACCACTTTTTAAACCCTCACAGTGACCAAAATTGCCATTTTTACAGAGTTTTCGCTTACTCAAAAGCTTCAATTTTGACCAATTTCAGGCACTTAAATGACTTTAAACACACTTATTTTAGTTGAAAAAGTAATAAATCACATCCAACCTTCATTTAAAGTCAAAAGATTAAATGTTAAAATTCCATCAATATTGACCACTTTTTTGAACGTTCGACAGGTTCATCGTTTTTCATCAGAAAATAGATTTTTTGGACTCTACCAAAAATGATTCAAAATGTCATTGGGATCGGGCCTCATGTAGGATAACCACTTTTTAAACCCTCACAGTGACCAAAATTGCCATTTTTACAGAGTTTTCGCTTACTCAGACGCTTCAATTTTGACCAATTTCAGGCACAAAAATTACTTTAAACACACTTATTTTAGTTGAAAAAGTAATAATTCACATCCAACCGTCATTTAAAGTCAAAAGATCAAATGTTAAAATTTCATCAATATTGACCACTTTTTTGAACGTTCGACAGGTCATCGTTTTTTATCAGAAAATTGATTTTTTGGACTCTACTAAAAATAATCCAAATGTTATTTGGATCGGGCCTCATGTTGAATAACCACTTTTTAAACCCTCACAGTGACCAAAATTGCCATTTTTACTGAGTTTTTGCTTACTCAAAAGCTTCAATTTTGACCAATTTCAGGCACAGAAGTGACTTTAAACACACTTATTTTAGTTGAACAGGTAATAATTCACATACAACCGTCATTTAAAGTCAAAAGATTAAATGTTATATTTTCATCAATATTGACCATTTTTTGAACGTTCGACAGGTCCAGGGTCATCGTTTTTCATCAGAAAATTGATTTATTGGACTCTACCAAAAATGATTCAACATGTCATTTGGATCGGGCCTCATGTTTAATAACCACTTTTTAAACCCTCACAGTGACCAAAATTGCCATTTTTACAGAGTTTTGCTTACTCAAAAGCTTTAATTTTGACCAATTTCAGGCACAGAAATGACTTTAAACACACTTATTTTAGTTGAACAGGTAATAACTCACATACAACCGTCATTTAAAGTCAAAAGATTAAATGTTAAATTTTCATCAATATTGACCATTTTTTGAACGTTCGACAGGTCCAGGGTCATCGTTTTTCATCAGAAAATTGATTTTTTGGACTCTACCAAAAATGATTCAAAATGTCATTTGGATCGGGCCTCATGTTTAATAACCACTTTTTAAACCCTCACAGTGACCAAAATTGCCATTTTTACAGAGTTTTCGCTTACTCAAAAGCTTCAATTTTGACCAATTTCAGGCACTTAAATGACTTTAAACACACTTATTTTAGTTGAAAAAGTAATAAATCACATCCAACCTTCATTTAAAGTCAAAAGATTAAATGTTAAAATTCCATCAATATTGACCACTTTTTTGAACGTTCGACAGGTTCATCGTTTTTCATCAGAAAATAGATTTTTTGGACTCTACCAAAAATGATTCAAAATGTCATTGGGATCGGGCATCATGTAGAATAACCACTTTTTAAACCCTCACAGTGACCAAAATTGCCATTTTTACAGAGTTTTGCTTACTCAAAGCTTCAATTTTGACCAATTTCAGGCACAGAAATGACTTTAAACACACTTATTTTATTTGAGAAGGTAATAATTCACATACAACCATCATTTAAAGTCAAAAGATTAAATGTTCATCAATATTGACAATTTTTGAACGTTCGACAGGTCCGGGGTCATCGTTTTTCATCAGAAAATTGATTTTTTGGACTCTACCAAAAATGATTCAAAATGTCATTTGGATCGGGCCTCATGTTGAATAACCACTTTTTAAACCCTCACAGGGACCAAAATTGCCATTTTTACAGAGTTTTCGCTTACTCAGACGCTTCAATTTTGACCAATTTCAGGCACAAAAATGACTTTAAACACACTTATTTAAGTTGAAAAAGTAATAATTCACATCCAACCGTCATTTAAAGTCAAAAGATCAAATGTTAAAATTTCATCAATATTGACCACTTTTTTGAACGTTCGACAGGTCATCGTTTTTCATCAGAAAATTGATTTTTTGGACTCTACTAAAAATAATCCAAATGTCATTTGGATCGGGCCTCATGTTGAATAACCACTTTTTAAACCCTCACAGTGACCAAAATTGCCATTTTTACTGAGTTTTTGCTTACTCAAAAGCTTCACTTTTGACCAATTTCAGGCACAGAAGTGACTTTAAACACACTTATTTTAGTTGAACAGGTAATAATTCACATACAACCGTCATTTAAAGTCAAAAGATTAAATGTTAAATTTTCATCAATATTGACCATTTTTTGAACGTTCGACAGGTCCAGGGTCATCGTTTTTCATCCGAAAATTGATTTTTTGGACTCTACCAAAAATGATTCAAAATGTCATTTGGATCGGGGCTCATGTTTAATAACCACTTTTTAAACCCTCACAGTGACCAAAATTGCCATTTTTACAGAGTTTTCGCTTACTCAAAAGCTTCAATTTTGACCAATTTCAGGCACTTAAATGACTTTAAACACACTTATTTTAGTTGAAAAAGTAATAATTCACATCCAACCTTCATTTAAAGTCAAAAGATTAAATGTTAAAATTCCATCAATATTGACCACTTTTTTGAACGTTCGACAGGTCCGGGGTCATCGTTTTTCATCAGAAAATTGATTTTTTGGACTCTACCAAAAATGATTCAAAATGTTATTTGGATCGGGCCTCATGTTTAATAACCACTTTTTAAACCCTCACAGTGACCAAAATTGCCATTTTTACAGAGTTTTCGCTTACTCAAAAGCTTCAATTTTGACCAATTTCAGGCACTGAAATGACTGTAAACTCACTTATTTCAGTTGAAAAAGTAATGATTCACATCCAACCGTCATTTAAAGTCAAAAGATTAAATGTTAAAATTTCATCAATATTGACCACTTTTTTGAAAGTTCGACAGGTTCATCGTTTTTCATCAGAAAATAGGTTTTTTGGACTCTACCAAAAATGATTCAAAATGTCATTGGGATCGGGCCTCATGTAGAATAACCACTTTTTAAACCCTCACAGTGACCAAAATTGCCATTTTTACAGAGTTTTGCTTACTCAAAGCTTCAATTTTGACCAATTTCAGGCACAGAAATGACTTTAAACACACTTATTTTAGTTGAGAAGGTAATAATTCACATACAACCATCATTTAAAGTCAAAAGATTAAATGTTAAATGTTCATCAATATTGACAATTTTTTGAACGTACGACAGGGCCGGGGTCATCGTTTTTCATCAGAAAATTGATTTTTTGGACTCTACCAAAAATGATTCAAAATGTCATTTGGATCGGGCCTCATGTTGAATAACCACTTTTTAAACCCTCACAGTGACCAAAATTGCCATTTTTACAGAGTTTTCGCTTACTCAGACGCTTCAATTTTGACCAATTTCAGGCACAAAAATGACTTTAAACACACTTATTTTAGTTGAAAAAGTAATAATTCACATCCAACCGTCATTTAAAGTCAAAAGATCAAATGTTAAAATTTCATCAATATTGACCACTTTTTTGAATGTTCGACAGGTCCGGGGTCATCGTTTTTCATCAGAAAATTGATTTTTTGGACTCTACTAAAAATAATCCAAATGTCATTTGGATCGGGCCTCATGTTGAATAACCACTTTTTAAACCCTCACAGTGACCAAAATTGCCATTTTTACTGAGTTTTTGCTTACTCAAAAGCTTCAATTTTGACCAATTTCAGGCACAGAAATGACTTTAAACACACTTATTTTAGTTGAAAAAGTAATATTTCACATCCAACCGTCATTTAAAGTCAAAAGATTAAATGTTATAATTTCATCAATATTGACCACTTTTTTGAAAGTTCGAGAGGTCCGGGGTCATTGTTTTTCATCAGAAAATTGATTTTTTTGACTCTACCAGAAATGATTCAAAATGTCATTGGGATCGGGCCTCATGTAGAATAACCACTTTTTAAACCCTCACAGTGACCAAAATTGCCATTTTTACAGAATTTTGCTTACTCAAAAGTTTTAATTTTGACCAATTTCAGGCACAGAAGTGACTTTAAACACACTTATTTTAGTTGAACAGGTAATAATTCACATACAACCGTCATTTAAAGTCAAAAGATTAAATGTTAAATTTTCATCAATATTGACCATTTTTTGAACGTTCGACAGGTCCAGGGTCATCGTTTTTCATCAGAAAATTGATTTTTTTGGACTCTACCAGAAATGATTCAAAATGTCATTGGGATCGGGCCTCATGTAGAATAACCACTTTTTAAACCCTCACAGTGACCAAAATTGCCATTTTTACAGAGTTTTCGCTTACTCAAAAGCTTCAATTTTGACCAATTTCAGGCACAGAAATGGCTTTAAACACACTTATTTTAGTTGAAAAAGTAATAATTCACATCCAACCATCATTTAAAGTCAAAAGATTAAATGTTAAATTTTCATCAATATTGACCATTTTTTGAACGTTCGACAGGTCCGGGGTCATCGTTTTTCATCAGAAAATTGAATTTTTTGGACTCTACCAAAAATGATTCAAAATGTCATTTGGATCGGGCCTCATGTTTAATAACCACTTTTTAAACCCTCACAGTGACCAAAATTGCCATTTTTTTCAGAGTTTTCGCTTACTCAAAAGCTTCAATTTTGACCAATTTCAGGCACAGAAATGACTTTAAACACACTTATTTTAGTTGAGAAGGTAATAATTCACATCCAACCATCATTTAAAGTCAAAAGATTAAATGTTAAATTTTCATCAATATTGACCATTTTTTGAACGTTCGACAGGTCCGGGGTCATCGTTTTTCATCAGAAAATTGATTTTTTGGACTCTACCAAAAATGATTCAAAATGTCATTTGGATCGGGCCTCATGTTTAATAACCACTTTTTAAACCCTCCCAGTGACAAAAATTGCCATTTTTACTGAGTTTTTGCTTACTCAAAAGCTTCAATTTTGACCAATTTCAGGCACAGAAGTGACTTTAAACACACTTATTTTAGTTGAACAGGTAATAATTCACATACAACCGTCATTTAAAGTCAAAAGATTAAATGTTATATTTTCATCAATATTGACCATTTTTTGAACGTTCGACAGGTCCAGGGTCCTCGTTTTTCATCAGAACATTGATTTATTGGACTCTACCAAAAATGATTCAACATGTCATTTGGATCGGGCCTCATGTTTAATAACCACTTTTTAAACCCTCACAGTGACCAAAATTGCCATTTTTACAGAGTTTTGCTTACTCAAAAGCTTTAATTTTGACCAATTTCAGGCACAGAAATGACTTTAAACACACTTATTTTAGTTGAACAGGTAATAACTCACATACAACCGTCATTTAAAGTCAAAAGATTAAATGTTAAATTTTCATCAATATTGACCATTTTTTGAACGTTCGACAGGTCCAGGGTCATCTTTTTTCATCAGAAAATTGATTTTTTTGGACTCTACCAAAAATGATTCAAAATGTCATTTGGATCGGGCCTCATGTTTAATAACCACTTTTTAAACCCTCACAGTGACCAAAATTGCCATTTTTACAGAGTTTTCGCTTACTCAAAAGCTTCAATTTTGACCAATTTCAGGCACTTAAATGACTTTAAACACACTTATTTTAGTTGAAAAAGTAATAAATCACATCCAACCTTCATTTAAAGTCAAAAGATTAAATGTTAAAATTTCATCAATATTGACCACTTTTTTGAACGTTCGACAGGTTCATCGTTTTTCATCAGAAAATAGATTTTTTGGACTCTACCAAAAATGATTCAAAATGTCATTGAGATCGGACATCATGTAGAATAACCACTTTTTAAACCCTCACAGTGAGCAAAATTGCCATTTTTACAGAGTTTTGCTTACTCAAAGCTTCAATTTTGACCAATTTCAGGCACAGAAATGACTTTAAACACACTTATTTTATTTGAGACGGTAATAATTCACATACAACCATCATTTAAAGTCAAAAGATTAAATGTTCATCAATATTGACAATTTTTGAACGTTCGACAGGTCCGGGGTCATCGTTTTTCATCAGAAAATTGATTTTTTGGACTCTACCAAAAATGATTCAAAATGTCATTTGGATCGGGCCTCATGTTGAATAACCACTTTTTAAACCCTCACAGGGACCAAAATTGCCATTTTTACAGAGTTTTCGCTAACTCAGACGCTTCAATTTTGACCAATTTCAGGCACAAAAATGACTTTAAACACACTTATTTAAGTTGAAAAAGTAATAATTCACATCCAACCGTCATTTAAAGTCAAAAGATCAAATGTTAAAATTTCATCAATATTGACCACTTTTTTGAACGTTCGACAGGTCATCGTTTTTCATCAGAAAATTGATTTTTTGGACTCTACTAAAAATAATCCAAATGTCATTTGGATCGGGCCTCATGTTGAATAACCACTTTTTAAACCCTCACAGTGACCAAAATTGCCATTTTTACTGAGTTTTTGCTTACTCAAAAGCTTCAATTTTGACCAATTTCAGGCACAGAAGTGACTTTAAACACACTTACTTTAGTTGAACAGGTAATAATTCACATACAACCGTCATTTAAAGTCAAAAGATTAAATGTTACATTTTCATCAATATTGACCATTTTTTGAACGTTCGACAGGTCCAGGGTCATCGTTTTTCATCCGAAAATTGATTTTTTGGACTCTACCAAAAATGATTCAAAATGTCATTTGGATCGGGGCTCATGTTTAATAACCACTTTTTAAACCCTCACAGTGACCAAAATTGCCATTTTTACAGAGTTTTCGCTTACTCAAAAGCTTCAATTTTGACCAATTTCAGGCACTTAAATGACTTTAAACACACTTATTTTAGTTGAAAAAGTAATAATTCACATCCAACCTTCATTTCAAGTCAAAAGATTAAATGTTAAAATTCCATCAATATTGACCACTTTTTTGAACGTTCGACAGGTCCGGGGTCATCGTTTTTCATCAGAAAATTGATTTTTTGGACTCTACCAAAAATGATTCAAAATGGTATTTGGATCGGGCCTCATGTTTAATAACCACTTTTTAAACCCTCACAGTGACCAAAATTGCCATTTTTACAGAGTTTTCGCTTACTCAAAAGCTTCAATTTTGACCAATTTCAGGCACTGAAATGACTGTAAACTCACTTATTTCAGTTGAAAAAGTAATGATTCACATCCAACCGTCATTTAAAGTCAAAAGATTAAATGTTAAAATTTCATCAATATTGACAATTTTTTGAACGTACGACAGGTCCGGGGTCATCGTTTTTCATCAGAAAATTGATTTTTTGGACTCTACTAAAAATAATCCAAATGTCATTTGGATCGGGCCTCATGTTGAATAACCACTTTTTAAACCCTCACAGTGACCAAAATTGCCATTTTTACTGAGTTTTTGCTTACTCAAAAGCTTCAATTTTGACCAATTTCAGGCACAGAAATGACTTTAAACACACTTATTTTAGTTGAAAAAGTAATATTTCACATCCAACCGTCATTTAAAGTCAAAAGATTAAATGTTAAAATTTCATCAATATTGACCACTTTTTTGAAAGTTCGAGAGGTCCGGGGTCATTGTTTTTCATCAGAAAATTGTTTTTTTTTACTCTACCAGAAATGATTCAAAATGTCATTGGGATCGGGCCTCATGTAGAATAACCACTTTTTAAACCCTCACAGTGACCAAAATTGCCATTTTTACAGAATTTTGCTTACTCAAAAGTTTTAATTTTGACCAATTTCAGGCACAGAAGTGACTTTAAACACACTTATTTTAGTTGAACAGGTAATAATTCACATACAACCGTCATTTAAAGTCAAAAGATTAAATGTTAAATTTTCATCAATATTGACCATTTTTTGAACGTTCGACAGGTCCAGGGTCATCGTTTTTCATCAGAAAATTGATTTTTTGCACTCTACCAAAAATGATTCAAAATGTCATTTGGATCGGGCCTCATGTTGAATAACCACTTTTTAAACCCTCACAGTGACCAAAATTGCCATTTTTACAGAGTTTTCGCTTACTCAAAAGCTTCAATTTTGACCAATTTCAGGCACAGAAATGGCTTTAAACACACTTATTTTAGTTGAAAAAGTAATAATTCACATCCAAAAATCATTTAAAGTCAAAAGATTAAATGTTAAATTTTCATCAATATTGACCATTTTTTGAACGTTCGACAGGTCCGGGGTCATCGTTTTTCATCAGAAAATTGATTTTTTTGGACTCTACCAAAAATGATTCAAAATGTCATTTGGATCGGGCCTCATGTTTAATAACCACTTTTTAAACCCTCCCAGTGACAAAAATTGCCATTTTTACAGAGTTTTTGCTTACTCAAAAGCTTCAATTTTGACCAATTTCAGGCACAGAAATGACTTTAAACACACTTATTTTATTTGAAAAAGTAATAGTTCACATCCAACCGTCATTTAAAGTCAAAAGATTAAATGTTAAAATTTCATCAATATTTACCACTTTTTTGAAAGTTCGAGAGGTCCGGGGTCATTGTTTTCCATCAGAAAATTGATTTTTTGGACTCTACCAGAAATTATTCAAAATGTCATTGGGATCGGGCCTCATGTAGAATAACCACTTTTTAAACCCTCACAGTGACCAAAATTGCCATTTTTACAGAGTTTTGCTTACTCAAAAGCTTTAATTTTGACCAATTTCAGGCACAGAAGTGACTTTAAACACACTTATTTTAGTTGAACAGGTAATAATTCACATACAACCGTCATTTAAAGTCAAAAGATTAAATGTTACATTTTCATCAATATTGACCATTTTTTGAACGTTCGACAGGTCCAGGGTCATCGTTTTTCATCAGAAAATTGA
Source organism: Lissotriton helveticus (assembly GCF_964261635.1). NCBI lineage: Eukaryota > Metazoa > Chordata > Amphibia > Caudata > Salamandridae > Lissotriton > Lissotriton helveticus. Next base: position 348,731 of record NW_027612006.1, read on the forward strand.
TTTTTTGGACTCTACCAAAAATGATTCAAAATGTCATTTGGATCGGGCCTCATGTTGAATAACCACTTTTTAAACCCTCACAGTGACCAAAATTGCCATTTTTACAGAGTTTTCGCTTACTCAAAAGCTTCAATTTTGACCAATTTCAGGCACAGAAATGACTTTAAACACACTTATTTTAGTTGAAAAAGTAATAATTCACATCCAACCATCATTTAAAGTCAAAAGATTAAATGTTAAAATTCCATCAATATTGACCACTTTTTTGAACGTTCGACAGGTCCGGGGTCATCGTTTTTCATCCGAAAATTGATTTTTTGGACTCTACCAGAAATGATTCAAAATGTCATTGGGATCGGGCCTCATGTAGAATAACCACTTTTTAAACCCTCACAGTGACCAAAATTGCCATTTTTACAGAGTTTTGCTTACTCAAAAGCTTTAATTTTGACCAATTTCAGGCACAGAAATGACTTTAAACACACTTATTTTAGTTGAACAGGTAATAATTCACATACAACCGTCATTTAAAGTCAAAAAATTAAATGTTAATTTTTCATCAATATTGACCATTTTTTGAACGTTCGACAGGTCCAGGGTCATCGTTTTTCATCAGAAAATTGATTTTTTGGACTCTACCAAAAATGATTCAAAATGTCATTTGGATCGGGCCTCATGTTTAATAACCACTTTTTAAACCCTCCCAGTGACCAAAATTGCCATTTTTACAGAGTTTTTGCTTACTCAAAAGCTTCAATTTTGACCAATTTCAGGCACAGAAATGACTTTAAACACACTTATTTTAGTTGAGAAGGTAATAATTCACATCCAACCGTCATTTAAAGTCAAAAGATTAAATGTTAAATTTTCATCAATATTGACCATTTTTTGAACGTTCGACAGGTCCAAGGTCATCGTTTTTCATCAGAAAATTGATTTATTGGACTCTACCAAAAATGATTCAACATGTCATTTGGATCGGGCCTCATGTTTAATAACCACTTTTTAAACCCTCACAGTGACCAAAATTGCCATTTTTACAGAGTTTTGCTTACTCAAAAGCTTTAATTTTGACCAATTTCAGGCACTGAAATGACTGTAAACTCACTTATTTTAGTTGAAAAAGTAATAATTCACATCCAACCGTCATTTAAAGTCAAAAGATTAAATGTTAAAATTTCATCAATATTGACCACTTTTTTGAAAGTTCGACAGGTTCATCGTTTTTCATCAGAAAATAGATTTTTTGGACTCTACCAAAAATGATTCAAAATGTCATTGGGATCGGGCCTCATGTAGAATAACCACTTTTTAAACCCTCACAGTGACCAAAATTGCCATTTTTACAGAGTTTTGCTTACTCAAAGCTTCAATTTTGACCAATTTCAGGCACAGAAATGACTTTAAACACACTTATTTTAGTTGAGAAGGTAATAATTCACATACAACCATCATTTAAAGTCAAAAGATTAAATGTTAAATGTTCATCAATATTGACAATTTTTTGAACGTACGACAGGTCCGGGGTCATCGTTTTTCATCAGAAAATTGATTTTTTGGACTCTACTAAAAATAATCCAAATGTCATTTGGATCGGGCCTCATGTTGAATAAACACTTTTTAAACCCTCACAGTGACCAAAATTGCCATTTTTACTGAGTTTTTGCTTACTCAAAAGCTTCAATTTTGACCAATTTCAGGCACAGAAATGACTTTAAACACACTTATTTTAGTTGAAAAAGTAATATTTCACATCCAACCGTCATTTAAAGTCAAAAGATTAAATGTTAAAATTTCATCAATATTGACCACTTTTTTGAAAGTTCGAGAGGTCCGGGGTCATTGTTTTTCATCAGAAAATTGTTTTTTTTTACTCTACCAGAAATGATTCAAAATGTCATTGGGATCGGGCCTCATGTAGAATAACCACTTTTTAAACCCTCACAGTGACCAAAATTGCCATTTTTACAGAATTTTGCTTACTCAAAAGTTTTAATTTTGACCAATTTCAGGCACAGAAGTGACTTTAAACACACTTATTTTAGTTGAACAGGTAATAATTCACTTACAACCGTCATTTAAAGTCAAAAGATTAAATGTTAAATTTTCATCAATATTGACCATTTTTTGAACGTTCGACAGGTCCAGGGTCATCGTTTTTCATCAGAAAATTGATTTTTTTGGACTCTACCATAAATGATTCAAAATGTCATTGGGATCGGGCCTCATGTAGAATAACCACTTTTTAAACCCTCACAGTGACCAAAATTGGCATTTTTACAGAGTTTTCGCTTACTCAAAAGCTTCAATTTTGACCAATTTCAGGCACTGAAATGACTGTAAACTCACTTATTTCAGTTGAAAAAGTAATAATTCACATCCAACCGTCATTTAAAGTCAAAAGATTAAATGTTAAAATTTCATCAATATTGACCATTTTTTGAACGTTCGACAGGTCCAGGGTCATCGTTTTTCATCAGAAAATTGATTTTTTGGACTCCACCAAAAATGATTCAAAATGTCATTTGGATCGGGCCTCATGTTGAATAACCACTTTTTAAACCCTCACAGTGACCAAAATTGCCATTTTTACAGAGTTTTCGCTTACTCAAAAGCTTCAATTTTGACCAATTTCAGGCACAGAAATGGCTTTAAACACACTTATTTTAGTTGAAAAAGTAATAATTCACATCCAAAAATCATTTAAAGTCAAAAGATTAAATGTTAAATTTTCATCAATATTGACCATTTTTTGAACGTTCGACAGGTCCGGGGTCATCGTTTTTCATCAGAAAATTGAATTTTTTGGACTCTACCAAAAATGATTCAAAATGTCATTTGGATCGGGCCTCATGTTTAATAACCACTTTTTAAACCCTCACAGTGACCAAAATTGCCATTTTTTTCAGAGTTTTCGCTTACTCAAAAGCTTCAATTTTGACCAATTTCAGGCACAGAAATGACTTTAAACACACTTATTTTAGTTGAGAAGGTAATAATTCACATCCAACCATCATTTAAAGTCAAAAGATTAAATGTTAAATTTTCATCAATATTGACCATTTTTTGAACGTTCGACAGGTCCGGGGTCATCGTTTTTCATCAGAAAATTGATTTTTTTGGACTCTACCAAAAATGATTCAAAATGTCATTTGGATCGGGCCTCATGTTTAATAACCACTTTTTAAACCCTCCCAGTGACAAAAATTGCCATTTTTACAGAGTTTTTGCTTACTCAAAAGCTTCAATTTTGACCAATTTCAGGCACAGAAATGACTTTAAACACACTTATTTTATTTGAAAAAGTAATAGTTCACATCCAACCGTCATTTAAAGTCAAAAGATTAAATGTTAAAATTTCATCAATATTGACCACTTTTTTGAAAGTTCGAGAGGTCCGGGGTCATTGTTTTCCATCAGAAAATTGATTTTTTGGACTCTACCAGAAATGATTCAAAATGTCATTGGGATCGGGCCTCATGTAGAATAACCACTTTTTAAACCCTCACAGTGACCAAAATTGCCATTTTTACAGAGTTTTGCTTACTCAAAAGCTTTAATTTTGACCAATTTCAGGCACAGAAGTGACTTTAAACACACTTATTTTAGTTGAACAGGTAATAATTCACATACAACCGTCATTTAAAGTCAAAAGATTAAATGTTAAATTTTCATCAATATTGACCATTTTTTGAACGTTCGACAGGTCCAGGGTCATCGTTTTTCATCAGAAAATTGATTTTTTTGGACTCTACCATAAATGATTCAAAATGTCATTGGGATCGGGCCTCATGTAGAATAACCACTTTTTAAACCCTCACAGTGACCAAAATTGGCATTTTTACAGAGTTTTCGCTTACTCAAAAGCTTCAATTTTGACCAATTTCAGGCACTGAAATGACTGTAAACTCACTTATTTCAGTTGAAAAAGTAATAATTCACATCCAACCGTCATTTAAAGTCAAAAGATTAAATGTTAAAATTTCATCAATATTGACCATTTTTTGAACGTTCGACAGGTCCAGGGTCATCGTTTTTCATCAGAAAATTGATTTTTTGGACTCCACCAAAAATGATTCAAAATGTCATTTGGATCGGGCCTCATGTTGAATAACCACTTTTTAAACCCTCACAGTGACCAAAATTGCCATTTTTACAGAGTTTTCGCTTACTCAAAAGCTTCAATTTTGACCAATTTCAGGCACAGAAATGGCTTTAAACACACTTATTTTAGTTGAAAAAGTAATAATTCACATCCAAAAATCATTTAAAGTCAAAAGATTAAATGTTAAATTTTCATCAATATTGACCATTTTTTGAACGTTCGACAGGTCCGGGGTCATCGTTTTTCATCAGAAAATTGAATTTTTTGGACTCTACCAAAAATGATTCAAAATGTCATTTGGATCGGGCCTCATGTTTAATAACCACTTTTTAAACCCTCACAGTGACCAAAATTGCCATTTTTTTCAGAGTTTTCGCTTACTCAAAAGCTTCAATTTTGACCAATTTCAGGCACAGAAATGACTTTAAACACACTTATTTTAGTTGAGAAGGTAATAATTCACATCCAACCATCATTTAAAGTCAAAAGATTAAATGTTAAATTTTCATCAATATTGACCATTTTTTGAACGTTCGACAGGTCCGGGGTCATCGTTTTTCATCAGAAAATTGATTTTTTTGGACTCTACCAAAAATGATTCAAAATGTCATTTGGATCGGGCCTCATGTTTAATAACCACTTTTTAAACCCTCCCAGTGACAAAAATTGCCATTTTTACAGAGTTTTTGCTTACTCAAAAGCTTCAATTTTGACCAATTTCAGGCACAGAAATGACTTTAAACACACTTATTTTATTTGAAAAAGTAATAGTTCACATCCAACCGTCATTTAAAGTCAAAAGATTAAATGTTAAAATTTCATCAATATTGACCACTTTTTTGAAAGTTCGAGAGGTCCGGGGTCATTGTTTTCCATCAGAAAATTGATTTTTTGGACTCTACCAGAAATGATTCAAAATGTCATTGGGATCGGGCCTCATGTAGAATAACCACTTTTTAAACCCTCACAGTGACCAAAATTGCCATTTTTACAGAGTTTTGCTTACTCAAAAGCTTTAATTTTGACCAATTTCAGGCACAGAAGTGACTTTAAACACACTTATTTTAGTTGAACAGGTAATAATTCACATACAACCGTCATTTAAAGTCAAAAGATTAAATGTTACATTTTCATCAATATTGACCATTTTTTGAACGTTCGACAGGTCCAGGGTCATCGTTTTTCATCAGAAAATTGATTTTTTGGACTCTACCAAAAATGATTCAAAATGTCATTTGGATCGGGCCTCATGTTGAATAACCACTTTTTAAACCCTCACAGTGACCAAAATTGCCATTTTTACAGAGTTTTCGCTTACTCAAAAGCTTCAATTTTGGCCAATTTCAGGCACAGAAATGACTTTAAACACACTTATTTTAGTTGAAAAAGTAATAATTCACATCCAACCATCATTTAAAGTCAAAAGATTAAATGTTAAAATTCCATCAATATTGACCACTTTTTTGAACGTTCGACAGGTCCGGGGTCATCGTTTTTCATCCGAAAATTGATTTTTTGGACTCTACCAGAAATGATTCAAAATGTCATTGGGATCGGGCCTCATGTAGAATAACCACTTTTTAAACCCTCACAGTGACCAAAATTGCCATTTTTACAGAGTTTTGCTTACTCAAAAGCTTTAATTTTGACCAATTTCAGGCACAGAAATGACTTTAAACACACTTATTTTAGTTGAACAGGTAATAATTCACATACAACCGTCATTTAAAGTCAAAAAATTAAATGTTAATTTTTCATCAATATTGACCATTTTTTGAACGTTCGACAGGTCCAGGGTCATCGTTTTTCATCAGAAAATTGATTTTTTGGACTCTACCAAAAATGATTCAAAATGTCATTTGGATCGGGCCTCATGTTTAATAACCACTTTTTAAACCCTCCCAGTGACCAAAATTGCCATTTTTACAGAGTTTTTGCTTACTCAAAAGCTTCAATTTTGACCAATTTCAGGCACAGAAATTACTTTAAACACACTTATTTTAGTTGAGAAGGTAATAATTCACATCCAACCGTCATTTAAAGTCAAAAGATTAAATGTTAAATTTTTATCAATATTGACCATTTTTTGAACGTTCGACAGGTCCAAGGTCATCGTTTTTCATCAGAAAATTGATTTATTGGACTCTACCAAAAATGATTCAACATGTCATTTGGATCGGGCCTCATGTTGAATAACCACTTTTTAAACCCTCACAGTGACCAAAATTGCCATTTTTACAGAGTTTTGCTTACTCAAAAGCTTTAATTTTGACCAATTTCAGGCACTGAAATGACTGTAAACTCACTTATTTTAGTTGAAAAAGTAATAATTCACATCCAACCGTCATTTAAAGTCAAAAGATTAAATGTTAAAATTTCATCAATATTGACCACTTTTTTGAACGTTCGGCAGGTTCATCGTTTTTCATCAGAAAATAGATTTTTTGGACTCTACCAAAAATGATTCAAAATGTCATTGGGATCGGGCCTCATGTAGAATAACCACTTTTTAAACCCTCACAGTGACCAAAATTGCCATTTCTACAGAGTTTTGCTTACTCAAAGCTTCAATTTTGACCAATTTCAGGCACAGAAATGACTTTAAACACACTTATTTTAGTTGAGAAGGTAATAATTCACATACAACTGTCATTTAAAGTCAAAAGATTAAATGTTAAATTTTCATCAACATTGACAATTTTTTGAACGTTCGACAGGTCCGGGGTCATCGTTTTTATCAGAAAATGGATTTTTTGGACTCTACCAAAAATGATTCAAAATGTCATTTGGATCGGGCCTCATGTTGAATAACCACTTTTTAAACCCTCACAGTGACCAAAATTGCCATTTTTACAGAGTTTTTGCTTACTCAAAAGCTTCAATTTTGACCAATTTCAGGCACTTAAATGACTTTAAACACACTTATTTTATTTGAAAAAGTAATAGTTCACATCCAACCGTCATTTAAAGTCAAAAGATTAAATGTTAAAATTTCATCAATATTGACCACTTTTTTGAACGTTCGACAGGTCCGGGGCCATCGTTTTTCAATAGAAAATTTATTTTTTGGACTCTACCAAAAATGATTCAAAATGTCATTGGGATCGGGCCTCATGTAGAATAACGACTTTTTAAACCCTCACAGTGACCAAAATTGCCATTTTTACAGAGTTTTGCTTCCTCAAAAGCTTCAATTTTGACCAATTTCAGGCACAGAAATGACTTTAAACACACTTATTTTAGTTGAGAAGGTAATAATTCACATCCAACCGTCATTTAAAGTCAAAAGATTAAATGTTAAATTTTCATCAATATTGACAATTTTTTGAACGTTCGACAGGTCCGGGGTCATCGTTTTTCATCAGAAAATTGATTTTTTGGACTCTACCAAAAATTATTCAAAATGTCATTTGGATCGGGCCTCATGTTGAATAACCACTTTTTAAACCCTCACAGTGACCAAAATTGCCATTTTTACAGAGTTTTCGCTTACTCAAAAGCTTCAATTTTGACCAATTTCAGGCACAAAAATGACTTTAAACACACTTATTTTAGTTGAAAAAGTAATAATTCACATCCAACCGTCATTTAAAGTCAAAAGATCAAATGTTAAAATGTCATCAATATTGACCACTTTTTTGAACGTTCGACAGGTCATCGTTTTTCATCAGAAACTTGATTTTTTGGACTCTACTAAAAATTATCCAAAATGTCATTTGGATCGGGCCTCGTGTTGAATAACCACTTTTTAAACCCTCACAGTGACCAAAATTGCCATTTTTACAGAGTTTTGCTTACTCAAAAGCTTTAATTTTTACCAATTTCAGGCACTGAAATGACTGTAAACGCACTTATTTTAGTTGAAAAAGTAATAGTTCACATCCAACCGTCATTTAAAGTCAAAAGATTAAATGTTAAAATTTCATCAATATTGACCACTTTTTTGAAAGTTCGAGAGGTCCGGGGTCATTGTTTTCCATCAGAAAATTGATTTTTAGGCCTCTACCAGAAATGATTCAAAATGTCATTTGGATCGGTCCTCATGTTTAATAACCACTTTTTAAACCCTCCCAGTGACAAAAATTGCCATTTTTACAGAGTTTTTGCTTACTCAAAAGCTTTAATTTTGACCAATTTCAGGCACAGAAGTGACTTTAAACACATTTATTTTAGTTGAACAGGTAATAATTCACATACAACCGTCATTTAAAGTCAAAAGATTAAATGTTACATTTTCATCAATATTGACCATTTTTTGAACGTTCGACAGGTCCAGGGTCATCGTTTTTCATCAGATAATTGATTTTTTAGACTCTACCAAAAATGATTCAAAATGTCATTTGGATCGGGCCTCATGTTGAATAACCACTTTTTAAACCCTCACAGTGACCAAAATTGCCATTTTTACAGAGTTTTCGCTTACTCAAAAGTTTCAATTTTGACCAATTACAGGCACAGAAATGACTTTAAACACACTTATTTTAGTTGAAAAAGTAATAATTCACATCCAACCATCATTTAAAGTCAAAAGATTAAATGTTAAAATTCCATCAATATTGACCACTTTTTTGAACGTTCGACAGGTCCGGGGTCATCGTTTTTCATCCGAAAATTGATTTTTTGGACTCTACCAGAAATGATTCAAAATGTCATTGGGATCGGGCCTCATGTAGAATAACCACTTTTTAAACCCTCACAGTGACCAAAATTGCCATTTTTACAGAGTTTTGCTTACTCAAAAGCTTTAATTTTGACCAATTTCAGACACAGAAATGACTTTAAACACACTTATTTTAGTTGAACAGGTAATAATTCACATACAACCGTCATTTAAAGTCAAAAGATTAAATGTTAATTTTTCATCAATATTGACCATTTTTTGAACGTTCGACAGGTCCAGGGTCATCGTTTTTCATCAGAAAATTGATTTTTTGGACTCTACCAAAAATGATTCAAAATGTCATTTGGATCGGGCCTCATGTTTAATAACCACTTTTTAAACCCTCCCAGTGACCAAAATTGCCATTTTTACAGAGTTTTTGCTTACTCAAAAGCTTCAATTTTGACCAATTTCAGGCACAGAAATGACTTTAAACACACTTATTTTAGTTGAGAAGGTAATAATTCACATCCAACCGTCATTTAAAGTCAAAAGATTAAATGTTAAAATTTCATCAATATTGACCATTTTTTGAACGTTCGACAGGTCCAGGGTCATCGTTTTTCATCAGAAAATTGATTTTTTGCACTCTACCAAAAATGATTCAAAATGTCATTTGGATCGGGCCTCATGTTGAATAACCACTTTTTAAACCCTCACAGTGACCAAAATTGCCATTTTTACAGAGTTTTCGCTTACTCAAAAGCTTCAATTTTAACCAATTTCAGGCACAGAAATAGCTTTAAACACACTTATTTTAGTTGAAAAAGTAATAATTCACATCCAACCATCATTTAAAGTCAAAAGATTAAATGTTAAATTTTCATCAATATTGACAATTTTTTGAACGTTCGACAGGTCCGGGGTCATCGTTTTTCATCAGAAAATTGATTTTTTGGACTCTACCAAAAATTATTCAAAATGTCATTTGGATCGGGCCTCATGTTGAATAACCACTTTTTAAACCCTCACAGTGACCAAAATTGCCATTTTTACAGAGTTTTCGCTTACTCAAAAGCTTCAATTTTGACCAATTTCAGGCACAAAAATGACTGTAAACACACTTATTTTAGTTGAAAAAGTAATAATTCACATCCAACCGTCATTTAAAGTCAAAAGATCAAATGTTAAAATGTCATCAATATTGACCACTTTTTTGAACGTTCGACAGGTCATCGTTTTTCATCAGAAACTTGATTTTTTGGACTCTACTAAAAATTATTCAAAATGTCATTTGGATCGGGCCTCATGTTTAATAACCTCTTTTTAAACCCTCACAGTGACCAAAATTGCCATTTTTTTCAGAGTTTTCGCTTACTCAAAAGCTTCAATTTTGACCAATTTCAGGCACAGAAATGACTTTAAACACACTTATTTTAGTTGAGAAGGTAATAATTCACATCCAACCATCATTTAAAGTCAAAAGATTAAATGTTAAATTTTCATCAATATTGACCATTTTTTGAACGTTCGACAGGTCCGGGGTCATCGTTTTTCATCAGAAAATTGATTTTTTGGACTCTACCAAAAATGATTCAAAATGTCATTTGGATCGGGCCTCATGTTTAATAACCACTTTTTAAACCCTCCCAGTGACAAAAATTGCCATTTTTACAGAGTTTTTGCTTACTCAAAAGCTTCAAATTTGACCAATTTCAGGCACAGAAATGACTTTAAACACACTTATTTTATTTGAAAAAGTAATAGTTCACATCCAACCGTCATTTAAAGTCAAAAGATTAAATGTTAAATTTTCATCAATATTGACCATTTTTTGAACGTTCGACAGGTCCAGGGTCATCGTTTTTTATCAGAAAATTGATTTATTGGACTCTACCAAAAATGATTCAACATGTCATTTGGATCGGGCCTCATGTTTAATAACCACTTTTTAAACCCTCACAGTGACCAAAATTGCCATTTTTACAGAGTTTTGCTTACTCAAAAGCTTTAATTTTGACCAATTTCAGGCACTGAAATGACTGTAAACTCACTTATTTTAGTTGAAAAAGTAATAATTCACATCCAACCGTCATTTAAAGTCAAGAGATTAAATGTTAAAATTTCATCAATATTGACCACTTTTTTGAACGTTCGACAGGTTCATCGTTTTTCATCAGAAAATAGATTTTTTGGACTCTACCAAAATTTATTCAAAATGTCATTGGGATCGGGCCTCATGTAGAATAACCACTTTTTAAACCCTCACAGTGACCAAAATTGCCATTTTTACAGAGTTTTGCTTACTCAAAGCTTCAATTTTGACCAATTTCAGGCACAGAAATGACTTTAAACACACTTATTTTAGTTGAAAAAGTAATATTTCACATCCAACCATCATTTAAAGTCAAAAGATTAAATGTTAAAATTTCATCAATATTGACCACTTTTTTGAAAGTTCGAGAGGTCCGGGGTCATTGTTTTTCATGAGAAAATTGATTTTTTTGACTCTACCAGAAATGATTCAAAATGTCATTGGGATCGGGCCTCATGTAGAATAACCACTTTTTAAACCCTCACAGTGACCAAAATTGCCATTTTTACAGAATTTTGCTTACTCAAAAGTTTTAATTTTGACCAATTTCAGGCACAGAAGTGACTTTAAACACACTTATTTTAGTTGAACAGGTAATAATTCACATACAACCGTCATTTAAAGTCAAAAGATTAAATGTTAAATTTTCATCAATATTGACCATTTTTTGAACGTTCGACAGGTCCAGGGTCATCGTTTTTCATCAGAAAATTGATTTTTTTGGACTCTACCAGAAATGATTCAAAATGTCATTGGGATCGGGCCTCATGTAGAATAACCACTTTTTAAGCCCTCACAGTGACCAAAATTGCCATTTTTACAGAGTTTTTGCTTACTCAAAAGCTTCAATTTTGACCAATTTCAGGCACAGAAATGGCTTTAAACACACTTATTTTAGTTGAAAAAGTAATAATTCACATCCAACCATCATTTAAAGTCAAAAGATTAAATGTTAAATTTTCATCAATATTGACCATTTTTTGAACGTTCGACAGGTCCGGGGTCATCGTTTTTCATCAGAAAATTGATTTTTGGACTCTACCAAAAATGATTCAAAATGTCATTTGGATCGGGCCTCATGTTTAATAACCACTTTTTAAACCCTCCCAGTGACAAAAATTGCCATTTTTACAGAGTTTTTGCTTACTCAAAAGCTTCAATTTTGACCAATTTCAGGCACAGAAATGACTTTAAACACACTTATTTTATTTGAAAAAGTAATAGTTCACATCCAACCGTCATTTAAAGTCAAAAGATTAAATGTTAAAATTTCATCAATATTGACAACTTTTTTTTAAAGTTCGAGAGGTCCGGGGTCATTGTTTTCCATCAGAAAATTGATTTTTTGGACTCTACCAGAAATGATTCAAAATGTCATTGGGATCGGGCCTCGTGTAGAATAACCACTTTTTAAACCCTCACAGTGACCAAAATTGCCATTTTTACAGAGTTTTGCTTACTCAAAAGCTTTAATTTTGACCAATTTCAGGCACAGAAGTGACTTTAAACACACTTATTTTAGTTGAACAGGTAATAATTCACATACAACCGTCATTTAAAGTCAAAAGATTAAATGTTACATTTTCATCAATATTGACCATTTTTTGAACGTTCGACAGGTCCAGGGTCATCGTTTTTCATCAGAAAATTGATTTTTTGGACTCTACCAAAAATGATTCAAAATGTCATTTGGATCGGGCCTCATGTTGAATAACCACTTTTTAAACCCTCACAGTGACCAAAATTGCCATTTTTACAGAGTTTTCGCTTACTCAAAATCTTCAATTTTGACCAATTTCAGGCACAGAAATGACTTTAAACACACTTATTTTAGTTGAAAAAGTAATAATTCACATCCAACCATCATTTAAAGTCAAAAGATTAAATGTTAAAATTCCATCAATATTGACCACTTTTTTGAACGTTCGACAGGTCCGGGGTCATCGTTTTTCATCCGAAAATTGATTTTTTGGACTCTACCAGAAATGATTCAAAATGTCATTGGGATCGGGCCTCATGTAGAATAACCACTTTTTAAACCCTCACAGTGACCAAAATTGCCATTTTTACAGAGTTTTGCTTACTCAAAAGCTTTAATTTTGACCAATTTCAGGCACAGAAATGACTTTAAACACACTTATTTTAGTTGAACAGGTAATAATTCACATACAACCGTCATTTAAAGTCAAAAGATTAAATGTTAATTTTTCATCAATATTGACCATTTTTTGAACGTTCGACAGGTCCAGGGTCATCGTTTTTCATCAGAAAATTGATTTTTTGGACTCTACCAAAAATGATTCAAAATGTCATTTGGATCAGGCCTCATGTTTAATAACCACTTTTTAAACCCTCCCAGTGACCAAAATTGCCATTTTTACAGAGTTTTTGCTTACTCAAAAGGTTCAATTTTGACCAATTTCAGGCACAGAAATGACTTTAAACACACTTATTTTAGTTGAGAAGGTAATAATTCACATCCAACCATCATTTAAAGTCAAAAGATTAAATGTTAAATTTTCATCAATATTGACCATTTTTTGAACGTTCGACAGGTCCAGGGTCATCGTTTTTCATCAGAAAATTGATTTATTGGACTCTACCAAAAATGATTCAACATGTCATTTGGATCGGGCCTCATGTTTAATAACCACTTTTTAAACCCTCACAGTGACCAAAATTGCCATTTTTACAGAGTTTTGCTTACTCAAAAGCTTTAATTTTGACTAATTTCAGGCACTGAAATGACTGTAAACTCACTTATTTTAGTTGAAAAAGTAATAATTCACATCCAACCGTCATTTAAAGTCAAAAGATTAAATGTTAAAATTTCATCAATATTGACCACTTTTTTGAACGTTCGACAGGTTCATCGTTTTTCATCAGAAAATAGATTTTTTGGACTCTACCAAAAATGATTCAAAATGTCATTGGGATCGGGCCTCATGTAGAATAACCACTTTTTAAACCCTCACAGTGACCAAAATTGCCATTTTTACAGAGTTTTGCTTACTCAAAGCTTCAATTTTGACCAATTTCAGGCACAGAAATGACTTTAAACACACTTATTTTAGTTGAGAAGGTAATAATTCACATACAACCATGATTTAAAGTCAAAAGATTAAATGTTAAATGTTCATCAATATTGACAATTTTTTGAACGTACGACAGGTCCGGGGTCATCGTTTTTCATCAGAAAATTGATTTTTTGGACTCTACCAAAAATGATTCAAAATGTCATTTGGATCGGGCCTCATGTTGAATAACCACTTTTTAAACCCTCACAGTGACCAAAATTGCCATTTTTACAGAGTTTTCGCTTACTCAGACGCTTCAATTTTGACCAATTTCAGGCACAAAAATGACTTTAAACACACTTATTTTAGTTGAAAAAGTAATAATTCACATCCAACCGTCATTTAAAGTCAAAAGATCAAATGTTAAAATTTCATCAATATTGACCACTTTTTTGAATGTTCGACAGGTCCGGGGTCATCGTTTTTCATCAGAAAATTGATTTTTTGGACTCTACTAAAAATAATCCAAATGTCATTTGGATCGGGCCTCATGTTGAATAACCACTTTTTAAACCCTCACAGTGACCAAAATTGCCATTTTTACTGAGTTTTTGCTTACTCAAAAGCTTCAATTTTGACCAATTTCAGGCACAGAAATGACTTTAAACACACTTATTTTAGTTGAAAAAGTAATATTTCACATCCAACCGTCATTTAAAGTCAAAAGATTAAATGTTAAAATTTCATCAATATTGACCACTTTTTTGAAAGTTCGAGAGGTCCGGGGTCATTGTTTTCCATCAGAAAATTGATTTTTTGGACTCTACCAGAAATGATTCAAAATATCATTGGGATCGGGCCTCATGTAGAATAACCACTTTTTAAACCCTCACAGTGACCAAAATTGCCATTTTTACAGAGTTTTGCTTCCTCAAAAGCTTTAATTTTGACCAATTTCAGGCACAGAAGTGACTTTAAACACACTTATTTTAGTTGAACAGGTAATAATTCACATACAACCGTCATTTAAAGTCAAAAGATTAAATGTTACATTTTCATCAATATTGACCATTTTTTGAACGTTCGACAGGTCCAGGGTCATCGTTTTTCATCAGAAAATTGATTTTTTGGACTCTACCAAAAATGATTCAAAATGTCATTTGGATCGGGCCTCATGTTGAATAACCACTTTTTAAACCCTCACAGTGACCAAAATTGCCATTTTTACAGAGTTTTCGCTTACTCAAAATCTTCAATTTTGACCAATTTCAGGCACAGAAATGACTTTAAACACACTTATTTTATTTGAAAAAGTAATAATTCACATCCAACCATCATTTAAAGTCAAAAGATTAAATGTTAAAATTCCATCAATATTGACCACTTTTTTGAACGTTCGACAGGTCCGGGGTCATCGTTTTTCATCCGAAAATTGATTTTTTGGACTCTACCAGAAATGATTCAAAATGTCATTGGGATCGGGCCTCATGTAGAATAACCACTTTTTAAACCCTCACAGTGACCAAAATTGCCATTTTTACAGAGTTTTGCTTACTCAAAGCTTTAATTTTGACCAATTTCAGGCACAGAAATGACTTTAAACACACTTATTTTAGTTGAACAGGTAATAATTCACATACAACCGTCATTTAAAGTCAAAAGATTAAATGTTAATTTTTCATCAATATTGACCATTTTTTGAACGTTCGACAGGTCATGGGTCATCGTTTTTCATCAGAAAATTGATTTTTTGGACTCTACCAAAAATGATTCAAAATGTCATTTGGATCGGGCCTCATGTTTAATAACCACTTTTTAAACCCTCCCAGTGACTAAAATTGCCATTTTTACAGAGTTTTTGCTTACTCAAAAGTTTTAATTTTGACCAATTTCAGGCACTGAAATGACTGTAAACTCACTTATTTTAGTTGAAAAAGTAATAATTCACATCCAACCGTCATTTAAAGTCAAAAGATTAAATGTTAAAATTTCATCAATATTGACCACTTTTTTGAACGTTCGACAGGTTCATCGTTTTTCATCAGAAAATAGATTTTTTGGACTCTACCAAAAATGATTCAAAATGTCATTGGGATCGGGCCTCATGTAGAATAACCACTTTTTAAACCCTCACAGTGACCAAATTTGCCATTTTTACAGAGTTTTGCTTACTCAAAGCTTCAATTTTGACCAATTTCAGGCACAGAAATGACTTTAAACACACTTATTTTAGTTGAGAAGGTAATAATTCACATACAACCATCATTTAAAGTCAAAAGATCAAATGTTAAAATTTCATCAATATTGACCACTTTTTTGAATGTTCGACAGTCATCGTTTTTCATCAGAAAATTGATTTTTTGGACTCTACTAAAAATAATCCAAATGTCATTTGGATCGGGCCTCATGTTGAATAACCACTTTTTAAACCCTCACAGTGACCAAAATTGCCATTTTTACTGAGTTTTTGCTTACTCAAAAGCTTCAATTTTGACCAATTTCAGGCACAGAAATGACTTTAAACACACTTATTTTAGTTGAAAAAGTAATATTTCACATCCAACCGTCATTTAAAGTCAAAAGATTAAATGTTAAAATTTCATCAATATTGACCACTTTTTTGAAAGTTCGAGAGGTCCGGGGTCATTGTTTTTCATCAGAAAATTGATTTTTTTGACTCTACCAGAAATGATTCAAAATGTCATTGGGATTGGGCCTCATGTAGAATAACCACTTTTTAAACCCTCACAGTGACCAAAATTGCCATTTTTACAGAGTTTTCGCGTACTCAAAAGCTTCAATTTTGACCAATTTCAGGCACTGAAATGACTGTAAACTCACTTATTTCAGTTGAAAAAGTAATAATTCACATCCAACCGTCATTTAAAGTCAAAAGATTAAATGTTAAAATTTCATCAATATTGACCATTTTTTGAACGTTCGACAGGTCCAGGGTCATCGTTTTTCATCAGAAAATTGATTTTTTGCACTCTACCAAAAATGATTCAAAATGTCATTTGGATCGGGCCTCATGTTGAATAACCACTTTTTAAACCCTCACAGTGACCAAAATTGCCATTTTTACAGAGTTTTCGCTTACTCAAAAGCTTCAATTTTGACCAATTTCAGGCACAGAAATGGCTTTAAACACACTTATTTTAGTTGAAAAAGTAATAATTCACATCCAACCATCATTTAAAGTCAAAAGATTAAATGTTAAATTTTCATCAATATTGACCATTTTTTGAACGTTCGACAGGTCCGGGGTCATCGTTTTTCATCAGAAAATTGAATTTTTTGGACTCTACCAAAAATGATTCAAAATGTCATTTGGATCGGGCCTCATGTTTAATAACCACTTTTTAAACCCTCACAGTGACCAAAATTGCCATTTTTTTCAGAGTTTTCGCTTACTCAAAAGCTTCAATTTTGACCAATTTCAGGCACAGAAATGACTTTAAACACACTTATTTTAGTTGAGAAGGTAATAATTCACATCCAACCATCATTTAAAGTCAAAAGATTAAATGTTACATTTTCATCAATATTGACCATTTTTTGAACGTTCGACAGGTCCGGGGTCATCGTTTTTCATCAGAAAATTGATTTTTTGGACTCTACCAAAAATGATTCAAAATGTCATTTGGATCGGGCCTCATGTTGAATAACCACTTTTTAAACCCTCACAGTGACCAAAATTGCCATTTTTACAGAGTTTTCGCTTACTCAAAAGCTTCAATTTTGACCAATTTCAGGCACAGAAATGACTTTAAACACACTTATTTTAGTTGAACAGGTAATAATTCACATACAACCGTCATTTAAAGTCAAAAGATTAAATGTTAATTTTTCATCAATATTGACCATTTTTTGAACGTTCGACAGGTCATGGGTCATCGTTTTTCATCAGAAAATTGATTTTTTGGACTCTACCAAAAATGATTCAAAATGTCATTTGGATCGGGCCTCATGTTTAATAACCACTTTTTAAACCCTCCCAGTGACTAAAATTGCCATTTTTACAGAGTTTTTGCTTACTCAAAAGTTTTAATTTTGACCAATTTCAGGCACTGAAATGACTGTAAACTCACTTATTTTAGTTGAAAAAGTAATAATTCACATCCAACCGTCATTTAAAGTCAAAAGATTAAATGTTAAAATTTCATCAATATTGACCACTTTTTTGAACGTTCGACAGGTTCATCGTTTTTCATCAGAAAATAGATTTTTTGGACTCTACCAAAAATGATTCAAAATGTCATTGGGATCGGGCCTCATGTAGAATAACCACTTTTTAAACCCTCACAGTGACCAAATTTGCCATTTTTACAGAGTTTTGCTTACTCAAAGCTTCAATTTTGACCAATTTCAGGCACAGAAATGACTTTAAACACACTTATTTTAGTTGAGAAGGTAATAATTCACATACAACCATCATTTAAAGTCAAAAGATCAAATGTTAAAATTTCATCAATATTGACCACTTTTTTGAATGTTCGACAGTCATCGTTTTTCATCAGAAAATTGATTTTTTGGACTCTACTAAAAATAATCCAAATGTCATTTGGATCGGGCCTCATGTTGAATAACCACTTTTTAAACCCTCACAGTGACCAAAATTGCCATTTTTACTGAGTTTTTGCTTACTCAAAAGCTTCAATTTTGACCAATTTCAGGCACAGAAATGACTTTAAACACACTTATTTTAGTTGAAAAAGTAATATTTCACATCCAACCGTCATTTAAAGTCAAAAGATTAAATGTTAAAATTTCATCAATATTGACCACTTTTTTGAAAGTTCGAGAGGTCCGGGGTCATTGTTTTTCATCAGAAAATTGATTTTTTTGACTCTACCAGAAATGATTCAAAATGTCATTGGGATTGGGCCTCATGTAGAATAACCACTTTTTAAACCCTCACAGTGACCAAAATTGCCATTTTTACAGAGTTTTCGCGTACTCAAAAGCTTCAATTTTGACCAATTTCAGGCACTGAAATGACTGTAAACTCACTTATTTCAGTTGAAAAAGTAATAATTCACATCCAACCGTCATTTAAAGTCAAAAGATTAAATGTTAAAATTTCATCAATATTGACCATTTTTTGAACGTTCGACAGGTCCAGGGTCATCGTTTTTCATCAGAAAATTGATTTTTTGCACTCTACCAAAAATGATTCAAAATGTCATTTGGATCGGGCCTCATGTTGAATAACCACTTTTTAAACCCTCACAGTGACCAAAATTGCCATTTTTACAGAGTTTTCGCTTACTCAAAAGCTTCAATTTTGACCAATTTCAGGCACAGAAATGGCTTTAAACACACTTATTTTAGTTGAAAAAGTAATAATTCACATCCAACCATCATTTAAAGTCAAAAGATTAAATGTTAAATTTTCATCAATATTGACCATTTTTTGAACGTTCGACAGGTCCGGGGTCATCGTTTTTCATCAGAAAATTGAATTTTTTGGACTCTACCAAAAATGATTCAAAATGTCATTTGGATCGGGCCTCATGTTTAATAACCACTTTTTAAACCCTCACAGTGACCAAAATTGCCATTTTTTTCAGAGTTTTCGCTTACTCAAAAGCTTCAATTTTGACCAATTTCAGGCACAGAAATGACTTTAAACACACTTATTTTAGTTGAGAAGGTAATAATTCACATCCAACCATCATTTAAAGTCAAAAGATTAAATGTTACATTTTCATCAATATTGACCATTTTTTGAACGTTCGACAGGTCCGGGGTCATCGTTTTTCATCAGAAAATTGATTTTTTGGACTCTACCAAAAATGATTCAAAATGTCATTTGGATCGGGCCTCATGTTGAATAACCACTTTTTAAACCCTCACAGTGACCAAAATTGCCATTTTTACAGAGTTTTCGCTTACTCAAAAGCTTCAATTTTGACCAATTTCAGGCACAGAAATGACTTTAAACACACTTATTTTAGTTGAACAGGTAATAATTCACATACAACCGTCATTTAAAGTCAAAAGATTAAATGTTAATTTTTCATCAATATTGACCATTTTTTGAACGTTCGACAGGTCCAGGGTCATCGTTTTTCATCAGAAAATTGATTTTTTGGACTCTACCAAAAATGATTCAAAATGTCATTTGGATCGGGCCTCATGTTTAATAACCACTTTTTAAACCCTCCCAGTGACCAAAATTGCCATTTTTACAGAGTTTTTGCTTACTCAAAAGCTTCAATTTTGACCAATTTCAGGCACAGAAATGACTTTAAACACACTTATTTTAGTTGAGAAGGTAATAATTCACATACAACCGTCATTTGAAGTCAAAAGATTAAATGTTACATTTTCATCAATATTGACCATTTTTTGAACGTTCGACAGGTCCAGGGTCATCGTTTTTCATCAGAAAATTGATTTTTTGGACTCTACCAAAAATGATTCAAAATGTCATTTGGATCGGGCCTCATGTTTAATAACCACTTTTTAAACCCTCCCAGTGACAAAAATTGCCATTTTTACAGAGTTTTTGCTTACTCAAAAGCTTCAATTTTGACCAATTTCAGGCACAGAAATGACTTTAAACACACTTATTTTATTTGAAAAAGTAATAGTTCACATCCAACTGTCATTTAAAGTCAAAAGATTAAATGTTAAAATTTCATCAATATTGACCACTTTTTTGAAAGTTCGAGAGGTCCGGGGTCATTGTTTTCCATCAGAAAATTGATTTTTTGGACTCTACCAGAAATGATTCAAAATGTCATTGGGATCGGGCCTCATGTAGAATAACCACTTTTTAAACCCTCACAGTGACCAAAATTGCCATTTTTACAGAGTTTTGCCTACTCAAAAGCTTTAATTTTGACCAATTTCAGGCACAGAAGTGACTTTAAACACACTTATTTTAGTTGAACAGGTAATAATTCACATACAACCGTCATTTAAAGTCAAAAGATTAAATGTTACATTTTCATCAATATTGACCATTTTTTGAACGTTCGACAGGTCCAGGGTCATCGTTTTTCATCAGAAAATTGATTTTTTGGACTCTACCAAAAATGATTCAAAATGTCATTTGGATCGGGCCTCATGTTGAATAACCACTTTTTAAACCCTCACAGTGACCAAAATTGCCATTTTTACAGAGTTTTCGCTTACTCAAAAGCTTCAATTTTGACCAATTTCAGGCACTGAAATGACTGTAAACTCACTTATTTCAGTTGAAAAAGTAATAATTCACATCCAACCGTCATTTAAAGTCAAAAGATTAAATGTTAAAATTTCATCAATATTGACCATTTTTTGAACGTTCGACAGGTCCAGGGTCATCGTTTTTCATCAGAAAATTGATTTTTTGCACTCTACCAAAAATGATTCAAAATGTCATTTGGATCGGGCCTCATGTTGAATAACCACTTTTTAAACCCTCACAGTGACCAAAATTGCCATTTTTACAGAGTTTTCGCTTACTCAAAAGCTTCAATTTTGACCAATTTCAGGCACAGAAATGGCTTTAAACACACTTATTTTAGTTGAAAAAGTAATAATTCACATCCAACCATCATTTAAAGTCAAAAGATTAAATGTTAAATTTTCATCAATATTGACCATTTTTTGAATGTTCGACAGGTCCGGGGTCATCGTTTTTCATCAGAAAATTGAATTTTTTGGACTCTACCAAAAATGATTCAAAATGTCATTTGGATCGGGCCTCATGTTTAATAACCACTTTTTAAACCCTCACAGTGACCAAAATTGCCATTTTTTTCAGAGTTTTCGCTTACTCAAAAGCTTCAATTTTGACCAATTTCAGGCACAGAAATTACTTTAAACACACTTATTTTAGTTGAGAAGGTAATAATTCACATCCAACCATCATTTAAAGTCAAAAGATTAAATGTTAAATTTTCATCAATATTGACCGTTTTTTGAACGTTCGACAGGTCCAGGGTCATCGTTTTTCATCAGAAAATTGATTTATTGGACTCTACCAAAAATGATTCAAAATGTCATTGGGATCGGGCCTCATGTAGAATAACCACTTTTTAAACCCTCACAGTGACCAAAATTGCCATTTTTACAGAGTTTTGCTTACTCAAAGCTTCAATTTTGACCAATTTCAGGCACAGAAGTGACTTTAAACACACTTATTTTAGTTGAACAGGTAATAATTCACATACAACCGTCATTTAAAGTCAAAAGATTAAATGTTAAATTTTCATCAATATTGACAATTTTTTGAACGTTCGACAGGTCCAGGGTCATCGTTTTTCATCAGAAAATTGATTTTTTGGACTCTACCAAAAATGATTCAAAATGTCATTTGGATCGGGCCTCATGTTGAATAACCACTTTTTAAACCCTCACAGTGACCAAAATTGCCATTTTTACAGAGTTTTCGCTTACTCAGACGCTTCAATTTTGACCAATTTCAGGCACAAAAATGACTTTAAACACACTTATTTTAGTTGAAAAAGTAATAATTCACATCCAACCGTCATTTAAAGTCAAAAGATCAAATGTTAAAATTTCATCAATATTGACCACTTTTTTGAATGTTCGACAGGTCCGGGGTCATCGTTTTTCATCAGAAAATTGATTTTTTGGACTCTACTAAAAATAATCCAAATGTCATTTGGATCGGGCCTCATGTTGAATAACCACTTTTTAAACCCTCACAGTGACCAAAATTGCCATTTTTACTGAGTTTTTGCTTACTCAAAAGCTTCAATTTTGACCAATTTCAGGCACAGAAATGACTTTAAACACACTTATTTTAGTTGAAAAAGTAATATTTCACATCCAACCGTCATTTAAAGTCAAAAGATTAAATGTTAAAATTTCATCAATATTGACCACTTTTTTGAAAGTTCGAGAGGTCCGGGGTCATTGTTTTTCATCAGAAAATTGATTTTTTTGACTCTACCAGAAATGATTCAAAATGTCATTGGGATCGGGCCTCATGTAGAATAACCACTTTTTAAACCCTCACAGTGACCAAAATTGCCATTTTTACAGAATTTTGCTTACTCAAAAGTTTTAATTTTGACCAATTTCAGGCACAGAAGTGACTTTAAACACACTTATTTTAGTTGAACAGGTAATAATTCACATACAACCGTCATTTAAAGTCAAAAGATTAAATGTTAAATTTTCATCAATATTGACCATTTTTTGAACGTTCGACAGGTCCAGGGTCATCGTTTTTCATCAGAAAATTGATTTTTTTGGACTCTACCAGAAATGATTCAAAATGTCATTGGGATCGGGCCTCATGTAGAATAACCACTTTTTAAACCCTCACAGTGACCAAAATTGCAATTTTTACAGAGTTTTCGCTTACTCAAAAGCTTCAATTTTGACCAATTTCAGGCACTGAAATGACTGTAAACTCACTTATTTCAGTTGAAAAAGTAATAATTCACATCCAACCGTCATTTAAAGTCAAAAGATTAAATGTTAAAATTTCATCAATATTGACCATTTTTTGAACGTTCGACAGGTCCAGGGTCATCGTTTTTCATCAGAAAATTGATTTATTGGACTCTACCAAAAATGATTCAACATGTCATTTGGATCGGGCCTCATGTTTAATAACCACTTTTTAAACCCTCACAGTGACCAAAATTGCCATTTTTACAGAGTTTTCGCTTACTCAAAAGCTTCAATTTTGACCAATTTCAGGCACAGAAATGGCTTTAAACACACTTATTTTAGTTGAAAAAGTAATAATTCACATCCAACCATCATTTAAAGTCAAAAGATTAAATGTTAAATTTTAATCAATATTGACCATTTTTTGAACGTTCGACAGGTCCGGGGTCATCGTTTTTCATCAGAAAATTGAATTTTTTGGACTCTACCAAAAATGATTCGAAATGCCATTTGGATCGGGCCTCATGTTTAATAACCACTTTTTAAACCCTCACAGTGACCAAAATTGCCATTTTTTTCAGAGTTTTCGCTTACTCAAAAGCTTCAATTTTGACCAATTTCAGGCACAGAAATGACTTTAAACACACTTATTTTAGTTGAGAAGGTAATAATTCACATCCAACCATCATTTAAAGTCAAAAGATTAAATGTTAAAATTTCATCAATATTGACAATTTTTTGAACGTTCGACAGGTCCGGGGTCATCGTTTTTCATCAGAAAATTGATTTTTTGGACTCTACCAAAAATGATTCAAAATGTCATTTGGATCGGGCCTCATGTTTAATAACCACTTTTTAAACCCTCCCAGTGACAAAAATTGCCATTTTTACAGAGTTTTTGCTTACTCAAAAGCTTCAATTTTGACCAATTTCAGGCACAGAAATGACTTTAAACACACTTATTTTATTTGAAAAAGTAATAGTTCACATCCAACCATCATTTAAAGTCAAAAGATTAAATGTTAAAATTCCATCAATATTGACTACTTTTTTGAACGTTCGACAGGTCCGGGGTCATCGTTTTTCATCCGAAAATTGATTTTTTGGACTCTACCAGAAATGATTCAAAATGTCATTGGGATCGGGCCTCATGTAGAATAACCACTTTTTAAACCCTCACAGTGACCAAAATTGCCATTTTTACAGAGTTTTGCTTACTCAAAAGCTTTAAGTTTGACCAATTTCAGGCACAGAAATGACTTTAAACACACTTATTTTAGTTGAACAGGTAATAATTCACATACAACCGTCATTTAAAGTCAAAAGATTAAATGTTAATTTTTCATCAATATTGACCATTTTTTGAAAGTTCGACAGGTCCAGGGTCATCGTTTTTCATCAGAAAATTGATTTTTTGGACTCTACCAAAAATGATTCAAAATGTCATTTGGATCGGGCCTCATGTTTAATAACCACTTTTTAAACCCTCCCAGTGACCAAAATTGCCATTTTTACAGAGTTTTTGCTTACTCAAAAGCTTCAATTTTGACCAATTTCAGGCACAGAAATGACTTTAAACACACTTATTTTAGTTGAGAAGGTAATAATTCACATCCAACCGTCATTTAAAGTCAAAAGATTAAATGTTAAATTTTCATCAATATTGACCATTTTTTGAACGTTCGACAGGTCCAGGGTCATCGTTTTTCATCAGAAAATTGATTTATTGGACTCTACCAAAAATGATTCATCATGTCATTTGGATCGGGCCTCATGTTTAATAACCACTTTTTAAACCCTCACAGTGACCAAAATTGCCATTTTTACAGAGTTTTGCTTACTCAAAAGCTTTAATTTTGACCAATTTCAGGCACAGAAATGACTTTAAACACACTTATTTTAGTTGAACAGGTAATAATTCACATACCACCGTCATTTAAAGTCAAAAGATTAAATGTAAATTTTTCATCAATATTGACCATTTTTTGAAAGTTCGACAGGTCCAGGGTCATCGTTTTTCATCAGAAAATTGATTTTTTGCACTCTACCAAAAATGATTCAAAATGTCATTTGGATCGGGCCTCATGTTGAATAACCACTTTTTAAACCCTCACAGTGACCAAAATTGCCATTTTTACTGAGTTTTCGCTTACTCAAAAGCTTCAATTTTGACCAATTTCAGGCACAGAAATGGCTTTAAACACACTTATTTTAGTTGAAAAAGTAATAATTCACATCCAACCATCATTTAAAGTCAAAAGATTAAATGTTAAATTTTCATCAATATTGACAATTTTTTGAACGTTCGACAGGTCCGGGGTCATCGTTTTTCATCAGAAAATTGAATTTTTTGGACTCTACCAAAAATGATTCAAAATGTCATTTGGATCGGGCCTCATGTTTAATAACCACTTTTTAAACCCTCACAGTGACCAAAATTGCCATTTTTTTCAGAGTTTTCGCTTACTCAAAAGCTTCAATTTTGACCAATTTCAGGCACAGAAATGACTTTAAACACACTTATTTTAGTTGAGAAGGTAATAATTCACATCCAACCATCATTTAAAGTCAAAAGATTAAATGTTAAATTTTCATCAATATTGACCATTTTTTGAACGTTCGACAGGTCCAGGGTCATCGTTTTTCATCAGAAAATTGATTTATTGGACTCTACCAAAAATGATTCAACATGTCATTTGGATCGGGCCTCATGTTTAATAACCACTTTTTAAACCCTCACAGTGACCAAAATTGCCATTTTTACAGAGTTTTGCTTACTCAAAAGCTTTAATTTTGACCAATTTCAGGCACTGAAATGACTGTAAACTCACTTATTTTAGTTGAAAAAGTAATGATTCACATCCAACCGTCATTTAAAGTCAAAAGATTAAATGTTAAAATTTCATCAATATTGACCACTTTTTTGAACGTTCGACAGGTTCATCGTTTTTCATCAGAAAATAGATTTTTTGGACTCTACCAAAAATGATTCAAAATGTCATTGGGATCGGGCCTCATGTAGAATAACCACTTTTTAAACCCTCACAGTGACCAAAATTGCCATTTTTACAGAGTTTTGCTTACTCAAAGCTTCAATTTTGACCAATTTCAGGCACAGAAATGACTTTAAACACACTTATTTTAGTTGAGAAGGTAATAATTCACATCCAACCATCATTTAAAGTCAAAAGATTAAATGTTAAATTTTCATCAATATTGACCATTTTTTGAACGTTCGACAGGTCCGGGGTCATCGTTTTTCATCAGAAAATTGAATTTTTTGGACTCTACCAAAAATGATTCGAAATGTCATTTGGATCGGGCCTCATGTTTAATAACCACTTTTTAAACCCTCACAGTGACCAAAATTGCCATTTTTTTCAGAGTTTTCGCTTACTCAAAAGCTTCAATTTTGACCAATTTCAGGCACAGAAATTACTTTAAACACACTTATTTTATTTGAAAAAGTAATAGTTCACATCCAACCATCATTTAAAGTCAAAAGATTAAATGTTAAAATTCCATCAATATTGACTACTTTTTTGAACGTTCGACAGGTCCGGGGTCATCGTTTTTCATCCGAAAATTGATTTTTTGGACTCTACCAGAAATGATTCAAAATGTCATTGGGATCGGGCCTCATGTAGAATAACCACTTTTTAAACCCTCACAGTGACCAAAATTGCCATTTTTACAGAGTTTTGCTTACTCAAAAGCTTTAATTTTGACCAATTTCAGGCACAGAAATGACTTTAAACACACTTATTTTAGTTGAACAGGTAATAATTCACATACAACCGTCATTTAAAGTCAAAAGATTAAATGTTAATTTTTCATCAATATTGACCATTTTTTGAAAGTTCGACAGGTCCAGGGTCATCGTTTTTCATCAGAAAATTGATTTTTTGGACTCTACCAAAAATGATTCAAAATGTCATTTGGATCGGGCCTCATGTTTAATAACCACTTTTTAAACCCTCCCAGTGACCAAAATTGCCATTTTTACAGAGTTTTTGCTTACTCAAAAGCTTCAATTTTGACCAATTTCAGGCACAGAAATGACTTTAAACACACTTATTTTAGTTGAGAAGGTAATAATTCACATCCAACCGTCATTTAAAGTCAAAAGATTAAATGTTAAATTTTCATCAATATTGACCATTTTTTGAACGTTCGACAGGTCCAGGGTCATCGTTTTTCATCAGAAAATTGATTTATTGGACTCTACCAAAAATGATTCATCATGTCATTTGGATCGGGCCTCATGTTTAATAACCACTTTTTAAACCCTCACAGTGACCAAAATTGCCATTTTTACAGAGTTTTGCTTACTCAAAAGCTTTAATTTTGACCAATTTCAGGCACAGAAATGACTTTAAACACACTTATTTTAGTTGAACAGGTAATAATTCACATACAACCGTCATTTAAAGTCAAAAGATTAAATGTTAATTTTTCATCAATATTGACCATTTTTTGAAAGTTCGACAGGTCCAGGGTCATCGTTTTTCATCAGAAAATTGATTTTTTGCACTCTACCAAAAATGATTCAAAATGTCATTTGGATCGGGCCTCATGTTGAATAACCACTTTTTAAACCCTCACAGTGACCAAAATTGCCATTTTTACAGAGTTTTCGCTTACTCAAAAGCTTCAATTTTGACCAATTTCAGGCACAGAAATGGCTTTAAACACACTTATTTTAGTTGAAAAAGTAATAATTCACATCCAACCATCATTTAAAGTCAAAAGATTAAATGTTAAATTTTCATCAATATTGACAATTTTTTGAACGTTCGACAGGTCCGGGGTCATCGTTTTTCATCAGAAAATTGAATTTTTTGGACTCTACCAAAAATGATTCAAAATGTCATTTGGATCGGGCCTCATGTTTAATAACCACTTTTTAAACCCTCACAGTGACCAAAATTGCCATTTTTTTCAGAGTTTTCGCTTACTCAAAAGCTTCAATTTTGACCAATTTCAGGCACAGAAATGACTTTAAACACACTTATTTTAGTTGAGAAGGTAATAATTCACATCCAACCATCATTTAAAGTCAAAAGATTAAATGTTAAATTTTCATCAATATTGACCATTTTTTGAACGTTCGACAGGTCCAGGGTCATCGTTTTTCATCAGAAAATTGATTTATTGGACTCTACCAAAAATGATTCAACATGTCATTTGGATCGGGCCTCATGTTTAATAACCACTTTTTAAACCCTCACAGTGACCAAAATTGCCATTTTTACAGAGTTTTGCTTACTCAAAAGCTTTAATTTTGACCAATTTCAGGCACTGAAATGACTGTAAACTCACTTATTTTAGTTGAAAAAGTAATGATTCACATCCAACCGTCATTTAAAGTCAAAAGATTAAATGTTAAAATTTCATCAATATTGACCACTTTTTTGAACGTTCGACAGGTTCATCGTTTTTCATCAGAAAATAGATTTTTTGGACTCTACCAAAAATGATTCAAAATGTCATTGGGATCGGGCCTCATGTAGAATAACCACTTTTTAAACCCTCACAGTGACCAAAATTGCCATTTTTACAGAGTTTTGCTTACTCAAAGCTTCAATTTTGACCAATTTCAGGCACAGAAATGACTTTAAACACACTTATTTTAGTTGAGAAGGTAATAATTCACATACAACCATCATTTAAAGTCAAAAGATTAAATGTTAAATGTTCATCAATATTGACAATTTTTTGAACGTACGACAGGTCCGGGGTCATCGTTTTTCATCAGAAAATTGATTTTTTGGACTCTACCAAAAATGATTCAAAATGTCATTTGGATCGGGCCTCATGTTGAATAACCACTTTTTAAACCCTCACAGTGACCAAAATTGCCATTTTTACAGAGTTTTCGCTTACTCAGACGCTTCAATTTTGACCAATTTCAGGCACAAAAATGACTTTAAACACACTTATTTTAGTTGAAAAAGTAATAATTCACATCCAACCGTCATTTAAAGTCAAAAGATCAATTGTTAAAATTTCATCAATATTGACCACTTTTTTGAATGTTCGACAGGTCCGGGGTCATCGTTTTTCATCAGAAAATTGATTTTTTGGACTCTACTAAAAATAATCCAAATGTCATTTGGATCGGGCCTCATGTTGAATAACCACTTTTTAAACCCTCACAGTGACCAAAATTGCCATTTTTACTGAGTTTTTGCTTACTCAAAAGCTTCAATTTTGACCAATTTCAGGCACAGAAATGACTTTAAACACACTTATTTTAGTTGAAAAAGTAATATTTCACATCCAACCGTCATTTAAAGTCAAAAGATTAAATGTTAAAATTTCATCAATATTGACCACTTTTTTGAAAGTTCGAGAGGTCCGGGGTCATTGTTTTTCATCAGAAAATTGATTTTTTTGACTCTACCAGAAATGATTCAAAATGTCATTGGGATCGGGCATCATGTAGAATAACCACTTTTTAAACCCTCACAGTGACCAAAATTGCCATTTTTACAGAATTTTGCTTACTCAAAAGTTTTAATTTTGACCAATTTCAGGCACAGAAGTGACTTTAAACACACTTATTTTAGTTGAACAGGTAATAATTCACATACAACCGTCATTTAAAGTCAAAAGATTAAATGTTAAATTTTCATCAATATTGACCATTTTTTGAACGTTCGACAGGTCCAGGGTCATCGTTTTTCATCAGAAAATTGATTTTTTTGGACTCTACCAGAAATGATTCAAAATATCATTGGGATCGGGCCTCATGTAGAATAACCACTTTTTAAACCCTCACAGTGACCAAAATTGCCATTTTTACAGAGTTTTCGCTTACTCAAAAGCTTCAATTTTGACCAATTTCAGGCACTGAAATGACTGTAAACTCACTTATTTCAGTTGAAAAAGTAATAATTCACATCCAACCGTCATTTAAAGTCAAAAGATTAAATGTTAAAATTTCATCAATATTGACCATTTTTTGAACGTTCGACAGGTCCAGGGTCATCGTTTTTCATCAGAAAATTGATTTTTTGCACTCTACCAAAAATGATTCAAAATGTCATTTGGATCGGGCCTCATGTTGAATAACCACTTTTTAAACCCTCACAGTGACCAAAATTGCCATTTTTACAGAGTTTTCGCTTACTCAAAAGCTTCAATTTTGACCAATTTCAGGCACAGAAATGGCTTTAAACACACTTATTTTAGTTGAAAAAGTAATAATTCACATCCAACCATCATTTAAAGTCAAAAGATTAAATGTTAAATTTTCATCAATATTGACCATTTTTTGAACGTTCGACAGGTCCGGGGTCATCGTTTTTCATCAGAAAATTGAATTTTTTGGACTCTACCAAAAATGATTCGAAATGTCATTTGGATCGGGCCTCATGTTTAATACCCACTTTTTAAACCCTCACAGTGACCAAAATTGCCATTTTTTTCAGAGTTTTCGCTTACTCAAAAGCTTCAATTTTGACCAATTTCAGGCACAGAAATGACTTTAAACACACTTATTTTAGTTGAGAAGGTAATAATTCACATCCAACCATCATTTAAAGTCAAAAGATTAAATGTTAAATTTTCATCAATATTGACCATTTTTTGAACGTTCGACAGGTCCGGGGTCATCGTTTTTCATCAGAAAATTGATTTTTTGGACTCTATCAAAAATGATTCAAAATGTCATTTGGATCGGGCCTCATGTTTAATAACCACTTTTTAAACCCTCCCAGTGACAAAAATTGCCATTTTTACAGAGTTTTTGCTTACTCAAAAGCTTCAATTTTGACCAATTTCAGGCACAGAAATGACTTTAAACACACTTATTTTATTTGAAAAAGTAATAGTTCACATCCAACCATCATTTAAAGTCAAAAGATTAAATGTTAAAATTCCATCAATATTGACCACTTTTTTGAACGTTCGACAGGTCCGGGGTCATCGTTTTTCATCCGAAAATTGATTTTTTGGACTCTACCAGAAATGATTCAAAATGTCATTGGGATCGGGCCTCATGTAGAATAACCACTTTTTAAACCCTCACAGTGACCAAAATTGCCATTTTTACAGAGTTTTGCTTACTCAAAAGCTTTAATTTTGACCAATTTCAGGCACAGAAATGACTTTAAACACACTTATTTTAGTTGAACAGGTAATAATTCACATACAACCGTCATTTAAAGTCAAAAGATTAAATGTTAATTTTTCATCAATATTGACCATTTTTTGAAAGTTCGACAGGTCCAGGGTCATCGTTTTTCATCAGAAAATTGATTTTTTGGACTCTACCAAAAATGATTCAAAATGTCATTTGGATCGGGCCTCATGTTTAATAACCACTTTTTAAACCCTCCCAGTGACCAAAATTGCCATTTTTACAGAGTTTTTGCTTACTCAAAGCTTCAATTTTGACCAATTTCAGGCACAGAAATGACTTTAAACACACTTATTTTAGTTGAGAAGGTAATAATTCACATCCAACCGTCATTTAAAGTCAAAAGATTAAATGTTAAATTTTCATCAATATTGACCATTTTTTGAACGTTCGACAGGTCCAGGGTCATCGTTTTTCATCAGAAAATTGATTTATTGGACTCTACCAAAAATGATTCATCATGTCATTTGGATCGGGCCTCATGTTTAATAACCACTTTTTAAACCCTCACAGTGACCAAAATTGCCATTTTTACAGAGTTTTGCTTACTCAAAAGCTTTAATTTTGACCAATTTCAGGCACTGAAATGACTGTAAACTCACTTATTTTAGTTGAAAAAGTAATAATTCACATCCAACTGTCATTTAAAGTCAAAAGATTAAATGTTAAAATTTCATCAATATTGACCACTTTTTTGAACGTTCGACAGGTTCATCGTTTTTCATCAGAAAATAGATTTTTTGGACTCTACCAAAAATGATTCAAAATGTCATTGGGATCGGGCCTCATGTAGAATAACCACTTTTTAAACCCTCACAGTGACCAAAATTGCCATTTTTACAGAGTTTTGCTTACTCAAAGCTTCAATTTTGACCAATTTCAGGCACAGAAATGACTTTAAACACACTTATTTTAGTTGAGAAGGTAATAATTCACATACAACCATCATTTAAAGTCAAAAGATTAAATGTTAAATGTTCATCAATATTGACAATTTTTTGAACGTACGACAGGTCCGGGGTCATCGTTTTTCATCAGAAAATTGATTTTTTGGACTCTACCAAAAATGATTCAAAATGTCATTTGGATCGGGCCTCATGTTGAATAACCACTTTTTAAACCCTCACAGTGACCAAAATTGCCATTTTTACAGAGTTTTCACTTACTCAGACGCTTCAATTTTGACCAATTTCAGGCACAAAAATGACTTTAAACACACTTATTTTAGTTGAAAAAGTAATAATTCACATCCAACCGTCATTTAAAGTCAAAAGATCAAATGTTAAAATTTCATCAATATTGACCACTTTTTTTAATGTTCGACAGGTCCGGGGTCATCGTTTTTCATCAGAAAATTGATTTTTTGGACTCTACTAAAAATAATCCAAATGTCATTTGGATCGGGCCTCATGTTGAATAACCACTTTTTAAACCCTCACAGTGACCAAAATTGCCATTTTTACTGAGTTTTTGCTTACTCAAAAGCTTCAATTTTGACCAATTTCAGGCACAGAAATGACTTTAAACAAACTTATTTTAGTTGAAAAAGTAATATTTCACATCCAACCGTCATTTAAAGTCAAAAGATTAAATGTTAAAATTTCATCAATATTGACCACTTTTTTGAAAGTTCGAGAGGTCCGGGGTCATTGTTTTCCATCAGAAAATTGATTTTTTGGACTCTACCAGAAATGATTCAAAATGTCATTGGGATCGGGCCTCATGTAGAATAACCACTTTTTAAACCCTCACAGTGACCAAAATTGCCATTTTTACAGAGTTTTGCTTACTCAAAAGCTTTAATTTTGACCAATTTCAGGCACAGAAGTGACTTTAAACACACTTATTTTAGTTGAACAGGTAATAATTCACATACAACCGTCATTTAAAGTCAAAAGATTAAATGTTACATTTTCATCAATATTGACCATTTTTTGAACGTTCGACAGGTCCAGGGTCATCGTTTTTCATCAGAAAATTGATTTTTTGGACTCTACCAAAAATGATTCAAAATGTCATTTGGATCGGGCCTCATGTTGAATAACCACTTTTTAAACCCTCACAGTGACCAAAATTGCCATTTTTACAGAGTTTTCGCTTACTCAAAAGCTTCAATTTTGACCAATTTCAGGCACAGAAATGACTTTAAACACACTTATTTTAGTTGAAAAAGTAATAATTCACATCCAACCATCATTTAAAGTCAAAAGATTAAATGTTAAAATTCCATCAATATTGACCACTTTTTTGAACGTTCGACAGGTCCGGGGTCATCGTTTCTCATCCGAAAATTGATTTTTTGGACTCTACCAAAAATGATTCAAAATGTCATTTGGATCGGGCCTCATGTTGAATAACCACTTTTTAAACCCTCACAGTGACCAAAATTGCCATTTTTACAGAGTTTTTGCTTACTCAAAAGCTTCAATTTTGACCAATTTCAGGCACAGAAATGACTTTAAACACACTTATTTTAGTTGAGAAGGTAATAATTCACATCCAACCGTCATTTAAAGTCAAAAGATGAAATGTTAAATTTTCATCAATATTGACCATTTTTTGAACGTTCGACAGGTCCAGGGTCATCGTTTTTCATCAGAAAATTGATTTATTGGACTCTACCAAAAATGATTCAACATGTCATTTGGATCGGGCCTCATGTTTAATAACCACTTTTTAAACCCTCACAGTGACCAAAATTGCCATTTTTACAGAGTTTTGCTTACTCAAAAGCTTTAATTTTGACCAATTTCAGGCACTGAAATGACTGTAAACTCACTTATTTTAGTTGAAAAAGTAATGATTCACATCCAACCGTCATTTAAAGTCAAAAGATTAAATGTTAAAATTTCATCAATATTGACCACTTTTTTGAACGTTCGACAGGTTCATCGTTTTTCATCAGAAAATAGATTTTTTGGACTCTACCAAAAATGATTCAAAATGTCATTGGGATCGGGCCTCATGTAGAATAACCACTTTTTAAACCCTCACAGTGACCAAAATTGCCATTTTTACAGAGTTTTGCTTACTCAAAGCTTCAATTTTGACCAATTTCAGGCACAGAAATGACTTTAAACACACTTATTTTAGTTGAGAAGGTAATAATTCACATACAACCATCATTTAAAGTCAAAAGATTAAATGTTAAATGTTCATCAATATTGACAATTTTTTGAACGTACGACAGGTCCGGGGTCATCGTTTTTCATCAGAAAATTGATTTTT
Organism: Lissotriton helveticus; assembly: GCF_964261635.1. Classification (NCBI taxonomy): domain Eukaryota; kingdom Metazoa; phylum Chordata; class Amphibia; order Caudata; family Salamandridae; genus Lissotriton; species Lissotriton helveticus. The sequence continues at coordinate 383,285 of NW_027612006.1, forward strand.
TGGACTCTACCAAAAATGATTCAAAATGTCATTTGGATCGGGCCTCATGTTGAATAACCACTTTTTAAACCCTCACAGTGACCAAAATTGCCATTTTTACAGAGTTTTCGCTTACTCAGACGCTTCAATTTTGACCAATTTCAGGCACAAAAATGACTTTAAACACACTTATTTTAGTTGAAAAAGTAATAATTCACATCCAACCGTCATTTAAAGTCAAAAGATCAAATGTTAAAATTTCATCAATATTGACCACTTTTTTGAATGTTCGACAGGTCCGGGGTCATCGTTTTTCATCAGAAAATTGATTTTTTGGACTCTACTAAAAATAATCCAAATGTCATTTGGATCGGGCCTCATGTTGAATAACCACTTTTTAAACCCTCACAGTGACCAAAATTGCCATTTTTACTGAGTTTTTGCTTACTCAAAAGCTTCAATTTTGACCAATTTCAGGCACAGAAATGACTTTAAACACACTTATTTTAGTTGAAAAAGTAATATTTCACATCCAACCGTCATTTAAAGTCAAAAGATTAAATGTTAAAATTTCATCAATATCGACCACTTTTTTGAAAGTTCGAGAGGTCCGGGGTCATTGTTTTTCATCAGAAAATTGATTTTTTTGACTCTACCAGAAATGATTCAAAATGTCATTGGGATCGGGCCTCATGTAGAATAACCACTTTTTAAACCCTCACAGTGACCAAAATTGCCATTTTTACAGAATTTTGCTTACTCAAAAGTTTTAATTTTGACCAATTTCAGGCACAGAAGTGACTTTAAACACACTTATTTTAGTTGAACAGGTAATAATTCACATACAACCGTCATTTAAAGTCAAAAGATTAAATGTTAAATTTTCATCAATATTGACCATTTTTTGAACGTTCGACAGGTCCAGGGTCATCGTTTTTCATCAGAAAATTGATTTTTTTGGACTCTACCAGAAATGATTCAAAATGTCATTGGGATCGGGCCTCATGTAGAATAACCACTTTTTAAACCCTCACAGTGACCAAAATTGCCATTTTTACAGAGTTTTCGCTTACTCAAAAGCTTCAATTTTGACCAATTTCAGGCACTGAAATGACTGTAAACTCACTTATTTCAGTTGAAAAAGTAATAATTCACATCCAACCGTCATTTAAAGTCAAAAGATTAAATGTTAAAATTTCATCAATATTGACCATTTTTTGAACGTTCGACAGGTCCAGGGTCATCGTTTTTCATCAGAAAATTGATTTTTTGCACTCTACCAAAAATGATTCAAAATGTCATTTGGATCGGGCCTCATGTTGAATAACCACTTTTTAAACCCTCACAGTGACCAAAATTGCCATTTTTACAGAGTTTTCTCTTACTCAAAAGCTTCAATTTTGACCAATTTCAGGCACAGAAATGGCTTTAAACACACTTATTTTAGTTGAAAAAGTAATAATTCACATCCAACCATCATTTAAAGTCAAAAGATTAAATGTTAAATTTTCATCAATATTGACCATTTTTTGAACGTTCGACAGGTCCGGGGTCATCGTTTTTCATCAGAAAATTGATTTTTTGGACTCTACCAAAAATGATTCAAAATGTCATTTGGATCGGGCCTCATGTTGAATAACCACTTTTTAAACCCTCACAGTGACCAAAATTGCCATTTTTACAGAGTTTTCGCTTACTCAAAAGCTTCAATTTTGACCAATTTCAGGCACAGAAATGACTTTAAACACACTTATTTTAGTTGAAAAAGTAATAATTCACATCCAACCATCATTTAAAGTCAAAAGATTAAATGTTAAAATTCCATCAATATTGACCACTTTTTTGAACGTTCGACAGGTCCGGGGTCATCGTTTCTCATCCGAAAATTGATTTTTTGGACTCTACCAAAAATGATTCAAAATGTCATTTGGATCGGGCCTCATGTTGAATAACCACTTTTTAAACCCTCACAGTGACCAAAATTGCCATTTTTACAGAGTTTTTGCTTACTCAAAAGCTTCAATTTTGACCAATTTCAGGCACAGAAATGACTTTAAACACACTTATTTTAGTTGAGAAGGTAATAATTCACATCCAACCGTCATTTAAAGTCAAAAGATGAAATGTTAAATTTTCATCAATATTGACCATTTTTTGAACGTTCGACAGGTCCAGGGTCATCGTTTTTCATCAGAAAATTGATTTATTGGACTCTACCAAAAATGATTCAACATGTCATTTGGATCGGGCCTCATGTTTAATAACCACTTTTTAAACCCTCACAGTGACCAAAATTGCCATTTTTACAGAGTTTTGCTTACTCAAAAGCTTTAATTTTGACCAATTTCAGGCACTGAAATGACTGTAAACTCACTTATTTTAGTTGAAAAAGTAATGATTCACATCCAACCGTCATTTAAAGTCAAAAGATTAAATGTTAAAATTTCATCAATATTGACCACTTTTTTGAACGTTCGACAGGTTCATCGTTTTTCATCAGAAAATAGATTTTTTGGACTCTACCAAAAATGATTCAAAATGTCATTGGGATCGGGCCTCATGTAGAATAACCACTTTTTAAACCCTCACAGTGACCAAAATTGCCATTTTTACAGAGTTTTGCTTACTCAAAGCTTCAATTTTGACCAATTTCAGGCACAGAAATGACTTTAAACACACTTATTTTAGTTGAGAAGGTAATAATTCACATACAACCATCATTTAAAGTCAAAAGATTAAATGTTAAATGTTCATCAATATTGACAATTTTTTGAACGTACGACAGGTCCGGGGTCATCGTTTTTCATCAGAAAATTGATTTTTTGGACTCTACCAAAAATGATTCAAAATGTCATTTGGATCGGGCCTCATGTTGAATAACCACTTTTTAAACCCTCACAGTGACCAAAATTGCCATTTTTACAGAGTTTTCGCTTACTCAGACGCTTCAATTTTGACCAATTTCAGGCACAAAAATGACTTTAAACACACTTATTTTAGTTGAAAAAGTAATAATTCACATCCAACCGTCATTTAAAGTCAAAAGATCAATTGTTAAAATTTCATCAATATTGACCACTTTTTTGAATGTTCGACAGGTCCGGGGTCATCGTTTTTCATCAGAAAATTGATTTTTTGGACTCTACTAAAAATAATCCAAATGTCATTTGGATCGGGCCTCATGTTGAATAACCACTTTTTAAACCCTCACAGTGACCAAAATTGCCATTTTTACTGAGTTTTTGCTTACTCAAAAGCTTCAATTTTGACCAATTTCAGGCACAGAAATGACTTTAAACACACTTATTTTAGTTGAAAAAGTAATATTTCACATCCAACCGTCATTTAAAGTCAAAAGATTAAATGTTAAAATTTCATCAATATTGACCACTTTTTTGAAAGTTCGAGAGGTCCGGGGTCATTGTTTTTCATCAGAAAATTGATTTTTTTGACTCTACCAGAAATGATTCAAAATGTCATTGGGATCGGGCCTCATGTAGAATAACCACTTTTTAAACCCTCACAGTGACCAAAATTGCCATTTTTACAGAATTTTGCTTACTCAAAAGTTTTAATTTTGACCAATTTCAGGCACAGAAGTGACTTTAAACACACTTATTTTAGTTGAACAGGTAATAATTCACATACAACCGTCATTTAAAGTCAAAAGATTAAATGTTAAATTTTCATCAATATTGACCATTTTTTGAACGTTCGACAGGTCCAGGGTCATCGTTTTTCATCAGAAAATTGATTTTTTTGGACTCTACCAGAAATGATTCAAAATATCATTGGGATCGGGCCTCATGTAGAATAACCACTTTTTAAACCCTCACAGTGACCAAAATTGCCATTTTTACAGAGTTTTCGCTTACTCAAAAGCTTCAATTTTGACCAATTTCAGGCACTGAAATGACTGTAAACTCACTTATTTCAGTTGAAAAAGTAATAATTCACATCCAACCGTCATTTAAAGTCAAAAGATTAAATGTTAAAATTTCATCAATATTGACCATTTTTTGAACGTTCGACAGGTCCAGGGTCATCGTTTTTCATCAGAAAATTGATTTTTTGCACTCTACCAAAAATGATTCAAAATGTCATTTGGATCGGGCCTCATGTTGAATAACCACTTTTTAAACCCTCACAGTGACCAAAATTGCCATTTTTACAGACTTTTCGCTTACTCAAAAGCTTCAATTTTGACCAATTTCAGGCACAGAAATGGCTTTAAACACACTTATTTTAGTTGAAAAAGTAATAATTCACATCCAACCATCATTTAAAGTCAAAAGATTAAATGTTAAATTTTCATCAATATTGACCATTTTTTGAACGTTCGACAGGTCCGGGGTCATCGTTTTTCATCAGAAAATTGAATTTTTTGGACTCTACCAAAAATTATTCGAAATGTCATTTGGATCGGGCCTCATGTTTAATACCCACTTTTTAAACCCTCACAGTGACCAAAATTGCCATTTTTTTCAGAGTTTTCGCTTACTCAAAAGCTTCAATTTTGACCAATTTCAGGCACAGAAATGACTTTAAACACACTTATTTTAGTTGAGAAGGTAATAATTCACATCCAACCATCATTTAAAGTCAAAAGATTAAATGTTAAATTTTCATCAATATTGACCATTTTTTGAACGTTCGACAGGTCCGGGGTCATCGTTTTTCATCAGAAAATTGATTTTTTGGACTCTATCAAAAATGATTCAAAATGTCATTTGGATCGGGCCTCATGTTTAATAACCACTTTTTAAACCCTCCCAGTGACAAAAATTGCCATTTTTACAGAGTTTTTGCTTACTCAAAAGCTTCAATTTTGACCAATTTCAGGCACAGAAATGACTTTAAACACACTTATTTTATTTGAAAAAGTAATAGTTCACATCCAACCATCATTTAAAGTCAAAAGATTAAATGTTAAAATTCCATCAATATTGACCACTTTTTTGAACGTTCGACAGGTCCGGGGTCATCGTTTTTCATCCGAAAATTGATTTTTTGGACTCTACCAGAAATGATTCAAAATGTCATTGGGATCGGGCCTCATGTAGAATAACCACTTTTTAAACCCTCACAGTGACCAAAATTGCCATTTTTACAGAGTTTTGCTTACTCAAAAGCTTTAATTTTGACCAATTTCAGGCACAGAAATGACTTTAAACACACTTATTTTAGTTGAACAGGTAATAATTCACATACAACCGTCATTTAAAGTCAAAAGATTAAATGTTAAATTTTCATCAATATTGACCATTTTTTGAACGTTCGACAGGTCCAGGGTCATCGTTTTTCATCAGAAAATTGATTTATTGGACTCTACCAAAAATGATTCATCATGTCATTTGGATCGGGCCTCATGTTTAATAACCACTTTTTAAACCCTCACAGTGACCAAAATTGCCATTTTTACAGAGTTTTGCTTACTCAAAAGCTTTAATTTTGACCAATTTCAGGCACTGAAATGACTGTAAACTCACTTATTTTAGTTGAAAAAGTAATAATTCACATCCAACTGTCATTTAAAGTCAAAAGATTAAATGTTAAAATTTCATCAATATTGACCACTTTTTTGAACGTTCGACAGGTTCATCGTTTTTCATCAGAAAATAGATTTTTTGGACTCTACCAAAAATGATTCAAAATGTCATTGGGATCGGGCCTCATGTAGAATAACCACTTTTTAAACCCTCACAGTGACCAAAATTGCCATTTTTACAGAGTTTTGCTTACTCAAAGCTTCAATTTTGACCAATTTCAGGCACAGAAATGACTTTAAACACACTTATTTTAGTTGAGAAGGTAATAATTCACATACAACCATCATTTAAAGTCAAAAGATTAAATGTTAAATGTTCATCAATATTGACAATTTTTTGAACGTACGACAGGTCCGGGGTCATCGTTTTTCATCAGAAAATTGATTTTTTGGACTCTACTAAAAATAATCCAAATGTCATTTGGATCGGGCCTCATGTTGAATAACCACTTTTTAAACCCTCACAGTCACCAAAATTGCCATTTTTACTGAGTTTTTGCTTACTCAAAAGCTTCAATTTTGACCAATTTCAGGCACAGAAATGACTTTAAACAAACTTATTTTAGTTGAAAAAGTAATATTTCACATCCAACCGTCATTTAAAGTCAAAAGATTAAATGTTAAAATTTCATCAATATTGACCACTTTTTTGAAAGTTCGAGAGGTCCGGGGTCATTGTTTTCCATCAGAAAATTGATTTTTTGGACTCTACCAGAAATGATTCAAAATGTCATTGGGATCGGGCCTCATGTAGAATAACCACTTTTTAAACCCTCACAGTGACCAAAATTGCCATTTTTACAGAGTTTTGCTTACTCAAAAGCTTTAATTTTGACCAATTTCAGGCACAGAAGTGACTTTAAACACACTTATTTTAGTTGAACAGGTAATAATTCACATACAACCGTCATTTAAAGTCAAAAGATTAAATGTTACATTTTCATCAATATTGACCACTTTTTTGAACGTTCGACAGGTTCATCGTTTTTCATCAGAAAATAGATTTTTTGGACTCTACCAAAAATGATTCAAAATGTCATTGGGATCGGGCCTCATGTAGAATAACCACTTTTTAAACCCTCACAGTGACCAAAATTGCCATTTTTACAGAGTTTTGCTTACTCAAAGCTTCAATTTTGACCAATTTCAGGCACAGAAATGACTTTAAACACACTTATTTTAGTTGAGAAGGTAATAATTCACATACAACCATCATTTAAAGTCAAAAGATTAAATGTTAAATGTTCATCAATATTGACAATTTTTTGAACGTACGACAGGTCCGGGGTCATCGTTTTTCATCAGAAAATTGATTTTTTGGACTCTACCAAAAATGATTCAAAATGTCATTTGGATCGGGCCTCATGTTTAATAACCACTTTTTAAACCCTCACAGTGACCAAAATTGCCATTTTTTTCAGAGTTTTCGCTTACTCAAAAGCTTCAATTTTGACCAATTTCAGGCACAGAAATGACTTTAAACACACTTATTTTAGTTGAGAAGGTAATAATTCACATCCAACCATCATTTAAAGTCAAAAGATTAAATGTTAAATTTTCATCAATATTGACCATTTTTTGAACGTTCGACAGGTCCAGGGTCATCGTTTTTCATCAGAAAATTGATTTATTGGACTCTACCAAAAATGATTCAACATGTCATTTGGATCGGGCCTCATGTTTAATAACCACTTTTTAAACCCTCACAGTGACCAAAATTGCCATTTTTACAGAGTTTTGCTTACTCAAAAGCTTTAATTTTGACCAATTTCAGGCACTGAAATGACTGTAAACTCACTTATTTTAGTTGAAAAAGTAATGATTCACATCCAACCGTCATTTAAAGTCAAAAGATTAAATGTTAAAATTTCATCAATATTGACCACTTTTTTGAACGTTCGACAGGTTCATCGTTTTTCATCAGAAAATAGATTTTTTGGACTCTACCAAAAATGATTCAAAATGTCATTGGGATCGGGCCTCATGTAGAATAACCACTTTTTAAACCCTCACAGTGACCAAAATTGCCATTTTTACTGAGTTTTTGCTTACTCAAAAGCTTCAATTTTGACCAATTTCAGGCACAGAAATGACTTTAAACAAACTTATTTTAGTTGAAAAAGTAATATTTCACATCCAACCGTCATTTAAAGTCAAAAGATTAAATGTTAAAATTTCATCAATATTGACCACTTTTTTGAAAGTTCGAGAGGTCCGGGGTCATTGTTTTCCATCAGAAAATTGATTTTTTGGACTCTACCAGAAATGATTCAAAATGTCATTGGGATCGGGCCTCATGTAGAATAACCACTTTTTAAACCCTCACAGTGACCAAAATTGCCATTTTTACTGAGTTTTTGCTTACTCAAAAGCTTCAATTTTGACCAATTTCAGGCACAGAAATGACTTTAAACACACTTATTTTAGTTGAAAAAGTAATATTTCACATCCAACCGTCATTTAAAGTCAAAAGATTAAATGTTAAAATTTCATCAATATCGACCACTTTTTTGAAAGTTCGAGAGGTCCGGGGTCATTGTTTTTCATCAGAAAATTGATTTTTTTGACTCTACCAGAAATGATTCAAAATGTCATTGGGATCGGGCCTCATGTAGAATAACCACTTTTTAAACCCTCACAGTGACCAAAATTGCCATTTTTACAGAATTTTGCTTACTCAAAAGTTTTAATTTTGACCAATTTCAGGCACAGAAGTGACTTTAAACACACTTATTTTAGTTGAACAGGTAATAATTCACATACAACCGTCATTAAAAGTCAAAAGATTAAATGTTAAATTTTCATCAATATTGACCATTTTTTGAACGTTCGACAGGTCCAGGGTCATCGTTTTTCATCAGAAAATTGATTTTTTTGGACTCTACCAGAAATGATTCAAAATGTCATTGGGATCGGGCCTCATGTAGAATAACCACTTTTTAAACCCTCACAGTGACCAAAATTGCCATTTTTACAGAGTTTTCGCTTACTCAAAAGCTTCAATTTTGACCAATTTCAGGCACTGAAATGACTGTAAACTCACTTATTTCAGTTGAAAAAGTAATAATTCACATCCAACCGTCATTTAAAGTCAAAAGATTAAATGTTAAAATTTCATCAATATTGACCATTTTTTGAACGTTCGACAGGTCCAGGGTCATCGTTTTTCATCAGAAAATTGATTTTTTGCACTCTACCAAAAATGATTCAAAATGTCATTTGGATCGGGCCTCATGTTGAATAACCACTTTTTAAACCCTCACAGTGACCAAAATTGCCATTTTTACAGAGTTTTCTCTTACTCAAAAGCTTCAATTTTGACCAATTTCAGGCACAGAAATGGCTTTAAACACACTTATTTTAGTTGAAAAAGTAATAATTCACATCCAACCATCATTTAAAGTCAAAAGATTAAATGTTAAATTTTCATCAATATTGACCATTTTTTGAACGTTCGACAGGTCCGGGGTCATCGTTTTTCATCAGAAAATTGATTTTTTGGACTCTACCAAAAATGATTCAAAATGTCATTTGGATCGGGCCTCATGTTGAATAACCACTTTTTAAACCCTCACAGTGACCAAAATTGCCATTTTTACAGAGTTTTCGCTTACTCAAAAGCTTCAATTTTGACCAATTTCAGGCACAGAAATGACTTTAAACACACTTATTTTAGTTGAAAAAGTAATAATTCACATCCAACCATCATTTAAAGTCAAAAGATTAAATGTTAAAATTCCATCAATATTGACCACTTTTTTGAACGTTCGACAGGTCCGGGGTCATCGTTTCTCATCCGAAAATTGATTTTTTGGACTCTACCAAAAATGATTCAAAATGTCATTTGGATCGGGCCTCATGTTGAATAACCACTTTTTAAACCCTCACAGTGACCAAATTTGCCATTTTTACAGAGTTTTTGCTTACTCAAAAGCTTCAATTTTGACCAATTTCAGGCACAGAAATGACTTTAAACACACTTATTTTAGTTGAGAAGGTAATAATTCACATCCAACCGTCATTTAAAGTCAAAAGATGAAATGTTAAATTTTCATCAATATTGACCATTTTTTGAACGTTCGACAGGTCCAGGGTCATCGTTTTTCATCAGAAAATTGATTTATTGGACTCTACCAAAAATGATTCAACATGTCATTTGGATCGGGCCTCATGTTTAATAACCACTTTTTAAACCCTCACAGTGACCAAAATTGCCATTTTTACAGAGTTTTGCTTACTCAAAAGCTTTAATTTTGACCAATTTCAGGCACTGAAATGACTGTAAACTCACTTATTTTAGTTGAAAAAGTAATGATTCACATCCAACCGTCATTTAAAGTCAAAAGATTAAATGTTAAAATTTCATCAATATTGACCACTTTTTTGAACGTTCGACAGGTTCATCGTTTTTCATCAGAAAATAGATTTTTTGGACTCTACCAAAAATGATTCAAAATGTCATTGGGATCGGGCCTCATGTAGAATAACCACTTTTTAAACCCTCACAGTGACCAAAATTGCCATTTTTACAGAGTTTTGCTTACTCAAAGCTTCAATTTTGACCAATTTCAGGCACAGAAATGACTTTAAACACACTTATTTTAGTTGAGAAGGTAATAATTCACATACAACCATCATTTAAAGTCAAAAGATTAAATGTTAAATGTTCATCAATATTGACAATTTTTTGAACGTACGACAGGTCCGGGGTCATCGTTTTTCATCAGAAAATTGATTTTTTGGACTCTACCAAAAATGATTCAAAATGTCATTTGGATCGGGCCTCATGTTGAATAACCACTTTTTAAACCCTCACAGTGACCAAAATTGCCATTTTTACAGAGTTTTCGCTTACTCAGACGCTTCAATTTTGACCAATTTCAGGCACAAAAATGACTTTAAACACACTTATTTTAGTTGAAAAAGTAATAATTCACATCCAACCGTCATTTAAAGTCAAAAGATCAAATGTTAAAATTTCATCAATATTGACCACTTTTTTGAATGTTCGACAGGTCCGGGGTCATCGTTTTTCATCAGAAAATTGATTTTTTGGACTCTACTAAAAATAATCCAAATGTCATTTGGATCGGGCCTCATGTTGAATAACCACTTTTTAAACCCTCACAGTGACCAAAATTGCCATTTTTACTGAGTTTTTGCTTACTCAAAAGCTTCAATTTTGACCAATTTCAGGCACAGAAATGACTTTAAACTCACTTATTTCAGTTGAAAAAGTAATAATTCACATCCAACCGTCATTTAAAGTCAAAAGATTAAATGTTAAATTTTCATCAATATTGACCATTTTTTGAACGTTCGACAGGTCCAGGGTCATCGTTTTTCATCAGAAAATTGATTTTTTGCACTCTACCAAAAATGATTCAAAATGTCATTTGGATCGGGCCTCATGTTGAATAACCACTTTTTAAACCCTCACAGTGACCAAAATTGCCATTTTTACAGAGTTTTCGCTTACTCAAAAGCTTCAATTTTGACCAATTTCAGGCACTGAAAAGACTGTAAACTCACTTATTTCAGTTGAAAAAGTAATAATTCACATCCAACCGTCATTTAAAGTCAAAAGATTAAATGTTAAAATTTCATCAATATTGACCATTTTTTGAACGTTCGACAGGTCCAGGGTCATCGTTTTTCATCAGAAAATTGATTTTTTGCACTCTACCAAAAATGATTCAAAATGTCATTTGGATCGGGCCTCATGTTGAATAACCACTTTTTAAACCCTCACAGTGACCAAAATTGCCATTTTTACAGAGTTTTCTCTTACTCAAAAGCTTCAATTTTGACCAATTTCAGGCACAGAAATGGCTTTAAACACACTTATTTTAGTTGAAAAAGTAATAATTCACATCCAACCATCATTTAAAGTCAAAAGATTAAATGTTAAATTTTCATCAATATTGACAATTTTTTGAACGTTCGACAGGTCCGGGGTCATCGTTTTCCATCAGAAAATTGAATTTTTTGGACTCTACCAAAAATGATTCAAAATGTCATTTGGATCGGGCCTCATGTTTAATAACCACTTTTTAAACCCTCACAGTGACCAAAATTGCCATTTTTTTCAGAGTTTTCGCTTACTCAAAAGCTTCAATTTTGACCAATTCCAGGCACAGAAATGACTTTAAACACACTTATTTTAGTTGAGAAGGTAATAATTCACATCCAACCATCATTTAAAGTCAAAAGATTAAATGTTAAATTTTCATCAATATTGACCATTTTTTGAACGTTCGACAGGTCCAGGGTCATCGTTTTTCATCAGAAAATTGATTTATTGGACTCTACCAAAAATGATTCAACATGTCATTTGGATCGGGCCTCATGTTTAATAACCACTTTTTAAACCCTCACAGTGACCAAAATTGCCATTTTTACAGAGTTTTGCTTACTCAAAAGCTTTAATTTTGACCAATTTCAGGCACTGAAATGACTGTAAACTCACTTATTTTAGTTGAAAAAGTAATGATTCACATCCAACCGTCATTTAAAGTCAAAAGATTAAATGTTAAAATTTCATCAATATTGACCACTTTTTTGAACGTTCGACAGGTTCATCGTTTTTCATCAGAAAATAGATTTTTTGGACTCTACCAAAAATGATTCAAAATGTCATTGGGATCGGGCCTCATGTAGAATAACCACTTTTTAAACCCTCACAGTGACCAAAATTGCCATTTTTACAGAGTTTTGCTTACTCAAAGCTTCAATTTTGACCAATTTCAGGCACAGAAATGACTTTAAACACACTTATTTTAGTTGAGAAGGTAATAATTCACATACAACCATCATTTAAAGTCAAAAGATTAAATGTTAAATGTTCATCAATATTGACAATTTTTTGAACGTACGACAGGTCCGGGGTCATCGTTTTTCATCAGAAAATTGATTTTTTGGACTCTACCAAAAATGATTCAAAATGTCATTTGGATCGGGCCTCATGTTTAATAACCACTTTTTAAACCCTCACAGGGACCAAAATTGCCATTTTTTTCAGAGTTTTCGCTTACTCAAAAGCTTCAATTTTGACCAATTTCAGGCACAGAAATGACTTTAAACACACTTATTTTAGTTGAGAAGGTAATAATTCACATCCAACCATCACTTAAAGTCAAAAGATTAAATGTTAAATTTTCATCAATATTGACCATTTTTTGAACGTTCGACAGGTCCAGGGTCATCGTTTTTCATCAGAAAATTGATTTATTGGACTCTACCAAAAATGATTCAACATGTCATTTGGATCGGGCCTCATGTTTAATAACCACTTTTTAAACCCTCACAGTGACCAAAATTGCCATTTTTACAGAGTTTTGCTTACTCAAAAGCTTTAATTTTGACCAATTTCAGGCACTGAAATGACTGTAAACTCACTTATTTTAGTTGAAAAAGTAATGATTCACATCCAACCGTCATTTAAAGTCAAAAGATTAAATGTTAAAATTTCATCAATATTGACCACTTTTTTGAACGTTCGACAGGTTCATCGTTTTTCATCAGAAAATAGATTTTTTGGACTCTACCAAAAATGATTCAAAATGTCATTGGGATCGGGCCTCATGTAGAATAACCACTTTTTAAACCCTCACAGTGACCAAAATTGCCATTTTTACTGAGTTTTTGCTTACTCAAAAGCTTCAATTTTGACCAATTTCAGGCACAGAAATGACTTTAAACAAACTTATTTTAGTTGAAAAAGTAATATTTCACATCCAACCGTCATTTAAAGTCAAAAGATTAAATGTTAAAATTTCATCAATATTGACCACTTTTTTGAAAGTTCGAGAGGTCCGGGGTCATTGTTTTCCATCAGAAAATTGATTTTTTGGACTCTACCAGAAATGATTCAAAATGTCATTGGGATCGGGCCTCATGTAGAATAACCACTTTTTAAACCCTCACAGTGACCAAAATTGCCATTTTTACAGAGTTTTGCTTACTCAAAAGCTTTAATTTTGACCAATTTCAGGCACAGAAGTGACTTTAAACACACTTATTTTAGTTGAACAGGTAATAATTCACATACAACCGTCATTTAAAGTCAAAAGATTAAATGTTACATTTTCATCAATATTGACCATTTTTTGAACGTTCGACAGGTCCAGGGTCATCGTTTTTCATCAGAAAATTGATTTTTTGGACTCTACCAAAAATGATTCAAAATGTCATTTGGATCGGGCCTCATGTTGAATAACCACTTTTTAAACCCTCACAGTGACCAAAATTGCCATTTTTACAGAGTTTTCGCTTACTCAAAAGCTTCAATTTTGACCAATTTCAGGCACAGAAATGACTTTAAACACACTTATTTTAGTTGAAAAAGTAATAATTCACATCCAACCATCATTTAAAGTCAAAAGATTAAATGTTAAAATTCCATCAATATTGACCACTTTTTTGAACGTTCGACAGGTCCGGGGTCATCGTTTCTCATCCGAAAATTGATTTTTTGGACTCTACCAAAAATGATTCAAAATGTCATTTGGATCGGGCCTCATGTTGAATAACCACTTTTTAAACCCTCACAGTGACCAAAATTGCCATTTTTACAGAGTTTTTGCTTACTCAAAAGCTTCAATTTTGACCAATTTCAGGCACAGAAATGACTTTAAACACACTTATTTTAGTTGAGAAGGTAATAATTCACATCCAACCGTCATTTAAAGTCAAAAGATGAAATGTTAAATTTTCATCAATATTGACCATTTTTTGAACGTTCGACAGGTCCAGGGTCATCGTTTTTCATCAGAAAATTGATTTATTGGACTCTACCAAAAATGATTCAACATGTCATTTGGATCGGGCCTCATGTTTAATAACCACTTTTTAAACCCTCACAGTGACCAAAATTGCCATTTTTACAGAGTTTTGCTTACTCAAAAGCTTTAATTTTGACCAATTTCAGGCACTGAAATGACTGTAAACTCACTTATTTTAGTTGAAAAAGTAATGATTCACATCCAACCGTCATTTAAAGTCAAAAGATTAAATGTTAAAATTTCATCAATATTGACCACTTTTTTGAACGTTCGACAGGTTCATCGTTTTTCATCAGAAAATAGATTTTTTGGACTCTACCAAAAATGATTCAAAATGTCATTGGGATCGGGCCTCATGTAGAATAACCACTTTTTAAACCCTCACAGTGACCAAAATTGCCATTTTTACAGAGTTTTGCTTACTCAAAGCTTCAATTTTGACCAATTTCAGGCACAGAAATGACTTTAAACACACTTATTTTAGTTGAGAAGGTAATAATTCACATACAACCATCATTTAAAGTCAAAAGATTAAATGTTAAATGTTCATCAATATTGACAATTTTTTGAACGTACGACAGGTCCGGGGTCATCGTTTTTCATCAGAAAATTGATTTTTTGGACTCTACCAAAAATGATTCAAAATGTCATTTGGATCGGGCCTCATGTTGAATAACCACTTTTTAAACCCTCACAGTGACCAAAATTGCCATTTTTACAGAGTTTTCGCTTACTCAGACGCTTCAATTTTGACCAATTTCAGGCACAAAAATGACTTTAAACACACTTATTTTAGTTGAAAAAGTAATAATTCACATCCAACCGTCATTTAAAGTCAAAAGATCAAATGTTAAAATTTCATCAATATCGACCACTTTTTTGAAAGTTCGAGAGGTCCGGGGTCATTGTTTTTCATCAGAAAATTGATTTTTTTGACTCTACCAGAAATGATTCAAAATGTCATTGGGATCGGGCCTCATGTAGAATAACCACTTTTTAAACCCTCACAGTGACCAAAATTGCCATTTTTACAGAATTTTGCTTACTCAAAAGTTTTAATTTTGACCAATTTCAGGCACAGAAGTGACTTTAAACACACTTATTTTAGTTGAACAGGTAATAATTCACATACAACCGTCATTTAAAGTCAAAAGATTAAATGTTAAATTTTCATCAATATTGACCATTTTTTGAACGTTCGACAGGTCCAGGGTCATCGTTTTTCATCAGAAAATTGATTTTTTTGGACTCTACCAGAAATGATTCAAAATGTCATTGGGATCGGGCCTCATGTAGAATAACCACTTTTTAAACCCTCACAGTGACCAAAATTGCCATTTTTACAGAGTTTTCGCTTACTCAAAAGCTTCAATTTTGACCAATTTCAGGCACTGAAATGACTGTAAACTCACTTATTTCAGTTGAAAAAGTAATAATTCACATCCAACCGTCATTTAAAGTCAAAAGATTAAATGTTAAAATTTCATCAATATTGACCATTTTTTGAACGTTCGACAGGTCCAGGGTCATCGTTTTTCATCAGAAAATTGATTTTTTGCACTCTACCAAAAATGATTCAAAATGTCATTTGGATCGGGCCTCATGTTGAATAACCACTTTTTAAACCCTCACAGTGACCAAAATTGCCATTTTTACAGAGTTTTCTCTTACTCAAAAGCTTCAATTTTGACCAATTTCAGGCACAGAAATGGCTTTAAACACACTTATTTTAGTTGAAAAAGTAATAATTCACATCCAACCATCATTTAAAGTCAAAAGATTAAATGTTAAATTTTCATCAATATTGACCATTTTTTGAACGTTCGACAGGTCCGGGGTCATCGTTTTTCATCAGAAAATTGATTTTTTGGACTCTACCAAAAATGATTCAAAATGTCATTTGGATCGGGCCTCATGTTGAATAACCACTTTTTAAACCCTCACAGTGACCAAAATTGCCATTTTTACAGAGTTTTCGCTTACTCAAAAGCTTCAATTTTGACCAATTTCAGGCACAGAAATGACTTTAAACACACTTATTTTAGTTGAAAAAGTAATAATTCACATCCAACCATCATTTAAAGTCAAAAGATTAAATGTTAAAATTCCATCAATATTGACCACTTTTTTGAACGTTCGACAGGTCCGGGGTCATCGTTTCTCATCCGAAAATTGATTTTTTGGACTCTACCAAAAATGATTCAAAATGTCATTTGGATCGGGCCTCATGTTGAATAACCACTTTTTAAACCCTCACAGTGACCAAAATTGCCATTTTTACAGAGTTTTTGCTTACTCAAAAGCTTCAATTTTGACCAATTTCAGGCACAGAAATGACTTTAAACACACTTATTTTAGTTGAGAAGGTAATAATTCACATCCAACCGTCATTTAAAGTCAAAAGATGAAATGTTAAATTTTCATCAATATTGACCATTTTTTGAACGTTCGACAGGTCCAGGGTCATCGTTTTTCATCAGAAAATTGATTTATTGGACTCTACCAAAAATGATTCAACATGTCATTTGGATCGGGCCTCATGTTTAATAACCACTTTTTAAACCCTCACAGTGACCAAAATTGCCATTTTTACAGAGTTTTGCTTACTCAAAAGCTTTAATTTTGACCAATTTCAGGCACTGAAATGACTGTAAACTCACTTATTTTAGTTGAAAAAGTAATGATTCACATCCAACCGTCATTTAAAGTCAAAAGATTAAATGTTAAAATTTCATCAATATTGACCACTTTTTGAACGTTCGACAGGTCCAGGGTCATCGTTTTTTATCAGAAAATTGATTTTTTTGGACTCTACCAGAAATGATTCAAAATGTCATTGGGATCGGGCCTCATGTAGAATAACCACTTTTTAAACCCTCACAGTGACCAAAATTGCCATTTTTACAGAGTTTTCGCTTACTCAAAAGCTTCAATTTTGACCAATTTCAGGCACTGAAATGACTGTAAACTCACTTATTTCAGTTGAAAAAGTAATAATTCACATCCAACCGTCATTTAAAGTCAAAAGATTAAATGTTAAAATTTCATCAATATTGACCATTTTTTGAACGTTCGACAGGTCCAGGGTCATCGTTTTTCATCAGAAAATTGATTTTTTGCACTCTACCAAAAATGATTCAAAATGTCATTTGGATCGGGCCTCATGTTGAATAACCACTTTTTAAACCCTCACAGTGACCAAAATTGCCATTTTTACAGAGTTTTCTCTTACTCAAAAGCTTCAATTTTGACCAATTTCAGGCACAGAAATGGCTTTAAACACACTTATTTTAGTTGAAAAAGTAATAATTCACATCCAACCATCATTTAAAGTCAAAAGATTAAATGTTAAATTTTCATCAATATTGACCATTTTTTGAACGTTCGACAGGTCCGGGGTCATCGTTTTTCATCAGAAAATTGATTTTTTGGACTCTACCAAAAATGATTCAAAATGTCATTTGGATCGGGCCTCATGTTGAATAACCACTTTTTAAACCCTCACAGTGACCAAAATTGCCATTTTTACAGAGTTTTCGCTTACTCAAAAGCTTCAATTTTGACCAATTTCAGGCACAGAAATGACTTTAAACACACTTATTTTAGTTGAAAAAGTAATAATTCACATCCAACCATCATTTAAAGTCAAAAGATTAAATGTTAAAATTCCATCAATATTGACCACTTTTTTGAACGTTCGACAGGTCCGGGGTCATCGTTTCTCATCCGAAAATTGATTTTTTGGACTCTACCAAAAATGATTCAAAATGTCATTTGGATCGGGCCTCATGTTGAATAACCACTTTTTAAACCCTCACAGTGACCAAATTTGCCATTTTTACAGAGTTTTTGCTTACTCAAAAGCTTCAATTTTGACCAATTTCAGGCACAGAAATGACTTTAAACACACTTATTTTAGTTGAGAAGGTAATAATTCACATCCAACCGTCATTTAAAGTCAAAAGATGAAATGTTAAATTTTCATCAATATTGACCATTTTTTGAACGTTCGACAGGTCCAGGGTCATCGTTTTTCATCAGAAAATTGATTTATTGGACTCTACCAAAAATGATTCAACATGTCATTTGGATCGGGCCTCATGTTTAATAACCACTTTTTAAACCCTCACAGTGACCAAAATTGCCATTTTTACAGAGTTTTGCTTACTCAAAAGCTTTAATTTTGACCAATTTCAGGCACTGAAATGACTGTAAACTCACTTATTTTAGTTGAAAAAGTAATGATTCACATCCAACCGTCATTTAAAGTCAAAAGATTAAATGTTAAAATTTCATCAATATTGACCACTTTTTTGAACGTTCGACAGGTTCATCGTTTTTCATCAGAAAATAGATTTTTTGGACTCTACCAAAAATGATTCAAAATGTCATTGGGATCGGGCCTCATGTAGAATAACCACTTTTTAAACCCTCACAGTGACCAAAATTGCCATTTTTACAGAGTTTTGCTTACTCAAAGCTTCAATTTTGACCAATTTCAGGCACAGAAATGACTTTAAACACACTTATTTTAGTTGAGAAGGTAATAATTCACATACAACCATCATTTAAAGTCAAAAGATTAAATGTTAAATGTTCATCAATATTGACAATTTTTTGAACGTACGACAGGTCCGGGGTCATCGTTTTTCATCAGAAAATTGATTTTTTGGACTCTACCAAAAATGATTCAAAATGTCATTTGGATCGGGCCTCATGTTGAATAACCACTTTTTAAACCCTCACAGTGACCAAAATTGCCATTTTTACAGAGTTTTCGCTTACTCAGACGCTTCAATTTTGACCAATTTCAGGCACAAAAATGACTTTAAACACACTTATTTTAGTTGAAAAAGTAATAATTCACATCCAACCGTCATTTAAAGTCAAAAGATCAAATGTTAAAATTTCATCAATATTGACCACTTTTTTGAATGTTCGACAGGTCCGGGGTCATCGTTTTTCATCAGAAAATTGATTTTTTGGACTCTACTAAAAATAATCCAAATGTCATTTGGATCGGGCCTCATGTTGAATAACCACTTTTTAAACCCTCACAGTGACCAAAATTGCCATTTTTACTGAGTTTTTGCTTACTCAAAAGCTTCAATTTTGACCAATTTCAGGCACAGAAATGACTTTAAACTCACTTATTTCAGTTGAAAAAGTAATAATTCACATCCAACCGTCATTTAAAGTCAAAAGATTAAATGTTAAATTTTCATCAATATTGACCATTTTTTGAACGTTCGACAGGTCCAGGGTCATCGTTTTTCATCAGAAAATTGATTTTTTGCACTCTACCAAAAATGATTCAAAATGTCATTTGGATCGGGCCTCATGTTGAATAACCACTTTTTAAACCCTCACAGTGACCAAAATTGCCATTTTTACAGAGTTTTCGCTTACTCAAAAGCTTCAATTTTGACCAATTTCAGGCACTGAAAAGACTGTAAACTCACTTATTTTAGTTGAAAAAGTAATAATTCACATCCAACCATCATTTAAAGTCAAAAGATTAAATGTTAAATTTTCATCAATATTGACAATTTTTTGAACGTTCGACAGGTCCGGGGTCATCGTTTTCCATCAGAAAATTGAATTTTTTGGACTCTACCAAAAATGATTCAAAATGTCATTTGGATCGGGCCTCATGTTTAATAACCACTTTTTAAACCCTCACAGTGACCAAAATTGCCATTTTTTTCAGAGTTTTCGCTTACTCAAAAGCTTCAATTTTGACCAATTCCAGGCACAGAAATGACTTTAAACACACTTATTTTAGTTGAGAAGGTAATAATTCACATCCAACCATCATTTAAAGTCAAAAGATTAAATGTTAAATTTTCATCAATATTGACCATTTTTTGAACGTTCGACAGGTCCAGGGTCATCGTTTTTCATCAGAAAATTGATTTATTGGACTCTACCAAAAATGATTCAACATGTCATTTGGATCGGGCCTCATGTTTAATAACCACTTTTTAAACCCTCACAGTGACCAAAATTGCCATTTTTACAGAGTTTTGCTTACTCAAAAGCTTTAATTTTGACCAATTTCAGGCACTGAAATGACTGTAAACTCACTTATTTTAGTTGAAAAAGTAATGATTCACATCCAACCGTCATTTAAAGTCAAAAGATTAAATGTTAAAATTTCATCAATATTGACCACTTTTTTGAACGTTCGACAGGTTCATCGTTTTTCATCAGAAAATAGATTTTTTGGACTCTACCAAAAATGATTCAAAATGTCATTGGGATCGGGCCTCATGTAGAATAACCACTTTTTAAACCCTCACAGTGACCAAAATTGCCATTTTTACAGAGTTTTGCTTACTCAAAGCTTCAATTTTGACCAATTTCAGGCACAGAAATGACTTTAAACACACTTATTTTAGTTGAGAAGGTAATAATTCACATACAACCATCATTTAAAGTCAAAAGATTAAATGTTAAATGTTCATCAATATTGACAATTTTTTGAACGTACGACAGGTCCGGGGTCATCGTTTTTCATCAGAAAATTGATTTTTTGGACTCTACCAAAAATGATTCAAAATGTCATTTGGATCGGGCCTCATGTTTAATAACCACTTTTTAAACCCTCACAGGGACCAAAATTGCCATTTTTTTCAGAGTTTTCGCTTACTCAAAAGCTTCAATTTTGACCAATTTCAGGCACAGAAATGACTTTAAACACACTTATTTTAGTTGAGAAGGTAATAATTCACATCCAACCATCACTTAAAGTCAAAAGATTAAATGTTAAATTTTCATCAATATTGACCATTTTTTGAACGTTCGACAGGTCCAGGGTCATCGTTTTTCATCAGAAAATTGATTTATTGGACTCTACCAAAAATGATTCAACATGTCATTTGGATCGGGCCTCATGTTTAATAACCACTTTTTAAACCCTCACAGTGACCAAAATTGCCATTTTTACAGAGTTTTGCTTACTCAAAAGCTTTAATTTTGACCAATTTCAGGCACTGAAATGACTGTAAACTCACTTATTTTAGTTGAAAAAGTAATGATTCACATCCAACCGTCATTTAAAGTCAAAAGATTAAATGTTAAAATTTCATCAATATTGACCACTTTTTTGAACGTTCGACAGGTTCATCGTTTTTCATCAGAAAATAGATTTTTTGGACTCTACCAAAAATGATTCAAAATGTCATTGGGATCGGGCCTTATGTAGAATAACCACTTTTTAAACCCTCACAGTGACCAAAATTGCCATTTTTACTGAGTTTTTGCTTACTCAAAAGCTTCAATTTTGACCAATTTCAGGCACAGAAATGACTTTAAACAAACTTATTTTAGTTGAAAAAGTAATATTTCACATCCAACCGTCATTTAAAGTCAAAAGATTAAATGTTAAAATTTCATCAATATTGACCACTTTTTTGAAAGTTCGAGAGGTCCGGGGTCATTGTTTTCCATCAGAAAATTGATTTTTTGGACTCTACCAGAAATGATTCAAAATGTCATTGGGATCGGGCCTCATGTAGAATAACCACTTTTTAAACCCTCACAGTGACCAAAATTGCCATTTTTACAGAGTTTTGCTTACTCAAAAGCTTTAATTTTGACCAATTTCAGGCACAGAAGTGACTTTAAACACACTTATTTTAGTTGAACAGGTAATAATTCACATACAACCGTCATTTAAAGTCAAAAGATTAAATGTTACATTTTCATCAATATTGACCATTTTTTGAACGTTCGACAGGTCCAGGGTCATCGTTTTTCATCAGAAAATTGATTTTTTGGACTCTACCAAAAATGATTCAAAATGTCATTTGGATCGGGCCTCATGTTGAATAACCACTTTTTAAACCCTCACAGTGACCAAAATTGCCATTTTTACAGAGTTTTCGCTTACTCAAAAGCTTCAATTTTGACCAATTTCAGGCACAGAAATGACTTTAAACACACTTATTTTAGTTGAAAAAGTAATAATTCACATCCAACCATCATTTAAAGTCAAAAGATTAAATGTTAAAATTCCATCAATATTGACCACTTTTTTGAACGTTCGACAGGTCCGGGGTCATCGTTTCTCATCCGAAAATTGATTTTTTGGACTCTACCAAAAATGATTCAAAATGTCATTTGGATCGGGCCTCATGTTGAATAACCACTTTTTAAACCCTCACAGTGACCAAAATTGCCATTTTTACAGAGTTTTTGCTTACTCAAAAGCTTCAATTTTGACCAATTTCAGGCACAGAAATGACTTTAAACACACTTATTTTAGTTGAGAAGGTAATAATTCACATCCAACCGTCATTTAAAGTCAAAAGATGAAATGTTAAATTTTCATCAATATTGACCATTTTTTGAACGTTCGACAGGTCCAGGGTCATCGTTTTTCATCAGAAAATTGATTTATTGGACTCTACCAAAAATGATTCAACATGTCATTTGGATCGGGCCTCATGTTTAATAACCACTTTTTAAACCCTCACAGTGACCAAAATTGCCATTTTTACAGAGTTTTGCTTACTCAAAAGCTTTAATTTTGACCAATTTCAGGCACTGAAATGACTGTAAACTCACTTATTTTAGTTGAAAAAGTAATGATTCACATCCAACCGTCATTTAAAGTCAAAAGATTAAATGTTAAAATTTCATCAATATTGACCACTTTTTTGAACGTTCGACAGGTTCATCGTTTTTCATCAGAAAATAGATTTTTTGGACTCTACCAAAAATGATTCAAAATGTCATTGGGATCGGGCCTCATGTAGAATAACCACTTTTTAAACCCTCACAGTGACCAAAATTGCCATTTTTACAGAGTTTTGCTTACTCAAAGCTTCAATTTTGACCAATTTCAGGCACAGAAATGACTTTAAACACACTTATTTTAGTTGAGAAGGTAATAATTCACATACAACCATCATTTAAAGTCAAAAGATTAAATGTTAAATGTTCATCAATATTGACAATTTTTTGAACGTACGACAGGTCCGGGGTCATCGTTTTTCATCAGAAAATTGATTTTTTGGACTCTACCAAAAATGATTCAAAATGTCATTTGGATCGGGCCTCATGTTTAATAACCACTTTTTAAACCCTCACAGGGACCAAAATTGCCATTTTTTTCAGAGTTTTCGCTTACTCAAAAGCTTCAATTTTGACCAATTTCAGGCACAGAAATGACTTTAAACACACTTATTTTAGTTGAGAAGGTAATAATTCACATCCAACCATCACTTAAAGTCAAAAGATTAAATGTTAAATTTTCATCAATATTGACCATTTTTTGAACGTTCGACAGGTCCAGGGTCATCGTTTTTCATCAGAAAATTGATTTATTGGACTCTACCAAAAATGATTCAACATGTCATTTGGATCGGGCCTCATGTTTAATAACCACTTTTTAAACCCTCACAGTGACCAAAATTGCCATTTTTACAGAGTTTTGCTTACTCAAAAGCTTTAATTTTGACCAATTTCAGGCACTGAAATGACTGTAAACTCACTTATTTTAGTTGAAAAAGTAATGATTCACATCCAACCGTCATTTAAAGTCAAAAGATTAAATGTTAAAATTTCATCAATATTGACCACTTTTTTGAACGTTCGACAGGTTCATCGTTTTTCATCAGAAAATAGATTTTTTGGACTCTACCAAAAATGATTCAAAATGTCATTGGGATCGGGCCTTATGTAGAATAACCACTTTTTAAACCCTCACAGTGACCAAAATTGCCATTTTTACTGAGTTTTTGCTTACTCAAAAGCTTCAATTTTGACCAATTTCAGGCACAGAAATGACTTTAAACAAACTTATTTTAGTTGAAAAAGTAATATTTCACATCCAACCGTCATTTAAAGTCAAAAGATTAAATGTTAAAATTTCATCAATATTGACCACTTTTTTGAAAGTTCGAGAGGTCCGGGGTCATTGTTTTCCATCAGAAAATTGATTTTTTGGACTCTACCAGAAATGATTCAAAATGTCATTGGGATCGGGCCTCATGTAGAATAACCACTTTTTAAACCCTCACAGTGACCAAAATTGCCATTTTTACAGAGTTTTGCTTACTCAAAAGCTTTAATTTTGACCAATTTCAGGCACAGAAGTGACTTTAAACACACTTATTTTAGTTGAACAGGTAATAATTCACATACAACCGTCATTTAAAGTCAAAAGATTAAATGTTACATTTTCATCAATATTGACCATTTTTTGAACGTTCGACAGGTCCAGGGTCATCGTTTTTCATCAGAAAATTGATTTTTTGGACTCTACCAAAAATGATTCAAAATGTCATTTGGATCGGGCCTCATGTTGAATAACCACTTTTTAAACCCTCACAGTGACCAAAATTGCCATTTTTACAGAGTTTTCGCTTACTCAAAAGCTTCAATTTTGACCAATTTCAGGCACAGAAATGACTTTAAACACACTTATTTTAGTTGAAAAAGTAATAATTCACATCCAACCATCATTTAAAGTCAAAAGATTAAATGTTAAAATTCCATCAATATTGACCACTTTTTTGAACGTTCGACAGGTCCGGGGTCATCGTTTCTCATCCGAAAATTGATTTTTTGGACTCTACCAAAAATGATTCAAAATGTCATTTGGATCGGGCCTCATGTTGAATAACCACTTTTTAAACCCTCACAGTGACCAAAATTGCCATTTTTACAGAGTTTTTGCTTACTCAAAAGCTTCAATTTTGACCAATTTCAGGCACAGAAATGACTTTAAACACACTTATTTTAGTTGAGAAGGTAATAATTCACATCCAACCGTCATTTAAAGTCAAAAGATGAAATGTTAAATTTTCATCAATATTGACCATTTTTTGAACGTTCGACAGGTCCAGGGTCATCGTTTTTCATCAGAAAATTGATTTATTGGACTCTACCAAAAATGATTCAACATGTCATTTGGATCGGGCCTCATGTTTAATAACCACTTTTTAAACCCTCACAGTGACCAAAATTGCCATTTTTACAGAGTTTTGCTTACTCAAAAGCTTTAATTTTGACCAATTTCAGGCACTGAAATGACTGTAAACTCACTTATTTTAGTTGAAAAAGTAATGATTCACATCCAACCGTCATTTAAAGTCAAAAGATTAAATGTTAAAATTTCATCAATATTGACCACTTTTTTGAACGTTCGACAGGTTCATCGTTTTTCATCAGAAAATAGATTTTTTGGACTCTACCAAAAATGATTCAAAATGTCATTGGGATCGGGCCTCATGTAGAATAACCACTTTTTAAACCCTCACAGTGACCAAAATTGCCATTTTTACAGAGTTTTGCTTACTCAAAGCTTCAATTTTGACCAATTTCAGGCACAGAAATGACTTTAAACACACTTATTTTAGTTGAGAAGGTAATAATTCACATACAACCATCATTTAAAGTCAAAAGATTAAATGTTAAATGTTCATCAATATTGACAATTTTTTGAACGTACGACAGGTCCGGGGTCATCGTTTTTCATCAGAAAATTGATTTTTTGGACTCTACCAAAAATGATTCAAAATGTCATTTGGATCGGGCCTCATGTTGAATAACCACTTTTTAAACCCTCACAGTGACCAAAATTGCCATTTTTACAGAGTTTTCGCTTACTCAGACGCTTCAATTTTGACCAATTTCAGGCACAAAAATGACTTTAAACACACTTATTTTAGTTGAAAAAGTAATAATTCACATCCAACCGTCATTTAAAGTCAAAAGATCAAATGTTAAAATTTCATCAATATCGACCACTTTTTTGAAAGTTCGAGAGGTCCGGGGTCATTGTTTTTCATCAGAAAATTGATTTTTTTGACTCTACCAGAAATGATTCAAAATGTCATTGGGATCGGGCCTCATGTAGAATAACCACTTTTTAAACCCTCACAGTGACCAAAATTGCCATTTTTACAGAATTTTGCTTACTCAAAAGTTTTAATTTTGACCAATTTCAGGCACAGAAGTGACTTTAAACACACTTATTTTAGTTGAACAGGTAATAATTCACATACAACCGTCATTTAAAGTCAAAAGATTAAATGTTAAATTTTCATCAATATTGACCATTTTTTGAACGTTCGACAGGTCCAGGGTCATCGTTTTTCATCAGAAAATTGATTTTTTTGGACTCTACCAGAAATGATTCAAAATGTCATTGGGATCGGGCCTCATGTAGAATAACCACTTTTTAAACCCTCACAGTGACCAAAATTGCCATTTTTACAGAGTTTTCGCTTACTCAAAAGCTTCAATTTTGACCAATTTCAGGCACTGAAATGACTGTAAACTCACTTATTTCAGTTGAAAAAGTAATAATTCACATCCAACCGTCATTTAAAGTCAAAAGATTAAATGTTAAAATTTCATCAATATTGACCATTTTTTGAACGTTCGACAGGTCCAGGGTCATCGTTTTTCATCAGAAAATTGATTTTTTGCACTCTACCAAAAATGATTCAAAATGTCATTTGGATCGGGCCTCATGTTGAATAACCACTTTTTAAACCCTCACAGTGACCAAAATTGCCATTTTTACAGAGTTTTCTCTTACTCAAAAGCTTCAATTTTGACCAATTTCAGGCACAGAAATGGCTTTAAACACACTTATTTTAGTTGAAAAAGTAATAATTCACATCCAACCATCATTTAAAGTCAAAAGATTAAATGTTAAATTTTCATCAATATTGACCATTTTTTGAACGTTCGACAGGTCCGGGGTCATCGTTTTTCATCAGAAAATTGATTTTTTGGACTCTACCAAAAATGATTCAAAATGTCATTTGGATCGGGCCTCATGTTGAATAACCACTTTTTAAACCCTCACAGTGACCAAAATTGCCATTTTTACAGAGTTTTGCTTACTCAAAAGCTTTAATTTTGACCAATTTCAGGCACTGAAATGACTGTAAACTCACTTATTTTAGTTGAAAAAGTAATGATTCACATCCAACCGTCATTTAAAGTCAAAAGATTAAATGTTAAAATTTCATCAATATTGACCACTTTTTTGAACGTTCGACAGGTTCATCGTTTTTCATCAGAAAATAGATTTTTTGGACTCTACCAAAAATGATTCAAAATGTCATTGGGATCGGGCCTTATGTAGAATAACCACTTTTTAAACCCTCACAGTGACCAAAATTGCCATTTTTACTGAGTTTTTGCTTACTCAAAAGCTTCAATTTTGACCAATTTCAGGCACAGAAATGACTTTAAACAAACTTATTTTAGTTGAAAAAGTAATATTTCACATCCAACCGTCATTTAAAGTCAAAAGATTAAATGTTAAAATTTCATCAATATTGACCACTTTTTTGAAAGTTCGAGAGGTCCGGGGTCATTGTTTTCCATCAGAAAATTGATTTTTTGGACTCTACCAGAAATGATTCAAAATGTCATTGGGATCGGGCCTCATGTAGAATAACCACTTTTTAAACCCTCACAGTGACCAAAATTGCCATTTTTACAGAGTTTTGCTTACTCAAAAGCTTTAATTTTGACCAATTTCAGGCACAGAAGTGACTTTAAACACACTTATTTTAGTTGAACAGGTAATAATTCACATACAACCGTCATTTAAAGTCAAAAGATTAAATGTTACATTTTCATCAATATTGACCATTTTTTGAACGTTCGACAGGTCCAGGGTCATCGTTTTTCATCAGAAAATTGATTTTTTGGACTCTACCAAAAATGATTCAAAATGTCATTTGGATCGGGCCTCATGTTGAATAACCACTTTTTAAACCC
This sequence comes from Lissotriton helveticus, assembly GCF_964261635.1. Classification (NCBI taxonomy): domain Eukaryota; kingdom Metazoa; phylum Chordata; class Amphibia; order Caudata; family Salamandridae; genus Lissotriton; species Lissotriton helveticus. Next base: position 411,350 of record NW_027612006.1, read on the forward strand.
TCACAGTGACCAAAATTGCCATTTTTACAGAGTTTTCGCTTACTCAAAAGCTTCAATTTTGACCAATTTCAGGCACAGAAATGACTTTAAACACACTTATTTTAGTTGAAAAAGTAATAATTCACATCCAACCATCATTTAAAGTCAAAAGATTAAATGTTAAAATTCCATCAATATTGACCACTTTTTTGAACGTTCGACAGGTCCGGGGTCATCGTTTCTCATCCGAAAATTGATTTTTTGGACTCTACCAAAAATGATTCAAAATGTCATTTGGATCGGGCCTCATGTTGAATAACCACTTTTTAAACCCTCACAGTGACCAAAATTGCCATTTTTACAGAGTTTTTGCTTACTCAAAAGCTTCAATTTTGACCAATTTCAGGCACAGAAATGACTTTAAACACACTTATTTTAGTTGAGAAGGTAATAATTCACATCCAACCGTCATTTAAAGTCAAAAGATGAAATGTTAAATTTTCATCAATATTGACCATTTTTTGAACGTTCGACAGGTCCAGGGTCATCGTTTTTCATCAGAAAATTGATTTATTGGACTCTACCAAAAATGATTCAACATGTCATTTGGATCGGGCCTCATGTTTAATAACCACTTTTTAAACCCTCACAGTGACCAAAATTGCCATTTTTACAGAGTTTTGCTTACTCAAAAGCTTTAATTTTGACCAATTTCAGGCACTGAAATGACTGTAAACTCACTTATTTTAGTTGAAAAAGTAATGATTCACATCCAACCGTCATTTAAAGTCAAAAGATTAAATGTTAAAATTTCATCAATATTGACCACTTTTTTGAACGTTCGACAGGTTCATCGTTTTTCATCAGAAAATAGATTTTTTGGACTCTACCAAAAATGATTCAAAATGTCATTGGGATCGGGCCTCATGTAGAATAACCACTTTTTAAACCCTCACAGTGACCAAAATTGCCATTTTTACAGAGTTTTGCTTACTCAAAGCTTCAATTTTGACCAATTTCAGGCACAGAAATGACTTTAAACACACTTATTTTAGTTGAGAAGGTAATAATTCACATACAACCATCATTTAAAGTCAAAAGATTAAATGTTAAATGTTCATCAATATTGACAATTTTTTGAACGTACGACAGGTCCGGGGTCATCGTTTTTCATCAGAAAATTGATTTTTTGGACTCTACCAAAAATGATTCAAAATGTCATTTGGATCGGGCCTCATGTTGAATAACCACTTTTTAAACCCTCACAGTGACCAAAATTGCCATTTTTACAGAGTTTTCGCTTACTCAGACGCTTCAATTTTGACCAATTTCAGGCACAAAAATGACTTTAAACACACTTATTTTAGTTGAAAAAGTAATAATTCACATCCAACCGTCATTTAAAGTCAAAAGATCAAATGTTAAAATTTCATCAATATCGACCACTTTTTTGAAAGTTCGAGAGGTCCGGGGTCATTGTTTTTCATCAGAAAATTGATTTTTTTGACTCTACCAGAAATGATTCAAAATGTCATTGGGATCGGGCCTCATGTAGAATAACCACTTTTTAAACCCTCACAGTGACCAAAATTGCCATTTTTACAGAATTTTGCTTACTCAAAAGTTTTAATTTTGACCAATTTCAGGCACAGAAGTGACTTTAAACACACTTATTTTAGTTGAACAGGTAATAATTCACATACAACCGTCATTTAAAGTCAAAAGATTAAATGTTAAATTTTCATCAATATTGACCATTTTTTGAACGTTCGACAGGTCCAGGGTCATCGTTTTTCATCAGAAAATTGATTTTTTTGGACTCTACCAGAAATGATTCAAAATGTCATTGGGATCGGGCCTCATGTAGAATAACCACTTTTTAAACCCTCACAGTGACCAAAATTGCCATTTTTACAGAGTTTTCGCTTACTCAAAAGCTTCAATTTTGACCAATTTCAGGCACTGAAATGACTGTAAACTCACTTATTTCAGTTGAAAAAGTAATAATTCACATCCAACCGTCATTTAAAGTCAAAAGATTAAATGTTAAAATTTCATCAATATTGACCATTTTTTGAACGTTCGACAGGTCCAGGGTCATCGTTTTTCATCAGAAAATTGATTTTTTGCACTCTACCAAAAATGATTCAAAATGTCATTTGGATCGGGCCTCATGTTGAATAACCACTTTTTAAACCCTCACAGTGACCAAAATTGCCATTTTTACAGAGTTTTCTCTTACTCAAAAGCTTCAATTTTGACCAATTTCAGGCACAGAAATGGCTTTAAACACACTTATTTTAGTTGAAAAAGTAATAATTCACATCCAACCATCATTTAAAGTCAAAAGATTAAATGTTAAATTTTCATCAATATTGACCATTTTTTGAACGTTCGACAGGTCCGGGGTCATCGTTTTTCATCAGAAAATTGATTTTTTGGACTCTACCAAAAATGATTCAAAATGTCATTTGGATCGGGCCTCATGTTGAATAACCACTTTTTAAACCCTCACAGTGACCAAAATTGCCATTTTTACAGAGTTTTCGCTTACTCAAAAGCTTCAATTTTGACCAATTTCAGGCACAGAAATGACTTTAAACACACTTATTTTAGTTGAAAAAGTAATAATTCACATCCAACCATCATTTAAAGTCAAAAGATTAAATGTTAAAATTCCATCAATATTGACCACTTTTTTGAACGTTCGACAGGTCCGGGGTCATCGTTTCTCATCCGAAAATTGATTTTTTGGACTCTACCAAAAATGATTCAAAATGTCATTTGGATCGGGCCTCATGTTGAATAACCACTTTTTAAACCCTCACAGTGACCAAAATTGCCATTTTTACAGAGTTTTCGCTTACTCAAAAGCTTCAATTTTGACCAATTTCAGGCACAGAAATGACTTTAAACACACTTATTTTAGTTGAAAAAGTAATAATTCACATCCAACCATCATTTAAAGTCAAAAGATTAAATGTTAAAATTCCATCAATATTGACCACTTTTTTGAACGTTCGACAGGTCCGGGGTCATCGTTTCTCATCCGAAAATTGATTTTTTGGACTCTACCAAAAATGATTCAAAATGTCATTTGGATCGGGCCTCATGTTGAATAACCACTTTTTAAACCCTCACAGTGACCAAAATTGCCATTTTTACAGAGTTTTCGCTTACTCAAAAGCTTCAATTTTGACCAATTTCAGGCACAGAAATGACTTTAAACACACTTATTTTAGTTGAAAAAGTAATAATTCACATCCAACCATCATTTAAAGTCAAAAGATTAAATGTTAAAATTCCATCAATATTGACCACTTTTTTGAACGTTCGACAGGTCCGGGGTCATCGTTTCTCATCCGAAAATTGATTTTTTGGACTCTACCAAAAATGATTCAAAATGTCATTTGGATCGGGCCTCATGTTGAATAACCACTTTTTAAACCCTCACAGTGACCAAAATTGCCATTTTTACAGAGTTTTTGCTTACTCAAAAGCTTCAATTTTGACCAATTTCAGGCACAGAAATGACTTTAAACACACTTATTTTAGTTGAGAAGGTAATAATTCACATCCAACCGTCATTTAAAGTCAAAAGATGAAATGTTAAATTTTCATCAATATTGACCATTTTTTGAACGTTCGACAGGTCCAGGGTCATCGTTTTTCATCAGAAAATTGATTTATTGGACTCTACCAAAAATGATTCAACATGTCATTTGGATCGGGCCTCATGTTTAATAACCACTTTTTAAACCCTCACAGTGACCAAAATTGCCATTTTTACAGAGTTTTGCTTACTCAAAAGCTTTAATTTTGACCAATTTCAGGCACTGAAATGACTGTAAACTCACTTATTTTAGTTGAAAAAGTAATGATTCACATCCAACCGTCATTTAAAGTCAAAAGATTAAATGTTAAAATTTCATCAATATTGACCACTTTTTTGAACGTTCGACAGGTTCATCGTTTTTCATCAGAAAATAGATTTTTTGGACTCTACCAAAAATGATTCAAAATGTCATTGGGATCGGGCCTCATGTAGAATAACCACTTTTTAAACCCTCACAGTGACCAAAATTGCCATTTTTACAGAGTTTTGCTTACTCAAAGCTTCAATTTTGACCAATTTCAGGCACAGAAATGACTTTAAACACACTTATTTTAGTTGAGAAGGTAATAATTCACATACAACCATCATTTAAAGTCAAAAGATTAAATGTTAAATGTTCATCAATATTGACAATTTTTTGAACGTACGACAGGTCCGGGGTCATCGTTTTTCATCAGAAAATTGATTTTTTGGACTCTACCAAAAATGATTCAAAATGTCATTTGGATCGGGCCTCATGTTGAATAACCACTTTTTAAACCCTCACAGTGACCAAAATTGCCATTTTTACAGAGTTTTCGCTTACTCAGACGCTTCAATTTTGACCAATTTCAGGCACAAAAATGACTTTAAACACACTTATTTTAGTTGAAAAAGTAATAATTCACATCCAACCGTCATTTAAAGTCAAAAGATCAAATGTTAAAATTTCATCAATATTGACCACTTTTTTGAATGTTCGACAGGTCCGGGGTCATCGTTTTTCATCAGAAAATTGATTTTTTGGACTCTACTAAAAATAATCCAAATGTCATTTGGATCGGGCCTCATGTTGAATAACCACTTTTTAAACCCTCACAGTGACCAAAATTGCCATTTTTACTGAGTTTTTGCTTGCTCAAAAGCTTCAATTTTGACCAATTTCAGGCACAGAAATGACTTTAAACTCACTTATTTCAGTTGAAAAAGTAATAATTCACATCCAACCGTCATTTAAAGTCAAAAGATTAAATGTTAAATTTTCATCAATATTGACCATTTTTTGAACGTTCGACAGGTCCAGGGTCATCGTTTTTCATCAGAAAATTGATTTTTTGCACTCTACCAAAAATGATTCAAAATGTCATTTGGATCGGGCCTCATGTTGAATAACCACTTTTTAAACCCTCACAGTGACCAAAATTGCCATTTTTACAGAGTTTTCGCTTACTCAAAAGCTTCAATTTTGACCAATTTCAGGCACTGAAATGACTGTAAACTCACTTATTTCAGTTGAAAAAGTAATAATTCACATCCAACCGTCATTTAAAGTCAAAAGATTAAATGTTAAAATTTCATCAATATTGACCATTTTTTGAACGTTCGACAGGTCCAGGGTCATCGTTTTTCATCAGAAAATTGATTTTTTGCACTCTACCAAAAATGATTCAAAATGTCATTTGGATCGGGCCTCATGTTGAATAACCACTTTTTAAACCCTCACAGTGACCAAAATTGCCATTTTTACAGAGTTTTCTCTTACTCAAAAGCTTCAATTTTGACCAATTTCAGGCACAGAAATGGCTTTAAACACACTTATTTTAGTTGAAAAAGTAATAATTCACATCCAACCATCATTTAAAGTCAAAAGATTAAATGTTAAATTTTCATCAATATTGACCATTTTTTGAACGTTCGACAGGTCCGGGGTCATCGTTTTCCATCAGAAAATTGAATTTTTTGGACTCTACCAAAAATGATTCAAAATGTCATTTGGATCGGGCCTCATGTTTAATAACCACTTTTTAAACCCTCACAGTGACCAAAATTGCCATTTTTTTCAGAGTTTTCGCTTACTCAAAAGCTTCAATTTTGACCAATTTCAGGCACAGAAATGACTTTAAACACACTTATTTTAGTTGAGAAGGTAATAATTCACATCCAACCATCATTTAAAGTCAAAAGATTAAATGTTAAATTTTTATCAATATTGACCATTTTTTGAACGTTCGACAGGTCCAGGGTCATCGTTTTTCATCAGAAAATTGATTTATTGGACTCTACCAAAAATGATTCAACATGTCATTTGGATCGGGCCTCATGTTTAATAACCACTTTTTAAACCCTCACAGTGACCAAAATTGCCATTTTTACAGAGTTTTGCTTACTCAAAAGCTTTAATTTTGACCAATTTCAGGCACTGAAATGACTGTAAACTCACTTATTTTAGTTGAAAAAGTAATGATTCACATCCAACCGTCATTTAAAGTCAAAAGATTAAATGTTAAAATTTCATCAATATTGACCACTTTTTTGAACGTTCGACAGGTTCATCGTTTTTCATCAGAAAATAGATTTTTTGGACTCTACCAAAAATGATTCAAAATGTCATTGGGATCGGGCCTCATGTAGAATAACCACTTTTTAAACCCTCACAGTGACCAAAATTGCCATTTTTACAGAGTTTTGCTTACTCAAAGCTTCAATTTTGACCAATTTCAGGCACAGAAATGACTTTAAACACACTTATTTTAGTTGAGAAGGTAATAATTCACATACAACCATCATTTAAAGTCAAAAGATTAAATGTTAAATGTTCATCAATATTGACAATTTTTTGAACGTACGACAGGTCCGGGGTCATCGTTTTTCATCAGAAAATTGATTTTTTGGACTCTACCAAAAATGATTCAAAATGTCATTTGGATCGGGCCTCATGTTTAATAACCACTTTTTAAACCCTCACAGTGACCAAAATTGCCATTTTTTTCAGAGTTTTCGCTTACTCAAAAGCTTCAATTTTGACCAATTTCAGGCACAGAAATGACTTTAAACACACTTATTTTAGTTGAGAAGGTAATAATTCACATCCAACCATCATTTAAAGTCAAAAGATTAAATGTTAAATTTTCATCAATATTGACCATTTTTTGAACGTTCGACAGGTCCAGGGTCATCGTTTTTCATCAGAAAATTGATTTATTGGACTCTACCAAAAATGATTCAACATGTCATTTGGATCGGGCCTCATGTTTAATAACCACTTTTTAAACCCTCACAGTGACCAAAATTGCCATTTTTACAGAGTTTTGCTTACTCAAAAGCTTTAATTTTGACCAATTTCAGGCACTGAAATGACTGTAAACTCACTTATTTTAGTTGAAAAAGTAATGATTCACATCCAACCGTCATTTAAAGTCAAAAGATTAAATGTTAAAATTTCATCAATATTGACCACTTTTTTGAACGTTCGACAGGTTCATCGTTTTTCATCAGAAAATAGATTTTTTGGACTCTACCAAAAATGATTCAAAATGTCATTGGGATCGGGCCTCATGTAGAATAACCACTTTTTAAACCCTCACAGTGACCAAAATTGCCATTTTTACAGAGTTTTGCTTACTCAAAGCTTCAATTTTGACCAATTTCAGGCACAGAAATGACTTTAAACACACTTATTTTAGTTGAAAAAGTAATAATTCACATCCAACCGTCATTTAAAGTCAAAAGATCAAATGTTAAAATTTCATCAATATTGACCACTTTTTTGAATGTTCGACAGTTCCGGGGTCATCGTTTTTCATCAGAAAATTGATTTTTTGGACTCTACTAAAAATAATCCAAATGTCATTTGGATCGGGCCTCATGTTGAATAACCACTTTTTAAACCCTCACAGTGACCAAAATTGCCATTTTTACTGAGTTTTTGCTTACTCAAAAGCTTCAATTTTGACCAATTTCAGGCACAGAAATGACTTTAAACACACTTATTTTAGTTGAGAAGGTAATAATTCACATCCAACCATCATTTAAAGTCAAAAGATTAAATGTTAAATTTTTATCAATATTGACCATTTTTTGAACGTTCGACAGGTCCAGGGTCATCGTTTTTCATCAGAAAATTGATTTATTGGACTCTACCAAAAATGATTCAACATGTCATTTGGATCGGGCCTCATGTTTAATAACCACTTTTTAAACCCTCACAGTGACCAAAATTGCCATTTTTTTCAGAGTTTTCGCTTACTCAAAAGCTTCAATTTTGACCAATTTCAGGCACAGAAATGACTTTAAACACACTTATTTTAGTTGAGAAGGTAATAATTCACATCCAACCATCATTTAAAGTCAAAAGATTAAATGTTAAATTTTTATCAATATTGACCATTTTTTGAACGTTCGACAGGTCCAGGGTCATCGTTTTTCATCAGAAAATTGATTTATTGGACTCTACCAAAAATGATTCAACATGTCATTTGGATCGGGCCTCATGTTTAATAACCACTTTTTAAACCCTCACAGTGACCAAAATTGCCATTTTTACAGAGTTTTGCTTACTCAAAAGCTTTAATTTTGACCAATTTCAGGCACTGAAATGACTGTAAACTCACTTATTTTAGTTGAAAAAGTAATGATTCACATCCAACCGTCATTTAAAGTCAAAAGATTAAATGTTAAAATTTCATCAATATTGACCACTTTTTTGAACGTTCGACAGGTTCATCGTTTTTCATCAGAAAATAGATTTTTTGGACTCTACCAAAAATGATTCAAAATGTCATTGGGATCGGGCCTCATGTAGAATAACCACTTTTTAAACCCTCGCAGTGACCAAAATTGCCATTTTTACAGAGTTTTGCTTACTCAAAGCTTCAATTTTGACCAATTTCAGGCACAGAAATGACTTTAAACACACTTATTTTAGTTGAGAAGGTAATAATTCACATACAACCATCATTTAAAGTCAAAAGATTAAATGTTAAATGTTCATCAATATTGACAATTTTTTGAACGTACGACAGGTCCGGGGTCATCGTTTTTCATCAGAAAATTGATTTTTTGGACTCTACCAAAAATGATTCAAAATGTCATTTGGATCGGGCCTCATGTTTAATAACCACTTTTTAAACCCTCACAGTGACCAAAATTGCCATTTTTTTCAGAGTTTTCGCTTACTCAAAAGCTTCAATTTTGACCAATTTCAGGCACAGAAATGACTTTAAACACACTTATTTTAGTTGAGAAGGTAATAATTCACATCCAACCATCATTTAAAGTCAAAAGATTAAATGTTAAATTTTTATCAATATTGACCATTTTTTGAACGTTCGACAGGTCCAGGGTCATCGTTTTTCATCAGAAAATTGATTTATTGGACTCTACCAAAAATGATTCAACATGTCATTTGGATCGGGCCTCATGTTTAATAACCACTTTTTAAACCCTCACAGTGACCAAAATTGCCATTTTTACAGAGTTTTGCTTACTCAAAAGCTTTAATTTTGACCAATTTCAGGCACTGAAATGACTGTAAACTCACTTATTTTAGTTGAAAAAGTAATGATTCACATCCAACCGTCATTTAAAGTCAAAAGATTAAATGTTAAAATTTCATCAATATTGACCACTTTTTTGAACGTTCGACAGGTTCATCGTTTTTCATCAGAAAATAGATTTTTTGGACTCTACCAAAAATGATTCAAAATGTCATTGGGATCGGGCCTCATGTAGAATAACCACTTTTTAAACCCTCACAGTGACCAAAATTGCCATTTTTACAGAGTTTTGCTTACTCAAAGCTTCAATTTTGACCAATTTCAGGCACAGAAATGACTTTAAACACACTTATTTTAGTTGAGAAGGTAATAATTCACATACAACCATCATTTAAAGTCAAAAGATTAAATGTTAAATGTTCATCAATATTGACAATTTTTTGAACGTACGACAGGTCCGGGGTCATCGTTTTTCATCAGAAAATTGATTTTTTGGACTCTACCAAAAATGATTCAAAATGTCATTTGGATCGGGCCTCATGTTTAATAACCACTTTTTAAACCCTCACAGTGACCAAAATTGCCATTTTTTTCAGAGTTTTCGCTTACTCAAAAGCTTCAATTTTGACCAATTTCAGGCACAGAAATGACTTTAAACACACTTATTTTAGTTGAGAAGGTAATAATTCACATCCAACCATCATTTAAAGTCAAAAGATTAAATGTTAAATTTTCATCAATATTGACCATTTTTTGAACGTTCGACAGGTCCAGGGTCATCGTTTTTCATCAGAAAATTGATTTATTGGACTCTACCAAAAATGATTCAACATGTCATTTGGATCGGGCCTCATGTTTAATAACCACTTTTTAAACCCTCACAGTGACCAAAATTGCCATTTTTACAGAGTTTTGCTTACTCAAAGCTTCAATTTTGACCAATTTCAGGCACAGAAATGACTTTAAACACACTTATTTTAGTTGAAAAAGTAATAATTCACATCCAACCGTCATTTAAAGTCAAAAGATCAAATGTTAAAATTTCATCAATATTGACCACTTTTTTGAATGTTCGACAGGTCCGGGGTCATCGTTTTTCATCAGAAAATTGATTTTTTGGACTCTACTAAAAATAATCCAAATGTCATTTGGATCGGGCCTCATGTTGAATAACCACTTTTTAAACCCTCACAGTGACCAAAATTGCCATTTTTACTGAGTTTTTGCTTACTCAAAAGCTTCAATTTTGACCAATTTCAGGCACAGAAATGACTTTAAACACACTTATTTTAGTTGAAAAAGTAATATTTCACATCCAACCGTCATTTAAAGTCAAAAGATTAAATGTTAAAATTTCATCAATATTGACCACTTTTTTGAAAGTTCGAGAGGTCCGGGGTCATTGTTTTTCATCAGAAAATTGATTTTTTTGACTCTACCAGAAATGATTCAAAATGTCATTTGGATCGGGCCTCATGTTGAATAACCACTTTTTAAACCCTCACAGTGACCAAAATTGCCATTTTTACAGAGTTTTCGCTTACTCAAAAGCTTCAATTTTGACCAATTTCAGGCACAGAAATGGCTTTAAACACACTTATTTTAGTTGAAAAAGTAATAATTCACATCCAACCATCATTTAAAGTCAAAAGATTAAATGTTAAATTTTCATCAATATTGACCATTTTTTGAACGTTCGACAGGTCCGGGGTCATCGTTTTTCATCAGAAAATTGAATTTTTTGGACTCTACCAAAAATGATTCGAAATGTCATTTGGATCGGGCCTCATGTTTAATAACCACTTTTTAAACCCTCACAGTGACCAAAATTGCCATTTTTACAGAGTTTTGCTTACTCAAAAGCTTTAATTTTGACCAATTTCAGGCACTGAAATGACTGTAAACTCACTTATTTTAGTTGAAAAAGTAATGATTCACATCCAACCGTCATTTAAAGTCAAAAGATTAAATGTTAAAATTTCATCAATATTGACCACTTTTTTGAACGTTCGACAGGTTCATCGTTTTTCATCAGAAAATAGATTTTTTGGACTCTACCAAAAATGATTCAAAATGTCATTGGGATCGGGCCTCATGTAGAATAACCACTTTTTAAACCCTCACAGTGACCAAAATTGCCATTTTTACAGAGTTTTGCTTACTCAAAGCTTCAATTTTGACCAATTTCAGGCACAGAAATGACTTTAAACACACTTATTTTAGTTGAAAAAGTAATAATTCACATCCAACCGTCATTTAAAGTCAAAAGATCAAATGTTAAAATTTCATCAATATTGACCACTTTTTTGAATGTTCGACAGGTCCGGGGTCATCGTTTTTCATCAGAAAATTGATTTTTTGGACTCTACTAAAAATAATCCAAATGTCATTTGGATCGGGCCTCATGTTGAATAACCACTTTTTAAACCCTCACAGTGACCAAAATTGCCATTTTTACTGAGTTTTTGCTTACTCAAAAGCTTCAATTTTGACCAATTTCAGGCACAGAAATGACTTTAAACACACTTATTTTAGTTGAAAAAGTAATATTTCACATCCAACCGTCATTTAAAGTCAAAAGATTAAATGTTAAAATTTCATCAATATTGACCACTTTTTTGAAAGTTCGAGAGGTCCGGGGTCATTGTTTTTCATCAGAAAATTGATTTTTTTGACTCTACCAGAAATGATTCAAAATGTCATTTGGATCGGGCCTCATGTTGAATAACCACTTTTTAAACCCTCACAGTGACCAAAATTGCCATTTTTACAGAGTTTTCGCTTACTCAAAAGCTTCAATTTTGACCAATTTCAGGCACAGAAATGGCTTTAAACACACTTATTTTAGTTGAAAAAGTAATAATTCACATCCAACCATCATTTAAAGTCAAAAGATTAAATGTTAAATTTTCATCAATATTGACCATTTTTTGAACGTTCGACAGGTCCGGGGTCATCGTTTTTCATCAGAAAATTGAATTTTTTGGACTCTACCAAAAATGATTCGAAATGTCATTTGGATCGGGCCTCATGTTTAATAACCACTTTTTAAACCCTCACAGTGACCAAAATTGCCATTTTTTTCAGAGTTTTCGCTTACTCAAAAGCTTCAATTTTGACCAATTTCAGGCACAGAAATGACTTTAAACACACTTATTTTAGTTGAGAAGGTAATAATTCACATCCAACCATCATTTAAAGTCAAAAGATTAAATGTTAAATTTTCATCAATATTGACCATTTTTTGAACGTTCGACAGGTCCGGGGTCATCGTTTTTCATCAGAAAATTGATTTTTTGGACTCTACCAAAAATGATTCAAAATGTCATTTGGATCGGGCCTCATGTTTAATAACCACTTTTTAAACCCTCCCAGTGACAAAAATTGCCATTTTTACAGAGTTTTTGCTTACTCAAAAGCTTCAATTTTGACCAATTTCAGGCACAGAAATGACTTTAAACACACTTATTTTATTTGAAAAAGTAATAGTTCACATCCAACCATCATTTAAAGTCAAAAGATTAAATGTTAAAATTCCATCAATATTGACCACTTTTTTGAACGTTCGACAGGTCCGGGGTCATCGTTTTTCATCCGAAAATTGATTTTTTGGACTCTACCAGAAATGATTCAAAATGTCATTGGGATCGGGCCTCATGTAGAATAACCACTTTTTAAACCCTCACAGTGACCAAAATTGCCATTTTTACAGAGTTTTGCTTACTCAAAAGCTTTAATTTTGACCAATTTCAGGCACAGAAATGACTTTAAACACACTTATTTTAGTTGAACAGGTAATAATTCACATACAACCGTCATTTAAAGTCAAAAGATTAAATGTTAATTTTTCATCAATATTGACCATTTTTTGAAAGTTCGACAGGTCCAGGGTCATCGTTTTTCATCAGAAAATTGATTTTTTGGACTCTACCAAAAATGATTCAAAATGTCATTTGGATCGGGCCTCATGTTTAATAACCACTTTTTAAACCCTCCCAGTGACCAAAATTGCCATTTTTACAGAGTTTTTGCTTACTCAAAAGCTTCAATTTTGACCAATTTCAGGCACAGAAATGACTTTAAACACACTTATTTTAGTTGAGAAGGTAATAATTCACATCCAACCGTCATTTAAAGTCAAAAGATTAAATGTTAAATTTTCATCAATATTGACCATTTTTTGAACGTTCGAAAGGTCCAGGGTCATCGTTTTTCATCAGAAAATTGATTTATTGGACTCTACCAAAAATGATTCATCATGTCATTTGGATCGGGCCTCATGTTTAATAACCACTTTTTAAACCCTCACAGTGACCAAAATTGCCATTTTTACAGAGTTTTGCTTACTCAAAAGCTTTAATTTTGACCAATTTCAGGCACTGAAATGACTGTAAACTCACTTATTTTAGTTGAAAAAGTAATAATTCACATCCAACTGTCATTTAAAGTCAAAAGATTAAATGCTAAAATTTCATCAATATTGACCACTTTTTTGAACGTTCGACAGGTTCATCGTTTTTCATCAGAAAATAGATTTTTTGGACTCTACCAAAAATGATTCAAAATGTCATTGGGATCGGGCCTCATGTAGAATAACCACTTTTTAAACCCTCACAGTGACCAAAATTGCCATTTTTACAGAGTTTTGCTTACTCAAAGCTTCAATTTTGACCAATTTCAGGCACAGAAATGACTTTAAACACACTTATTTTAGTTGAGAAGGTAATAATTCACATACAACCATCATTTAAAGTCAAAAGATTAAATGTTAAATGTTCATCAATATTGACAATTTTTTGAACGTACGACAGGTCCGGGGTCATCGTTTTTCATCAGAAAATTGATTTTTGGACTCTACCAAAAATGATTCAAAATGTCATTTGGATCGGGCCTCATGTTGAATAACCACTTTTTAAACCCTCACAGTGACCAAAATTGCCATTTTTACAGAGTTTTCGCTTACTCAAAAGCTTCAATTTTGACCAATTTCAGGCACTGAAATGACTGTAAACTCACTTATTTCAGTTGAAAAAGTAATAATTCACATCCAACCGTCATTTAAAGTCAAAAGATTAAATGTTAAAATTTCATCAATATTGACCATTTTTTGAACGTTCGACAGGTCCAGGGTCATCGTTTTTCATCAGAAAATTGATTTTTTGCACTCTACCAAAAATGATTCAAAATGTCATTTGGATCGGGCCTCATGTTGAATAACCACTTTTTAAACCCTCACAGTGACCAAAATTGCCATTTTTACAGAGTTTTCTCTTACTCAAAAGCTTCAATTTTGACCAATTTCAGGCACAGAAATGGCTTTAAACACACTTATTTTAGTTGAAAAAGTAATAATTCACATCCAACCATCATTTAAAGTCAAAAGATTAAATGTTAAATTTTCATCAATATTGACCATTTTTTGAACGTTCGACAGGTCCGGGGTCATCGTTTTCCATCAGAAAATTGAATTTTTTGGACTCTACCAAAAATGATTCAAAATGTCATTTGGATCGGGCCTCATGTTTAATAACCACTTTTTAAACCCTCACAGTGACCAAAATTGCCATTTTTTTCAGAGTTTTCGCTTACTCAAAAGCTTCAATTTTGACCAATTTCAGGCACAGAAATGACTTTAAACACACTTATTTTAGTTGAGAAGGTAATAATTCACATCCAACCATCATTTAAAGTCAAAAGATTAAATGTTAAATTTTTATCAATATTGACCATTTTTTGAACGTTCGACAGGTCCAGGGTCATCGTTTTTCATCAGAAAATTGATTTATTGGACTCTACCAAAAATGATTCAACATGTCATTTGGATCGGGCCTCATGTTTAATAACCACTTTTTAAACCCTCACAGTGACCAAAATTGCCATTTTTACAGAGTTTTGCTTACTCAAAAGCTTTAATTTTGACCAATTTCAGGCACTGAAATGACTGTAAACTCACTTATTTTAGTTGAAAAAGTAATGATTCACATCCAACCGTCATTTAAAGTCAAAAGATTAAATGTTAAAATTTCATCAATATTGACCACTTTTTTGAACGTTCGACAGGTTCATCGTTTTTCATCAGAAAATAGATTTTTTGGACTCTACCAAAAATGATTCAAAATGTCATTGGGATCGGGCCTCATGTAGAATAACCACTTTTTAAACCCTCACAGTGACCAAAATTGCCATTTTTACAGAGTTTTGCTTACTCAAAGCTTCAATTTTGACCAATTTCAGGCACAGAAATGACTTTAAACACACTTATTTTAGTTGAGAAGGTAATAATTCACATACAACCATCATTTAAAGTCAAAAGATTAAATGTTAAATGTTCATCAATATTGACAATTTTTTGAACGTACGACAGGTCCGGGGTCATCGTTTTTCATCAGAAAATTGATTTTTTGGACTCTACCAAAAATGATTCAAAATGTCATTTGGATCGGGCCTCATGTTTAATAACCACTTTTTAAACCCTCACAGTGACCAAAATTGCCATTTTTTTCAGAGTTTTCGCTTACTCAAAAGCTTCAATTTTGACCAATTTCAGGCACAGAAATGACTTTAAACACACTTATTTTAGTTGAGAAGGTAATAATTCACATCCAACCATCATTTAAAGTCAAAAGATTAAATGTTAAATTTTCATCAATATTGACCATTTTTTGAACGTTCGACAGGTCCAGGGTCATCGTTTTTCATCAGAAAATTGATTTATTGGACTCTACCAAAAATGATTCAACATGTCATTTGGATCGGGCCTCATGTTTAATAACCACTTTTTAAACCCTCACAGTGACCAAAATTGCCATTTTTACAGAGTTTTGCTTACTCAAAAGCTTTAATTTTGACCAATTTCAGGCACTGAAATGACTGTAAACTCACTTATTTTAGTTGAAAAAGTAATGATTCACATCCAACCGTCATTTAAAGTCAAAAGATTAAATGTTAAAATTTCATCAATATTGACCACTTTTTTGAACGTTCGACAGGTTCATCGTTTTTCATCAGAAAATAGATTTTTTGGACTCTACCAAAAATGATTCAAAATGTCATTGGGATCGGGCCTCATGTAGAATAACCACTTTTTAAACCCTCACAGTGACCAAAATTGCCATTTTTACAGAGTTTTGCTTACTCAAAGCTTCAATTTTGACCAATTTCAGGCACAGAAATGACTTTAAACACACTTATTTTAGTTGAAAAAGTAATAATTCACATCCAACCGTCATTTAAAGTCAAAAGATCAAATGTTAAAATTTCATCAATATTGACCACTTTTTTGAATGTTCGACAGGTCCGGGGTCATCGTTTTTCATCAGAAAATTGATTTTTTGGACTCTACTAAAAATAATCCAAATGTCATTTGGATCGGGCCTCATGTTGAATAACCACTTTTTAAACCCTCACAGTGACCAAAATTGCCATTTTTACTGAGTTTTTGCTTACTCAAAAGCTTCAATTTTGACCAATTTCAGGCACAGAAATGACTTTAAACACACTTATTTTAGTTGAGAAGGTAATAATTCACATCCAACCATCATTTAAAGTCAAAAGATTAAATGTTAAATTTTTATCAATATTGACCATTTTTTGAACGTTCGACAGGTCCAGGGTCATCGTTTTTCATCAGAAAATTGATTTATTGGACTCTACCAAAAATGATTCAACATGTCATTTGGATCGGGCCTCATGTTTAATAACCACTTTTTAAACCCTCACAGTGACCAAAATTGCCATTTTTTTCAGAGTTTTCGCTTACTCAAAAGCTTCAATTTTGACCAATTTCAGGCACAGAAATGACTTTAAACACACTTATTTTAGTTGAGAAGGTAATAATTCACATCCAACCATCATTTAAAGTCAAAAGATTAAATGTTAAATTTTTATCAATATTGACCATTTTTTGAACGTTCGACAGGTCCAGGGTCATCGTTTTTCATCAGAAAATTGATTTATTGGACTCTACCAAAAATGATTCAACATGTCATTTGGATCGGGCCTCATGTTTAATAACCACTTTTTAAACCCTCACAGTGACCAAAATTGCCATTTTTACAGAGTTTTGCTTACTCAAAAGCTTTAATTTTGACCAATTTCAGGCACTGAAATGACTGTAAACTCACTTATTTTAGTTGAAAAAGTAATGATTCACATCCAACCGTCATTTAAAGTCAAAAGATTAAATGTTAAAATTTCATCAATATTGACCACTTTTTTGAACGTTCGACAGGTTCATCGTTTTTCATCAGAAAATAGATTTTTTGGACTCTACCAAAAATGATTCAAAATGTCATTGGGATCGGGCCTCATGTAGAATAACCACTTTTTAAACCCTCACAGTGACCAAAATTGCCATTTTTACAGAGTTTTGCTTACTCAAAGCTTCAATTTTGACCAATTTCAGGCACAGAAATGACTTTAAACACACTTATTTTAGTTGAGAAGGTAATAATTCACATACAACCATCATTTAAAGTCAAAAGATTAAATGTTAAATGTTCATCAATATTGACAATTTTTTGAACGTACGACAGGTCCGGGGTCATCGTTTTTCATCAGAAAATTGATTTTTTGGACTCTACCAAAAATGATTCAAAATGTCATTTGGATCGGGCCTCATGTTTAATAACCACTTTTTAAACCCTCACAGTGACCAAAATTGCCATTTTTTTCAGAGTTTTCGCTTACTCAAAAGCTTCAATTTTGACCAATTTCAGGCACAGAAATGACTTTAAACACACTTATTTTAGTTGAGAAGGTAATAATTCACATCCAACCATCATTTAAAGTCAAAAGATTAAATGTTAAATTTTTATCAATATTGACCATTTTTTGAACGTTCGACAGGTCCAGGGTCATCGTTTTTCATCAGAAAATTGATTTATTGGACTCTACCAAAAATGATTCAACATGTCATTTGGATCGGGCCTCATGTTTAATAACCACTTTTTAAACCCTCACAGTGACCAAAATTGCCATTTTTGCAGAGTTTTGCTTACTCAAAAGCTTTAATTTTGACCAATTTCAGGCACTGAAATGACTGTAAACTCACTTATTTTAGTTGAAAAAGTAATGATTCACATCCAACCGTCATTTAAAGTCAAAAGATTAAATGTTAAAATTTCATCAATATTGACCACTTTTTTGAACGTTCGACAGGTTCATCGTTTTTCATCAGAAAATAGATTTTTTGGACTCTACCAAAAATGATTCAAAATGTCATTGGGATCGGGCCTCATGTAGAATAACCACTTTTTAAACCCTCACAGTGACCAAAATTGCCATTTTTACAGAGTTTTGCTTACTCAAAGCTTCAATTTTGACCAATTTCAGGCACAGAAATGACTTTAAACACACTTATTTTAGTTGAGAAGGTAATAATTCACATACAACCATCATTTAAAGTCAAAAGATTAAATGTTAAATGTTCATCAATATTGACAATTTTTTGAACGTACGACAGGTCCGGGGTCATCGTTTTTCAGCAGAAAATTGATTTTTTGGACTCTACCAAAAATGATTCAAAATGTCATTTGGATCGGGCCTCATGTTTAATAACCACTTTTTAAACCCTCACAGTGACCAAAATTGCCATTTTTTTCAGAGTTTTCGCTTACTCAAAAGCTTCAATTTTGACCAATTTCAGGCACAGAAATGACTTTAAACACACTTATTTTAGTTGAGAAGGTAATAATTCACATCCAACCATCATTTAAAGTCAAAAGATTAAATGTTAAATTTTCATCAATATTGACCATTTTTTGAACGTTCGACAGGTCCAGGGTCATCGTTTTTCATCAGAAAATTGATTTATTGGACTCTACCAAAAATGATTCAACATGTCATTTGGATCGGGCCTCATGTTTAATAACCACTTTTTAAACCCTCACAGTGACCAAAATTGCCATTTTTACAGAGTTTTGCTTACTCAAAAGCTTTAATTTTGACCAATTTCAGGCACTGAAATGACTGTAAACTCACTTATTTTAGTTGAAAAAGTAATGATTCACATCCAACCGTCATTTAAAGTCAAAAGATTAAATGTTAAAATTTCATCAATATTGACCACTTTTTTGAACGTTCGACAGGTTCATCGTTTTTCATCAGAAAATAGATTTTTTGGACTCTACCAAAAATGATTCAAAATGTCATTGGGATCGGGCCTCATGTAGAATAACCACTTTTTAAACCCTCACAGTGACCAAAATTGCCATTTTTACAGAGTTTTGCTTACTCAAAGCTTCAATTTTGACCAATTTCAGGCACAGAAATGACTTTAAACACACTTATTTTAGTTGAAAAAGTAATAATTCACATCCAACCGTCATTTAAAGTCAAAAGATCAAATGTTAAAATTTCATCAATATTGACCACTTTTTTGAATGTTCGACAGGTCCGGGGTCATCGTTTTTCATCAGAAAATTGATTTTTTGGACTCTACTAAAAATAATCCAAATGTCATTTGGATCGGGCCTCATGTTGAATAACCACTTTTTAAACCCTCACAGTGACCAAAATTGCCATTTTTACTGAGTTTTTGCTTACTCAAAAGCTTCAATTTTGACCAATTTCAGGCACAGAAATGACTTTAAACACACTTATTTTAGTTGAAAAAGTAATATTTCACATCCAACCGTCATTTAAAGTCAAAAGATTAAATGTTAAAATTTCATCAATATTGACCACTTTTTTGAAAGTTCGAGAGGTCCGGGGTCATTGTTTTTCATCAGAAAATTGATTTTTTTGACTCTACCAGAAATGATTCAAAATGTCATTTGGATCGGGCCTCATGTTGAATAACCACTTTTTAAACCCTCACAGTGACCAAAATTGCCATTTTTACAGAGTTTTCGCTTACTCAAAAGCTTCAATTTTGACCAATTTCAGGCACAGAAATGGCTTTAAACACACTTATTTTAGTTGAAAAAGTAATAATTCACATCCAACCATCATTTAAAGTCAAAAGATTAAATGTTAAATTTTCATCAATATTGACCATTTTTTGAACGTTCGACAGGTCCGGGGTCATCGTTTTTCATCAGAAAATTGAATTTTTTGGACTCTACCAAAAATGATTCGAAATGTCATTTGGATCGGGCCTCATGTTTAATAACCACTTTTTAAACCCTCACAGTGACCAAAATTGCCATTTTTACAGAGTTTTGCTTACTCAAAAGCTTTAATTTTGACCAATTTCAGGCACTGAAATGACTGTAAACTCACTTATTTTAGTTGAAAAAGTAATGATTCACATCCAACCGTCATTTAAAGTCAAAAGATTAAATGTTAAAATTTCATCAATATTGACCACTTTTTTGAACGTTCGACAGGTTCATCGTTTTTCATCAGAAAATAGATTTTTTGGACTCTACCAAAAATGATTCAAAATGTCATTGGGATCGGGCCTCATGTAGAATAACCACTTTTTAAACCCTCACAGTGACCAAAATTGCCATTTTTACAGAGTTTTGCTTACTCAAAGCTTCAATTTTGACCAATTTCAGGCACAGAAATGACTTTAAACACACTTATTTTAGTTGAAAAAGTAATAATTCACATCCAACCGTCATTTAAAGTCAAAAGATCAAATGTTAAAATTTCATCAATATTGACCACTTTTTTGAATGTTCGACAGGTCCGGGGTCATCGTTTTTCATCAGAAAATTGATTTTTTGGACTCTACTAAAAATAATCCAAATGTCATTTGGATCGGGCCTCATGTTGAATAACCACTTTTTAAACCCTCACAGTGACCAAAATTGCCATTTTTACTGAGTTTTTGCTTACTCAAAAGCTTCAATTTTGACCAATTTCAGGCACAGAAATGACTTTAAACACACTTATTTTAGTTGAAAAAGTAATATTTCACATCCAACCGTCATTTAAAGTCAAAAGATTAAATGTTAAAATTTCATCAATATTGACCACTTTTTTGAAAGTTCGAGAGGTCCGGGGTCATTGTTTTTCATCAGAAAATTGATTTTTTTGACTCTACCAGAAATGATTCAAAATGTCATTTGGATCGGGCCTCATGTTGAATAACCACTTTTTAAACCCTCACAGTGACCAAAATTGCCATTTTTACAGAGTTTTCGCTTACTCAAAAGCTTCAATTTTGACCAATTTCAGGCACAGAAATGGCTTTAAACACACTTATTTTAGTTGAAAAAGTAATAATTCACATCCAACCATCATTTAAAGTCAAAAGATTAAATGTTAAATTTTCATCAATATTGACCATTTTTTGAACGTTCGACAGGTCCGGGGTCATCGTTTTTCATCAGAAAATTGAATTTTTTGGACTCTACCAAAAATGATTCGAAATGTCATTTGGATCGGGCCTCATGTTTAATAACCACTTTTTAAACCCTCACAGTGACCAAAATTGCCATTTTTACAGAGTTTTGCTTACTCAAAAGCTTTAATTTTGACCAATTTCAGGCACTGAAATGACTGTAAACTCACTTATTTTAGTTGAAAAAGTAATGATTCACATCCAACCGTCATTTAAAGTCAAAAGATTAAATGTTAAAATTTCATCAATATTGACCACTTTTTTGAACGTTCGACAGGTTCATCGTTTTTCATCAGAAAATAGATTTTTTGGACTCTACCAAAAATGATTCAAAATGTCATTGGGATCGGGCCTCATGTAGAATAACCACTTTTTAAACCCTCACAGTGACCAAAATTGCCATTTTTACAGAGTTTTGCTTACTCAAAGCTTCAATTTTGACCAATTTCAGGCACAGAAATGACTTTAAACACACTTATTTTAGTTGAAAAAGTAATAATTCACATCCAACCGTCATTTAAAGTCAAAAGATCAAATGTTAAAATTTCATCAATATTGACCACTTTTTTGAATGTTCGACAGGTCCGGGGTCATCGTTTTTCATCAGAAAATTGATTTTTTGGACTCTACTAAAAATAATCCAAATGTCATTTGGATCGGGCCTCATGTTGAATAACCACTTTTTAAACCCTCACAGTGACCAAAATTGCCATTTTTACTGAGTTTTTGCTTACTCAAAAGCTTCAATTTTGACCAATTTCAGGCACAGAAATGACTTTAAACACACTTATTTTAGTTGAAAAAGTAATATTTCACATCCAACCGTCATTTAAAGTCAAAAGATTAAATGTTAAAATTTCATCAATATTGACCACTTTTTTGAAAGTTCGAGAGGTCCGGGGTCATTGTTTTTCATCAGAAAATTGATTTTTTTGACTCTACCAGAAATGATTCAAAATGTCATTTGGATCGGGCCTCATGTTGAATAACCACTTTTTAAACCCTCACAGTGACCAAAATTGCCATTTTTACAGAGTTTTCGCTTACTCAAAAGCTTCAATTTTGACCAATTTCAGGCACAGAAATGGCTTTAAACACACTTATTTTAGTTGAAAAAGTAATAATTCACATCCAACCATCATTTAAAGTCAAAAGATTAAATGTTAAATTTTCATCAATATTGACCATTTTTTGAACGTTCGACAGGTCCGGGGTCATCGTTTTTCATCAGAAAATTGAATTTTTTGGACTCTACCAAAAATGATTCGAAATGTCATTTGGATCGGGCCTCATGTTTAATAACCACTTTTTAAACCCTCACAGTGACCAAAATTGCCATTTTTTTCAGAGTTTTCGCTTACTCAAAAGCTTCAATTTTGACCAATTTCAGGCACAGAAATGACTTTAAACACACTTATTTTAGTTGAGAAGGTAATAATTCACATCCAACCATCATTTAAAGTCAAAAGATTAAATGTTAAATTTTCATCAATATTGACCATTTTTTGAACGTTCGACAGGTCCGGGGTCATCGTTTTTCATCAGAAAATTGATTTTTTGGACTCTACCAAAAATGATTCAAAATGTCATTTGGATCGGGCCTCATGTTTAATAACCACTTTTTAAACCCTCCCAGTGACAAAAATTGCCATTTTTACAGAGTTTTTGCTTACTCAAAAGCTTCAATTTTGACCAATTTCAGGCACAGAAATGACTTTAAACACACTTATTTTATTTGAAAAAGTAATAGTTCACATCCAACCATCATTTAAAGTCAAAAGATTAAATGTTAAAATTCCATCAATATTGACCACTTTTTTGAACGTTCGACAGGTCCGGGGTCATCGTTTTTCATCCGAAAATTGATTTTTTGGACTCTACCAGAAATGATTCAAAATGTCATTGGAATCGGGCCTCATGTAGAATAACCACTTTTTAAACCCTCACAGTGACCAAAATTGCCATTTTTACAGAGTTTTGCTTACTCAAAAGCTTTAATTTTGACCAATTTCAGGCACAGAAATGACTTTAAACACACTTATTTTAGTTGAACAGGTAATAATTCACATACAACCGTCATTTAAAGTCAAAAGATTAAATGTTAATTTTTCATCAATATTGACCATTTTTTGAAAGTTCGACAGGTCCAGGGTCATCGTTTTTCATCAGAAAATTGATTTTTTGGACTCTACCAAAAATGATTCAAAATGTCATTTGGATCGGGCCTCATGTTTAATAACCACTTTTTAAACCCTCCCAGTGACCAAAATTGCCATTTTTACAGAGTTTTTGCTTACTCAAAAGCTTCAATTTTGACCAATTTCAGGCACAGAAATGACTTTAAACACACTTATTTTAGTTGAGAAGGTAATAATTCACATCCAACCGTCATTTAAAGTCAAAAGATTAAATGTTAAATTTTCATCAATATTGACCATTTTTTGAACGTTCGAAAGGTCCAGGGTCATCGTTTTTCATCAGAAAATTGATTTATTGGACTCTACCAAAAATGATTCATCATGTCATTTGGATCGGGCCTCATGTTTAATAACCACTTTTTAAACCCTCACAGTGACCAAAATTGCCATTTTTACAGAGTTTTGCTTACTCAAAAGCTTTAATTTTGACCAATTTCAGGCACTGAAATGACTGTAAACTCACTTATTTTAGTTGAAAAAGTAATAATTCACATCCAACTGTCATTTAAAGTCAAAAGATTAAATGCTAAAATTTCATCAATATTGACCACTTTTTTGAACGTTCGACAGGTTCATCGTTTTTCATCAGAAAATAGATTTTTTGGACTCTACCAAAAATGATTCAAAATGTCATTGGGATCGGGCCTCATGTAGAATAACCACTTTTTAAACCCTCACAGTGACCAAAATTGCCATTTTTACAGAGTTTTGCTTACTCAAAGCTTCAATTTTGACCAATTTCAGGCACAGAAATGACTTTAAACACACTTATTTTAGTTGAGAAGGTAATAATTCACATACAACCATCATTTAAAGTCAAAAGATTAAATGTTAAATGTTCATCAATATTGACAATTTTTTGAACGTACGACAGGTCCGGGGTCATCGTTTTTCATCAGAAAATTGATTTTTGGACTCTACCAAAAATGATTCAAAATGTCATTTGGATCGGGCCTCATGTTGAATAACCACTTTTTAAACCCTCACAGTGACCAAAATTGCCATTTTTACAGAGTTTTTGCTTACTCAGACGCTTCAATTTTGACCAATTTCAGGCACAAAAATGACTTTAAACACACTTATTTTAGTTGAAAAAGTAATAATTCACATCCAACCGTCATTTAAAGTCAAAAGATCAAATGTTAAAATTTCATCAATATTGACCACTTTTTTTAATGTTCGACAGGTCCGGGGTCATCGTTTTTCATCAGAAAATTGAATTTTTGGACTCTACTAAAAATAATCCAAATGTCATTTGGATCGGGCCTCATGTTGAATAACCACTTTTTAAACCCTCACAGTGACCAAAATTGCCATTTTTACTGAGTTTTTGCTTACTCAAAAGCTTCAATTTTGACCAATTTCAGGCACAGAAATGACTTTAAACACACTTATTTTAGTTGAAAAAGTAATATTTCACATCCAACCGTCATTTAAAGTCAAAAGATTAAATGTTAAAATTTCATCAATATTGACCACTTTTTTGAAAGTTCGAGAGGTCCGGGGTCATTGTTTTTCATCAGAAAATTGATTTTTTTGACTCTACCAGAAATTATTCAAAATGTCATTGGGATCGGGCCTCATGTAGAATAACCACTTTTTAAACCCTCACAGTGACCAAAATTGCCATTTTTACAGAATTTTGCTTACTCAAAAATTTTAATTTTGACCAATTTCAGGCACAGAAGTGACTTTAAACACACTTATTTTAGTTGAACAGGTAATAATTCACATACAACCGTCATTTAAAGTCAAAAGATTAAATGTTAAATTTTCATCAATATTGACCATTTTTTGAACGTTCGACAGGTCCAGGGTCATCGTTTTTCATCAGAAAATTGATTTTTTTGGACTCTACCAGAAATGATTCAAAATGTCATTGGGATCGGGCCTCATGTAGAATAACCACTTTTTAAACCCTCACAGTGACCAAAATTGCCATTTTTACAGAGTTTTCGCTTACTCAAAAGCTTCAATTTTGACCAATTTCAGGTACTGAAATGACTGTAAACTCACTTATTTCAGTTGAAAAAGTAATAATTCACATCCAACCGTCATTTAAAGTCAAAAGATTAAATGTTAAAATGTCATCAATATTGACCATTTTTTGAACGTTCGACAGGTCCAGGGTCATCGTTTTTCATCAGAAAATTGATTTTTTGCACTCTACCAAAAATGATTCAAAATGTCATTTGGATCGGGCCTCATGTTGAATAACCACTTTTTAAACCCTCACAGTGACCAAAATTGCCATTTTTACAGAGTTTTCGCTTACTCAAAAGCTTCAATTTTGACCAATTTCAGGCACAGAAATGGCTTTAAACACACTTATTTTAGTTGAAAAAGTAATAATTCACATCCAACCATCATTTAAAGTCAAAAGATTAAATGTTAAATTTTCATCAATATTGACCATTTTTTGAACGTTCGACAGGTCCGGGGTCATCGTTTTTCATCAGAAAATTGATTTTTTGGACTCTACCAGAAATGATTCAAAATGTCATTGGGATCGGGCCTCATGTAGAATAACCACTTTTTAAACCCTCACAGTGACCAAAATTGCCATTTTTACAGAGTTTTGCTTACTCAAAAGCTTTAATTTTGACCAATTTCAGGCACAGAAGTGACTTTAAACACACTTATTTTAGTTGAACAGGTAATAATTCACATACAACTGTCATTTAAAGTCAAAAGATTAAATGTTACATTTTCATCAATATTGACCATTTTTTGAACGTTCGACAGGTCCAGGGTCATCGTTTTTCATCAGAAAATTGATTTTTTGGACTCTACCAAAAATGATTCAAAATGTCATTTGGATCGGGCCTCATGTTGAATAACCACTTTTTAAACCCTCACAGTGACCAAAATTGCCATTTTTACAGAGTTTTCGCTTACTCAAAAGCTTCAATTTTGACCAATTTCAGGCACAGAAATGACTTTAAACACACTTATTTTAGTTGAAAAAGTAATAATTCACATCCAACCATCATTTAAAGTCAAAAGATTAAATGTTAAAATTCCATCAATATTGACCACTTTTTTGAACGTTCGACAGGTCCGGGGTCATCGTTTTTCATCCGAAAATTGATTTTTTGGACTCTACCAGAAATGATTCAAAATGTCATTTGGATCGGGCCTCATGTTTAATAACCACTTTTTAAACCCTCACAGTGACCAAAATTGCCATTTTTACAGAGTTTTGCTTACTCAAAAGCTTTAATTTTGACCAATTTCAGGCACTGAAATGACTGTAAACTCACTTATTTTAGTTGAAAAAGTAATAATTCACATCCAACCGTCATTTAAAGTCAAAAGATTAAATGTTAAAATTTCATCAATATTGACCACTTTTTTGAACGTTCGACAGGTTCATCGTTTTTCATCAGAAAATTGATTTTTTGGACTCTACCAAAAATGATTCAAAATGTCATTTGGATCGGGCCTCATGTTGAATAACCACTTTTTAAACCCTCACAGTGACCAAAATTGCCATTTTTACAGAGTTTTCGCTTACTCAGACGCTTCAATTTTGACCAATTTCAGGCACAAAAATGACTTTAAACACACTTATTTTAGTTGAAAAAGTAATAATTCACATCCAACCGTCATTTAAAGTCAACAGATCAAATGTTAAAATTTCATCAATATTGACCACTTTTTTGAATGTTCGACAGGTCCAGGGTCATCGTTTTTCATCAGAAAATTGATTTTTTGGACTCTACTAAAAATAATCCAAATGTCATTTGGATCGGGCCTCATGTTGAATAACCACTTTTTAAACCCTCACAGTGACCAAAATTGCCATTTTTACAGAGTTTTCGCTTACTCAGATGCTTCAATTTTGACCAATTTCAGGCACAAAAATGACTTTAAACACACTTATTTTAGTTGAAAAAGTAATAATTCACATCCAACCGTCATTTAAAGTCAAAAGATCAAATGTTAAAATTTCATCAATATTGACCACTTTTTTGAAAGTTCGAGAGGTCCGGGGTCATTGTTTTTCATCAGAAAATTGATTTTTTTGACTCTACCAGAAATGATTCAAAATGTCATTGGGATCGGGCCTCATGTAGAATAACCACTTTTTAAACCCTCACAGTGACCAAAATTGCCATTTTTACAGAATTTTGCTTACTCAAAAGTTTTAATTTTGACCAATTTCAGGCACAGAAGTGACTTTAAACACACTTATTTTAGTTGAACAGGTAATAATTCACATACAACCGTCATTTAAAGTCAAAAGATTAAATGTTAAATTTTCATCAATATTGACCATTTTTTGAACGTTCGACAGGTCCAGGGTCATCGTTTTTCATCAGAAAATTGATTTTTTTGGACTCTACCAGAAATGATTCAAAATGTCATTGGGATCGGGCCTCATGTAGAATAACCACTTTTTAAACCCTCACAGTGACCAAAATTGCCATTTTTACAGAGTTTTCGCTTACTGAAAAGCTTCAATTTTGACCAATTTCAGGCACTGAAATGACTGTAAACTCACTTATTTCAGTTGAAAAAGTAATAATTCACATCCAACCGTCATTTAAAGTCAAAAGATTAAATGTTAAAATTTCATCAATATTGACCATTTTTTGAACGTTCGACAGGTCCAGGGTCATCGTTTTTCATCAGAAAATTGATTTTTTGCACTCTACCAAAAATGATTCAAAATGTCATTTGGATCGGGCCTCATGTTGAATAACCACTTTTTAAACCCTCACAGTGACCAAAATTGCCATTTTTACAGAGTTTTCGCTTACTCAAAAGCTTCAATTTTGACCAATTTCAGGCACAGAAATGGCTTTAAACACACTTATTTTAGTTGAAAAAGTAATAATTCACATCCAACCATCATTTAAAGTCAAAAGATTAAATGTTAAATTTTCATCAATATTGACCATTTTTTGAACGTTCGACAGGTCCGGGGTCATCGTTTTTCATCAGAAAATTGAATTTTTTGGACTCTACCAAAAATGATTCAAAATGTCATTTGGATCGGGCCTCATGTTTAATAACCACTTTTTAAACCCTCACAGTGACCAAAATTGCCATTTTTTTCAGAGTTTTCGCTTACTCAAAAGCTTCAATTTTGACCAATTTCAGGCACAGAAATGACTTTAAACACACTTATTTTAGTTGAGAAGGTAATAATTCACATCCAACCATCATTTAAAGTCAAAAGATTAAATGTTAAATTTTCATCAATATTGACCATTTTTTGAAAGTTCGAGAGGTCCGGGGTCATTGTTTTCCATCAGAAAATTGATTTTTTGGACTCTACCAGAAATGATTCAAAATGTCATTGGGATCGGGCCTCATGTAGAATAACCACTTTTTAAACCCTCACAGTGACCAAAATTGCCATTTTTACAGAGTTTTGCTTACTCAAAAGCTTTAATTTTGACCAATTTCAGGCACAGAAGTGACTTTAAACACACTTATTTTAGTTGAACAGGTAATAATTCACATACAACCGTCATTTAAAGTCAAAAGATTAAATGTTACATTTTCATCAATATTGACCATTTTTTGAACGTTCGACAGGTCCAGGGTCATCGTTTTTCATCAGAAAATTGATTTTTTGGACTCTACCAAAAATGATTCAAAATGTCATTTGGATCGGGCCTCATGTTGAATAACCACTTTTTAAACCCTCACAGTGACCAAAATTGCAATTTTTACAGAGTTTTCGCTTACTCAAAAGCTTCAATTTTGACCAATTTCAGGCACAGAAATGACTTTAAACACACTTATTTTAGTTGAAAAAGTAATAATTCACATCCAACCATCATTTAAAGTCAAAAGATGAAATGTTAATTTTTCATCAATATTGACCATTTTTTGAACGTTCGACAGGTCCAGGGTCATCGTTTTTCATCAGAAAATTGATTTATTGGACTCTACCAAAAATGATTCAACATGTCATTTGGATCGGGCCTCATGTTGAATAACCACTTTTTAAACCCTCACAGTGACCAAAATTGCAATTTTTACAGAGTTTTCGCTTACTCAAAAGCTTCAATTTTGACCAATTTCAGGCACAGAAATGACTTTAAACACACTTATTTTAGTTGAAAAAGTAATAATTCACATCCAACCATCATTTAAAGTCAAAAGATTAAATGTTAAAATTCCATCAATATTGACCACTTTTTTGAACGTTCGACAGGTCCGGGGTCATCGTTTTTCATCCGAAAATTGATTTTTTGGACTCTACCAGAAATGATTCAAAATGTCATTGGGATCGGGCCTCATGTAGAATAACCACTTTTTAAACCCTCACAGTGACCAAAATTGCCATTTTTACAGAGTTTTGCTTACTCAAAAGCTTTAATTTTGACCAATTTCAGGCACAGAAATGACTTTAAACACACTTATTTTAGTTGAACAGGTAATAATTCACATACAACCGTCATTTAAAGTCAAAAGATTAAATGTTAATTTTTCATCAATATTGACCATTTTTTGAACGTTCGACAGGTCCAGGGTCATCGTTTTTCATCAGAAAATTGATTTTTTGGACTCTACCAAAAATGATTCAAAATGTCATTTGGATCGGGCCTCATGTTTAATAACCACTTTTTAAACCCTCCCAGTGACCAAAATTGCCATTTTTACAGAGTTTTTGCTTACTCAAAAGCTTCAATTTTGACCAATTTCAGGCACAGAAATGACTTTAAACACACTTATTTTAGTTGAGAAGGTAATAATTCACATCCAACCGTCATTTAAAGTCAAAAGATTAAATGTTAAATTTTCATCAATATTGACCATTTTTTGAACGTTCGACAGGTCCAGGGTCATCGTTTTTCATCAGAAAATTGATTTATTGGACTCTACCAAAAATGATTCAACATGTCATTTGGATCGGGCCTCATGTTTAATAACCACTTTTTAAACCCTCACAGTGACCAAAATTGCAATTTTTACAGAGTTTTGCTTACTCAAAAGCTTTAATTTTGACCAATTTCAGGCACTGAAATGACTGTTAACTCACTTATTTTAGTTGAAAAAGTAATAATTCACATCCAACCGTCATTTAAAGTCAAAAGATTAAATGTTAAAATTTCATCAATATTGACCACTTTTTTGAACGTTCGACAGGTTCATCGTTTTTCATCAGAAAATAGATTTTTTGGACTCTACCAAAAATGATTCAAAATGTCATTGGGATCGGGCCTCATGTAGAATAACCACTTTTTAAACCCTCACAGTGACCAAAATTGCCATTTTTACAGAGTTTTGCTTACTCAAAGCTTCAATTTTGACCAATTTCAGGCACAGAAATGACTTTAAACACACTTATTTTAGTTGAGAAGGTAATAATTCACATACAACCATCATTTAAAGTCAAAAGATTAAATGTTAAATGTTCATCAATATTGACAATTTTTTGAACGTACGACAGGTCTGGGGTCATCGTTTTTCATCAGAAAATTGATTTTTTGGACTCTACCAAAAATGATTCAAAATGTCATTTGGATCGGGCCTCATGTTGAATAACCACTTTTTAAACCCTCACAGTGACCAAAATTGCCATTTTTACAGAGTTTTCGCTTACTCAGACGCTTCAATTTTGACCAATTTCAGGCACAAAAATGACTTTAAACACACTTATTTTAGTTGAAAAAGTAATAATTCACATCCAACCGTCATTTAAAGTCAAAAGATCAAATGTTAAAATTTCATCAATATTGACCACTTTTTTGAATGTTCGACAGGTCCGGGGTCATCGTTTTTCATCAGAAAATTGATTTTTTGGACTCTACTAAAAATAATCCAAATGTCATTTGGATCGGGCCTCATGTTGAATAACCACTTTTTAAACCCTCACAGTGACCAAAATTGCCATTTTTACTGAGTTTTTGCTTACTCAAAAGCTTCAATTTTGACCAATTTCAGGCACAGAA
This sequence comes from Lissotriton helveticus, assembly GCF_964261635.1. Lineage (NCBI taxonomy): Eukaryota > Metazoa > Chordata > Amphibia > Caudata > Salamandridae > Lissotriton > Lissotriton helveticus. The sequence goes on from NW_027612006.1 coordinate 442,828, forward strand.
ATGACTTTAAACACACTTATTTTAGTTGAAAAAGTAATATTTCACATCCAACCGTCATTTAAAGTCAAAAGAATAAATGTTAAAATTTCATCAATATTGACCACTTTTTTTAAAGTTCGAGAGGTCCGGGGTCATTGTTTTTCACCAGAAAATTGATTTTTTTGACTCTACCAGAAATGATTCAAAATGTCATTGGGATCGGGCCTCATGTAGAATAACCACTTTTTAAACCCTCACAGTGACCAAAATTGCCATTTTTACAGAATTTTGCTTACTCAAAAGTTTTAATTTTGACCAATTTCAGGCACAGAAGTGACTTTAAACACACTTATTTTAGTTGAACAGGTAATAATTCACATACAACCGTCATTTAAAGTCAAAAGATTAAATGTTACATTTTCATCAATATTGACCATTTTTTGAACGTTCGACAGGTCCAGGGTCATCGTTTTTCATCAGAAAATTGATTTTTTTGGACTCTACCAGAAATGATTCAAAATGTCATTGGGATCGGGCCTCATGTAGAATAACCACTTTTTAAACCCTCACAGTGACCAAAATTGCCATTTTTACAGAGTTTTCGCTTACTCAAAAGCTTCAATTTTGACCAATTTCAGGCACTGAAATGACTGTAAACTCACTTATTTCAGTTGAAAAAGTAATAATTCACATCCAACCGTCATTTAAAGTCAAAAGATTAAATGTTAAAATTTCATCAATATTGACCATTTTTTGAACGTTCGACAGGTCCAGGGTCATCGTTTTTCATCAGAAAATTGATTTTTTGCACTCTACCAAAAATTATTCAAAATGTCATTTGGATCGGGCCTCATGTTGAATAACCACTTTTTAAACCCTCACAGTGACCAAAATTGCCATTTTTACAGAGTTTTCGCTTACTCAAAAGCTTCAATTTTGACCAATTTCAGGCACAGAAATGACTTTAAACACACTTATTTTAGTTGAGAAGGTAATAATTCACATCCAACCATCATTTAAAGTCAAAAGATTAAATGTTAAATTTTCATCAATATTGACCATTTTTTGAACGTTCGACAGGTCCGGGGTCATCGTTTTTCATCAGAAAATTGATTTTTTGGACTCTACCAAAAATGATTCAAAATGTCATTTGGATCGGGCCTCATGTTTAATAACCACTTTTTAAACCCTCCCAGTGACAAAAATTGCCATTTTTACAGAGTTTTTGCTTACTCAAAAGCTTCAATTTTGACCAATTTCAGGCACAGAAATGACTTTAAACACACTTATTTTATTTGAAAAAGTAATAGTTCACATCCAACCGTCATTTAAAGTCAAAAGATTAAATGTTAAAATTTCATCAATATTGACCACTTTTTTGAAAGTTCGAGAGGTCCGGGGTCATTGTTTTCCATCAGAAAATTGATTTTTTGGACTCTACCAGAAATGATTCAAAATGTCATTGGGATCGGGCCTCATGTAGAATAACCACTTTTTAAACCCTCACAGTGACCAAAATTGCCATTTTTACAGAGTTTTGCTTACTCAAAAGCTTTAATTTTGACCAATTTCAGGCACAGAAGTGACTTTAAACACACTTATTATAGTTGAACAGGTAATAATTCACATACAACCGTCATTTAAAGTCAAAAGATTAAATGTTACATTTTCATCAATATTGACCATTTTTTGAACGTTCGACAGGTCCAGGGTCATCGTTTTTCATCAGAAAATTGATTTTTTGGACTCTACCAAAAATGATTCAAAATGTCATTTGGATCGGGCCTCAAGTTGAATAACCACTTTTTAAACCCTCACAGTGACCAAAATTGCCATTTTTACAGAGTTTTCGCTTACTCAAAAGCTTCAATTTTGACCAATTTCAGGCACAGAAATGACTTTAAACACACTTATTTTAGTTGAAAAAGTAATAATTCACATCCAACCATCATTTAAAGTCAAAAGATTAAATGTTAAAATTCCATCAATATTGACCACTTTTTTGAACGTTCGACAGGTCCGGGGTCATCGTTTTTCATCCGAAAATTGATTTTTTGGACTCTACCAGAAATGATTCAAAATGTCATTGGGATCGGGCCTCATGTAGAATAACCACTTTTTAAACCCTCACAGTGACCAAAATGGCCATTTTTTACAGAGTTTTGCTTACTCAAAAGCTTTAATTTTGACCAATTTCAGGCACAGAAATTACTTTAAACACACTTATTTTAGTTGAACAGGTAATAATTCACATACAACCGTCATTTAAAGTCAAAAGATTAAATGTTAATTTTTCATCAATATTGACCATTTTTTGAACGTTCGACAGGTCCAGGGTCATCGTTTTTCATCAGAAAATTGATTTTTTGGACTCTACCAAAAAATATTCAACATGTCATTTGGATCGGGCCTCATGTTTAATAACCACTTTTAAAACCCTCACAGTGACCAAAATTGCCATTTTTACAGAGTTTTGCTTACTCAAAAGCTTTAATTTTGACCAATTTCAGGCACTGAAATGACTGTAAACTCACTTATTTTAGTTGAAAAAGTAATAATGCACATCCAACCGTCATTTAAAGTCAAAAGATTAAATGTTAAAATTTCATCAATATTGACCACTTTTTTGAACGTTCGACAGGTTCATCGTTTTTCATCAGAAAATAGATTTTTTGGACTCTACCAAAAATGATTCAAAATGTCATTGGGATCGGGCCTCATGTAGAATAACCACTTTTTAAACCCTCACAGTGACCAAAATTGCCATTTTTACAGAGTTTTGCTTACTCAAAGCTTCAATTTTGACCAATTTCAGGCACAGAAATGACTTTAAACACACTTATTTTAGTTGAAAAAGTAATAATTCACATCCAACCGTCATTTAAAGTCAAAAGATCAAATGTTAAAATTTCATCAATATTGACCACTTTTTTGAATGTTCGACAGGTCCGGGGTCATCGTTTTTCATCAGAAAATTGATTTTTTGGACTCTACTAAAAATAATCCAAATGTCATTTGGATCGGGCCTCATGTTGAATAACCACTTTTTAAACCCTCACAGTGACCAAAATTGCCATTTTTACAGAGTTTTCGCTTATTCAAAAGCTTCAATTTTGACCAATTTCAGGCACAAAAATGACTTTAAACACACTTATTTTAGTTGAAAAAGTAATAATTCACATCCAACCGTCATTTAAAGTCAAAAGATCAAATGTTAAAATTTCATCAATATTGACCACTTTTTTGAAAGTTCGAGAGGTCCGGGGTCATTGTTTTTCATCAGAAAATTGATTTTTTTTACTCTACCAGAAATGATTCAAAATGTCATTGGGATCGGGCCTCATGTTTAATAACCACTTTTAAAACCCTCACAGTGACCAAAATTGCCATTTTTACAGAGTTTTGCTTACTCAAAAGCTTTAATTTTGACCAATTTCAGGCACTGAAATGACTGTAAACTCACTTATTTTAGTTGAAAAAGTAATAATGCACATCCAACCGTCATTTAAAGTCAAAAGATTAAATGTTAAAATTTCATCAATATTGACCACTTTTTTGAACGTTCGACAGGTTCATCGTTTTTCATCAGAAAATAGATTTTTTGGACTCTACCAAAAATGATTCAAAATGTCATTGGGATCGGGCCTCATGTAGAATAACCACTTTTTAAACCCTCACAGTGACCAAAATTGCCATTTTTACTGAGTTTTTGCTTACTCAAAAGCTTCAATTTTGACCAATTTCAGGCACAGAAATGACTTTAAACACACTTATTTTAGTTGAACTGGTAATAATTCACATACAACCGTCATTTAAAGTCAAAAGATTAAATGTTAAATTTTCATCAATATTGACCATTTTTTGAACGTTCGACAGGTCCAGGGTCATCGTTTTTCATCAGAAAATTGATTTTTTTGGACTCTATCAAAAATGATTCAAAATGTCATTTGGATCGGGCCTCATGTTGAATAACCACTTTTTAAACCCTCACAGTGACCAAAATTGCCATTTTTACAGAGTTTTCGCTTATTCAAAAGCTTCAATTTTGACCAATTTCAGGCACAAAAATGACTTTAAACACACTTATTTTAGTTGAAAAAGTAATAATTCACATCCAACCGTCATTTAAAGTCAAAAGATCAAATGTTAAAATTTCATCAATATTGACCACTTTTTTGAAAGTTCGAGAGGTCCGGGGTCATTGTTTTTCATCAGAAAATTGATTTTTTTTTACTCTACCAGAAATGATTCAAAATGTCATTGGGATCGGGCCTCATGTAGAATAACCACTTTTTAAACCCTCACAGTGACCAAAATTGCCATTTTTACAGATTTTTGCTTACTCAAAAGTTTTAATTTTGACCAATTTCAGGCACAGAAGTGACTTTAAACACACTTATTTTAGTTGAACAGGTAATAATTCACATACAACCGTCATTTAAAGTCAAAAGATTAAATGTTAAATTTTCATCAATATTGACCATTTTTTGAACGTTCGACAGGTCCAGGGTCATTGTTTTTCATCAGAAAATTGATTTTTTTGGACTCTACCAGAAATGATTCAAAATGTCATTGGGATCGGGCCTCATGTAGAATAACCACTTTTTAAACCCTCACAGTGACCAAAATTGCCATTTTTACAGAGTTTTCGCTTACTCAAAAGCTTCAATTTTGACCAATTTCAGGCACAGAAATGACTTTAAACACACTTATTTTATTTGAAAAAGTAATAGTTCACATCCAACCGTCATTTAAAGTCAAAAGATTAAATGTTAAAATTTCATCAATATTGACCACTTTTTTGAAAGTTCGAGAGGTCCGGGGTCATTGTTTTCCATCAGAAAATTGATTTTTTGGACTCTACCAGAAATGATTCAAAATGTCATTGGGATCGGGCCTCATGTAGAATAACCACTTTTTAAACCCTCACAGTGACCAAAATTGCCATTTTTACAGAGTTTTGCTTACTCAAAAGCTTTAATTTTGACCAATTTCAGGCACAGAAGTGACTTTAAACACACTTATTATAGTTGAACAGGTAATAATTCACATACAACCGTCATTTAAAGTCAAAAGATTAAATGTTACATTTTCATCAATATTGACCATTTTTTGAACGTTCGACAGGTCCAGGGTCATCGTTTTTCATCAGAAAATTGATTTTTTGGACTCTACCAAAAATGATTCAAAATGTCATTTGGATCGGGCCTCAAGTTGAATAACCACTTTTTAAACCCTCACAGTGACCAAAATTGCCATTTTTACAGAGTTTTCGCTTACTCAAAAGCTTCAATTTTGACCAATTTCAGGCACAGAAATGACTTTAAACACACTTATTTTAGTTGAAAAAGTAATAATTCACATCCAACCATCATTTAAAGTCAAAAGATTAAATGTTAAAATTCCATCAATATTGACCACTTTTTTGAACGTTCGACAGGTCCGGGGTCATCGTTTTTCATCCGAAAATTGATTTTTTGGACTCTACCAGAAATGATTCAAAATGTCATTGGGATCGGGCCTCATGTAGAATAACCACTTTTTAAACCCTCACAGTGACCAAAATGGCCATTTTTACAGAGTTTTGCTTACTCAAAAGCTTTAATTTTGACCAATTTCAGGCACAGAAATTACTTTAAACACACTTATTTTAGTTGAACAGGTAATAATTCACATACAACCGTCATTTAAAGTCAAAAGATTAAATGTTAATTTTTCATCAATATTGACCATTTTTTGAACGTTCGACAGGTCCAGGGTCATCGTTTTTCATCAGAAAATTGATTTTTTGGACTCTACCAAAAATGATTCAAAATGTCATTTGGATCGGGCCTCATGTTTAATAACCACTTTTTAAACCCTCCCAGTGACCAAAATTGCCATTTTTACAGAGTTTTTGCTTACTCAAAAGCTTCAATTTTGACCAATTTCAGGCACAGAAATGACTTTAAACACACTTATTTTAGTTGAGAAGGTAATAATTCACATCCAACCGTCATTTAAAGTCAAAAGATTAAATGTTAAATTTTCATCAATATTGACCATTTTTTGAACGTTCGACAGGTCCAGGGTCATCGTTTTTCATCAGAAAATTGATTTATTGGACTCTACCAAAAATGATTCAACATGTCATTTGGATCGGGCCTCATGTTTAATAACCACTTTTAAAACCCTCACAGTGACCAAAATTGCCATTTTTACAGAGTTTTGCTTACTCAAAAGCTTTAATTTTGACCAATTTCAGGCACTGAAATGACTGTAAACTCACTTATTTTAGTTGAAAAAGTAATAATGCACATCCAACCGTCATTTAAAGTCAAAAGATTAAATGTTAAAATTTCATCAATATTGACCACTTTTTTGAACGTTCGACAGGTTCATCGTTTTTCATCAGAAAATAGATTTTTTGGACTCTACCAAAAATGATTCAAAATGTCATTGGGATCGGGCCTCATGTAGAATAACCACTTTTTAAACCCTCACAGTGACCAAAATTGCCATTTTTACAGAGTTTTGCTTACTCAAAGCTTCAATTTTGACCAATTTCAGGCACAGAAATGACTTTAAACACACTTATTTTAGTTGAAAAAGTAATAATTCACATCCAACCGTCATTTAAAGTCAAAAGATCAAATGTTAAAATTTCATCAATATCGACCACTTTTTTGAATGTTCGACAGGTCCGGGGTCATCGTTTTTCATCAGAAAATTGATTTTTTGGACTCTACTAAAAATAATCCAAATGTCATTTGGATCGGGCCTCATGTTGAATAACCACTTTTTAAACCCTCACAGTGACCAAAATTGCCATTTTTACTGAGTTTTTGCTTACTCAAAAGCTTCAATTTTGACCAATTTCAGGCACAGAAATGACTTTAAACACACTTATTTTAGTTGAACTGGTAATAATTCACATACAACCGTCATTTAAAGTCAAAAGATTAAATGTTAAATTTTCATCAATATTGACCATTTTTTGAACGTTCGACAGGTCCAGGGTCATCGTTTTTCATCAGAAAATTGATTTTTTTGGACTCTATCAAAAATGATTCAAAATGTCATTTGGATCGGGCCTCATGTTGAATAACCACTTTTTAAACCCTCACAGTGACCAAAATTGCCATTTTTACAGAGTTTTCGCTTATTCAAAAGCTTCAATTTTGACCAATTTCAGGCACAAAAATGACTTTAAACACACTTATTTTAGTTGAAAAAGTAATAATTCACATCCAACCGTCATTTAAAGTCAAAAGATCAAATGTTAAACTTTCATCAATATTGACCACTTTTTTGAAAGTTCGAGAGGTCCGGGGTCATTGTTTTTCATCAGAAAATTGATTTTTTTTACTCTACCAGAAATGATTCAAAATGTCATTGGGATCGGGCCTCATGTAGAATAACCACTTTTTAAACCCTCACAGTGACCAAAATTGCCATTTTTACAGATTTTTGCTTACTCAAAAGTTTTAATTTTGACCAATTTCAGGCACAGAAGTGACTTTAAACACACTTATTTTAGTTGAACAGGTAATAATTCACATACAACCGTCATTTAAAGTCAAAAGATTAAATGTTAAATTTTCATCAATATTGACCATTTTTTGAACGTTCGACAGGTCCAGGGTCATTGTTTTTCATCAGAAAATTGATTTTTTTGGACTCTACCAGAAATGATTCAAAATGTCATTGGGATCGGGCCTCATGTAGAATAACCACTTTTTAAACCCTCACAGTGACCAAAATTGCCATTTTTACAGAGTTTTCGCTTACTCAAAAGCTTCAATTTTGACCAATTTCAGGCACTGAAATGACTGTAAACTCACTTATTTCAGTTGAAAAAGTAATAATTCACATCCAACCGTCATTTAAAGTCAAAAGATTAAATGTTAAAATTTTATCAATATTGACCATTTTTTGAACGTTCGATAGGTCCAGGGTCATCGTTTTTCATCAGAAAATTGATTTTTTGGACTCTACCAAAAATGATTCAAAATGTCATTTGGATCGGGCCTCATGTTGAATAACCACTTTTTAAACCCTCACAGTGACCAAAATTGCCATTTTTACAGAGTTTTCGCTTACTCAGACGCTTCAATTTTGACCAATTTCAGGCACAAAAATGACTTTAAACACACTTATTTTAGTTGAAAAAGTAATAATTCACATCCAACCGTCATTTAAAGTCAAAAGATCAAATGTCAAAATTTCATCAATATTGACCACTTTTTTGAACGTTCGACAGGTCAGGGGTCACCGTTTTTCATCAGAAAATTGATTTTTTGGACTCTACTAAAAATAATCCAAATGTCATTTGGATCGGGCCTCATGTTGAATAACCACTTTTTAAACCCTCACAGTGACCAAAATTGCCATTTTTACAGAGTTTTCGCTTACTCAAAAGCTTCAATTTTGACCAATTTCAGGCACAGAAATGGCTTTAAACACACTTATTTTAGTTGAAAAAGTAATAATTCACATCCAACCATCATTTAAAGTCAAAAGATTAAATGTTAAATTTTCATCAATATTGACCATTTTTTGATTGTTCGACAGGTCCGGGGTCATCGTTTTTCATCAGAAAATTGAATTTTTTGGACTCTACCAAAAATGATTCAAAATGTCATTTGGATCGGGCCTCATGTTTAATAACCACTTTTTAAACCCTCACAGTGACCAAAATTGCCATTTTTTTCAGAGTTTTCTCTTACTCAAAAGCTTCAATTTTGACCAATTTCAGGCACAGAAATGACTTTAAACACACTTATTTTAGTTGAGAAGGTAATAATTCACATCCAACCGTCATTTAAAGTCAAAAGATTAAATGTTAAAATTTCATCAATATTGACCACTTTTTTGAAAGTTCGAGAGGTCCGGGGTCATTGTTTTCCATCAGAAAATTGATTTTTTGGACTCTACCAGAAATGATTGAAAATGTCATTGGGATCGGGCCTCATGTAGAATAACCACTTTTTAAACCCTCACAGTGACCAAAATTGCCATTTTTACAGAGTTTTGCTTACTCAAAAGCTTTAATTTTGACCAATTTCAGGCACAGAAGTGACTTTAAACACACTTATTTTAGTTGAACAGGTAATAATTCACATACAACCGTCATTTAAAGTCAAAAGATTAAATGTTAATTTTTCATCAATATTGACCATTTTTTGAACGTTCGACAGGTCCAGGGTCATCGTTTTTCATCAGAAAATTGATTTTTTGGACTCTACCAAAAATGATTCAAAATGTCATTTGGATCGGGCCTCATGTTTAATAACCACTTTTTAAACCCTCCCAGTGACCAAAATTGCCATTTTTACAGAGTTTTTGCTTACTCAAAAGCTTCAATTTTGACCAATTTCAGGCACAGAAATGACTTTAAACACACTTATTTTAGTTGAGAAGGTAATAATTTACATCCAACCGTCATTTAAAGTCAAAAGATTAAATGTTAAATTTTCATCAATATTGACCATTTTTTGAACGTTCGACAGGTCCAGGGTCATCGTTTTTCATCAGAAAATTGATTTATTGGACTCTACCAAAAATGATTCAACATGTCATTTGGATCGGGCCTCATGTTTAATAACCACTTTTTAAACCCTCACAGTGACCAAAATTGCCATTTTTACAGAGTTTTGCTTACTCAAAAGCTTTAATTTTGACCAATTTCAGGCACTGAAATGACTGTAAACTCACTTATTTTAGTTGAAAAAGTAATAATTCACATCCAACCGTCATTTAAAGTCAAAAGATTAAATGTTAAAATTTCATCAATATTGACCACTTTTTTGAACGTTCGACAGGTTCATCGTTTTTCATCAGAAAATAGATTTTTTGGACTCTACCAAAAATGATTCAAAATGTCATTGGGATCGGGCCTCATGTAGAATAATCACTTTTTAAACCCTCACAGTGACCAAAATTGCCATTTTTACAGAGTTTTGCTTACTCAAAGCTTCAATTTTGACCAATTTCAGGCACAGAAATGACTTTAAACACACTTATTTTAGTTGAGAAGGTAATAATTCACATACAACCATCATTTAAAGTCAAAAGATTAAATGTTAAATGTTCATCAATATTGACAATTTTTTGAACGTACGACAGGTCCGGGGTCATCGTTTTTCATCAGAAAATTGATTTTTTTGGACTCTACCAGAAATGATTCAAAATGTCATTGGGATCGGGCCTCATGTAGAATAACCACTTTTTAAACCCTCACAGTGACCAAAATTGCCATTTTTACAGAGTTTTCGCTTACTCAAAAGCTTCAATTTTGACCAATTTCAGGCACTGAAATGACTGTAAACTCACTTATTTCAGTTGAAAAAGTAATAATTCACATCCAACCGTCATTTAAAGTCAAAAGATTAAATGTTAAAATTTCATCAATATTGACAATTTTTTGAACGTTCGACAGGTCCAGGGTCATCGTTTTTCATCAGAAAATTGATTTTTTGCACTCTACCAAAAATGATTCAAAATGTCATTTGGATCGGGCCTCATGTTGAATAACCACTTTTTAAACCCTCACAGTGACCAAAATTGCCATTTTTACAGAGTTTTCGCTTATTCAAAAGCTTCAATTTTGACCAATTTCAGGCACAAAAATGACTTTAAACACACTTATTTTAGTTGAAAAAGTAATAATTCACATCCAACCGTCATTTAAAGTCAAAAGATCAAATGTTAAACTTTCATCAATATTGACCACTTTTTTGAAAGTTCGAGAGGTCCGGGGTCATTGTTTTTCATCAGAAAATTGATTTTTTTTACTCTACCAGAAATGATTCAAAATGTCATTGGGATCGGGCCTCATGTAGAATAACCACTTTTTAAACCCTCACAGTGACCAAAATTGCCATTTTTACAGATTTTTGCTTACTCAAAAGTTTTAATTTTGACCAATTTCAGGCACAGAAGTGACTTTAAACACACTTATTTTAGTTGAACAGGTAATAATTCACATACAACCGTCATTTAAAGTCAAAAGATTAAATGTTAAATTTTCATCAATATTGACCATTTTTTGAACGTTCGACAGGTCCAGGGTCATTGTTTTTCATCAGAAAATTGATTTTTTTGGACTCTACCAGAAATGATTCAAAATGTCATTGGGATCGGGCCTCATGTAGAATAACCACTTTTTAAACCCTCACAGTGACCAAAATTGCCATTTTTACAGAGTTTTCGCTTACTCAAAAGCTTCAATTTTGACCAATTTCAGGCACTGAAATGACTGTAAACTCACTTATTTCAGTTGAAAAAGTAATAATTCACATCCAACCGTCATTTAAAGTCAAAAGATTAAATGTTAAAATTTTATCAATATTGACCATTTTTTGAACGTTCGATAGGTCCAGGGTCATCGTTTTTCATCAGAAAATTGATTTTTTGGACTCTACCAAAAATGATTCAAAATGTCATTTGGATCGGGCCTCATGTTGAATAACCACTTTTTAAACCCTCACAGTGACCAAAATTGCCATTTTTACAGAGTTTTCGCTTACTCAGACGCTTCAATTTTGACCAATTTCAGGCACAAAAATGACTTTAAACACACTTATTTTAGTTGAAAAAGTAATAATTCACATCCAACCGTCATTTAAAGTCAAAAGATCAAATGTCAAAATTTCATCAATATTGACCACTTTTTTGAACGTTCGACAGGTCAGGGGTCACCGTTTTTCATCAGAAAATTGATTTTTTGGACTCTACTAAAAATAATCCAAATGTCATTTGGATCGGGCCTCATGTTGAATAACCACTTTTTAAACCCTCACAGTGACCAAAATTGCCATTTTTACAGAGTTTTCGCTTACTCAAAAGCTTCAATTTTGACCAATTTCAGGCACAGAAATGGCTTTAAACACACTTATTTTAGTTGAAAAAGTAATAATTCACATCCAACCATCATTTAAAGTCAAAAGATTAAATGTTAAATTTTCATCAATATTGACCATTTTTTGATTGTTCGACAGGTCCGGGGTCATCGTTTTTCATCAGAAAATTGAATTTTTTGGACTCTACCAAAAATGATTCAAAATGTCATTTGGATCGGGCCTCATGTTTAATAACCACTTTTTAAACCCTCACAGTGACCAAAATTGCCATTTTTTTCAGAGTTTTCTCTTACTCAAAAGCTTCAATTTTGACCAATTTCAGGCACAGAAATGACTTTAAACACACTTATTTTAGTTGAGAAGGTAATAATTCACATCCAACCGTCATTTAAAGTCAAAAGATTAAATGTTAAAATTTCATCAATATTGACCACTTTTTTGAAAGTTCGAGAGGTCCGGGGTCATTGTTTTCCATCAGAAAATTGATTTTTTGGACTCTACCAGAAATGATTCAAAATGTCATTGGGATCGGGCCTCATGTAGAATAACCACTTTTTAAACCCTCACAGTGACCAAAATTGCCATTTTTACAGAGTTTTGCTTACTCAAAAGCTTTAATTTTGACCAATTTCAGGCACAGAAGTGACTTTAAACACACTTATTTTAGTTGAACAGGTAATAATTCACATACAACCGTCATTTAAAGTCAAAAGATTAAATGTTACATTTTCATCAATATTGACCATTTTTTGAACGTTCGACAGGTCAAGGGTCATCGTTTTTCATCAGAAAATTGATTTTTTGGACTCTACCAAAAATGATTCAAAATGTCATTTGGATCGGGCCTCATGTTGAATAACCACTTTTTAAACCCTCACAGTGACCAAAATTGCCATTTTTACAGAGTTTTCGCTTACTCAAAAGCTTCAATTTTGACCAATTTCAGGCACAGAAATGACTTTAAACACACTTATTTTAGTTGAAAAAGTAATAATTCACATCCAACCATCATTTAAAGTCAAAAGATTAAATGTTAAAATTCCATCAATATTGACCACTTTTTTGAACGTTCGACAGGTCCGGGGTCATCGTTTTTCATCCGAAAATTGATTTTTTGGACTCTACCAGAAATGATTCAAAATGTCATTGGGATCGGGCCTCATGCAGAATAACCACTTTTTAAACCCTCACAGTGACCAAAATTGCCATTTTTACAGAGTTTTGCTTACTCAAAAGCTTTAATTTTGACCAATTTCAGGCACAGAAATGACTTTAAACACACTTATTTTAGTTGAACAGGTAATAATTCACATACAACCGTCATTTAAAGTCAAAAGATTAAATGTTAATTTTTCATCAATATTGACCATTTTTTGAACGTTCGACAGGTCCAGGGTCATCGTTTTTCATCAGAAAATTGATTTTTTGGACTCTACCAAAAATGATTCAAAATGTCATTTGGATCGGGCCTCATGTTTAATAACCACTTTTTAAACCCTCCCAGTGACCAAAATTGCCATTTTTACAGAGTTTTTGCTTACTCAAAAGCTTCAATTTTGACCAATTTCAGGCACAGAAATGACTTTAAACACACTTATTTTAGTTGAGAAGGTAATAATTTACATCCAACCGTCATTTAAAGTCAAAAGATTAAATGTTAAATTTTCATCAATATTGACCATTTTTTGAACGTTCGACAGGTCCAGGGTCATCGTTTTTCATCAGAAAATTGATTTATTGGACTCTACCAAAAATGATTCAACATGTCATTTGGATCGGGCCTCATGTTTAATAACCACTTTTTAAACCCTCACAGTGACCAAAATTGCCATTTTTACAGAGTTTTGCTTACTCAAAAGCTTTAATTTTGACCAATTTCAGGCACTGAAATGACTGTAAACTCACTTATTTTAGTTGAAAAAGTAATAATTCACATCCAACCGTCATTTAAAGTCAAAAGATTAAATGTTAAAATTTCATCAATATTGACCACTTTTTTGAACGTTCGACAGGTTCATCGTTTTTCATCAGAAAATAGATTTTTTGGACTCTACCAAAAATGATTCAAAATGTCATTGGGATCGGGCCTCATGTAGAATAATCACTTTTTAAACCCTCACAGTGACCAAAATTGCCATTTTTACAGAGTTTTGCTTACTCAAAGCTTCAATTTTGACCAATTTCAGGCACAGAAATGACTTTAAACACACTTATTTTAGTTGAGAAGGTAATAATTCACATACAACCATCATTTAAAGTCAAAAGATTAAATGTTAAATGTTCATCAATATTGACAATTTTTTGAACGTACGACAGGTCCGGGGTCATCGTTTTTCATCAGAAAATTGATTTTTTTGGACTCTACCAGAAATGATTCAAAATGTCATTGGGATCGGGCCTCATGTAGAATAACCACTTTTTAAACCCTCACAGTGACCAAAATTGCCATTTTTACAGAGTTTTCGCTTACTCAAAAGCTTCAATTTTGACCAATTTCAGGCACTGAAATGACTGTAAACTCACTTATTTCAGTTGAAAAAGTAATAATTCACATCCAACCGTCATTTAAAGTCAAAAGATTAAATGTTAAAATTTCATCAATATTGACAATTTTTTGAACGTTCGACAGGTCCAGGGTCATCGTTTTTCATCAGAAAATTGATTTTTTGCACTCTACCAAAAATGATTCAAAATGTCATTTGGATCGGGCCTCATGTTGAATAACCACTTTTTAAACCCTCACAGTGACCAAAATTGCCATTTTTACAAAGTTTTCGCTTACTCAAAAGCTTCAATTTTGACCAATTTCAGGCACAGAAATGGCTTTAAACACACTTATTTTAGTTGAAAAAGTAATAATTCACATCCAACCATCATTTAAAGTCAAAAGATTAAATGTTAAATTTTCATCAATATTGACCATTTTTTGAACGTTCGACAGCTCCGGGGTCATCGTTTTTCATCAGAAAATTGAATTTTTTGGACTCTACCAAAAATGATTCAAAATGTCATTTGGATCGGGCCTCATGTTTAATAACCACTTTTTAAACCCTCACAGTGACCAAAATTGCCATTTTTTTCAGAGTTTTCGCTTACTCAAAAGCTTCAATTTTGACCAATTTCAGGCACAGAAATGACTTTAAACACACTTATTTTAGTTGAACAGGTAATAATTCACATACAACCGTCATTTAAAGTCAAAAGATTAAATGTTAATTTTTCATCAATATTGACCATTTTTTGAACGTTCGACAGGTCCAGGGTCATCGTTTTTCATCAGAAAATTGATTTTTTGGACTCTACCAAAAATGATTCAAAATGTCATTTGGATCGGGCCTCATGTTTAATAACCACTTTTTAAACCCTCCCAGTGACAAAAATTGCCATTTTTACAGAGTTTTTGCTTACTCAAAAGCTTCAATTTTGACCAATTTCAGGCACAGAAATGACTTTAAACACACTTATTTTATTTGAAAAAGTAATAGTTCACATCCAACCGTCATTTAAAGTCAAAAGATTAAATGTTAAAATTTCATCAATATTGACCATTTTTTGAACGTTCGACAGGTCCAGGGTCATCGTTTTTCATCAGAAAATTGATTTTTTGGACTCTACCAAAAATGATTCAAAATGTCATTTGGATCGGGCCTCATGTTGAATAACCACTTTTTAAACCCTCACAGTGACCAAAATTGCCATTTTTACAGAGTTTTCGCTTACTCAAAAGCTTCAATTTTGACCAATTTCAGGCACAGAAATGACTTTAAACACACTTATTTTAGTTGAAAAAGTAATAATTCACATCCAACCATCATTTAAAGTCAAAAGATTAAATGTTAAAATTCCATCAATATTGACCACTTTTTTGAACGTTCGACAGGTCCGGGGTCATCGTTTTTCATCCGAATATTTATTTTTTGGACTCTACCAGAAATGATTCAAAATGTCATTGGGATCGGGCCTCATGTAGAATAACCACTTTTTAAACCCTCACAGTGACCAAAATTGCCATTTTTACAGAGTTTTGCTTACTCAAAAGCTTTAATTTTGACCAATTTCAGGCACAGAAATGACTTTAAACACACTTATTTTAGTTGAACAGGTAATAATTCACATACAACCGTCATTTAAAGTCAAAAGATTAAATGTTAATTTTTCATCAATATTGACCATTTTTTGAACGTTCGACAGGTCCAGGGTCATCGTTTTTCATCAGAAAATTGATTTTTTGGACTCTACCAAAAATGATTCAAAATGTCATTTGGATCGGGCCTCATGTTTAATAACCACTTTTTAAACCCTCCAAGTGACCAAAATTGCCATTTTTACAGAGTTTTTGCTTACTCAAAAGCTTCAATTTTGACCAATTTCAGGCACAGAAATGACTTTAAACACACCTATTTTAGTTGAGAAGGTAATAATTCACATCCAACCGTCATTTAAAGTCAAAAGATTAAATGTTAAATTTTCATCAATATTGACCATTTTTTGAACGTTCGACAGGTCCAGGGTCATCGTTTTTCATCAGAAAATTGATTTATTGGACTCTACCAAAAATGATTCAACATGTCATTTAGAGCGGGCCTCATGTTTAATAACCACTTTTTAAACCCTCACAGTGACCAAAATTGCCATTTTTACAGAGTTTTGCTTACTCAAAAGCTTTAATTTTGACCAATTTCAGGCACTGAAATGACTGTAAACTCACTTATTTTAGTTGAAAAAGTAATAATTCACATCCAACCGTCATTTAAAGTCAAAAGATTAAATGTTAAAATTTCATCAATATTGACCATTTTTTGAACGTTCGACAGGTCCAGGGTCATCGTTTTTCATCAGAAAATTGATTTTTTGCACTCTACCAAAAATGATTCAAAATGTCATTTGGATCGGGCCTCATGTTGAATAACCACTTTTTAAACCCTCACAGTGACCAAAATTGCCATTTTTACAGAGTTTTCGCTTACTCAGACGCTTCAATTTTGACCAATTTCAGGCACAAAAATGACTTTAAACACACTTATTTTAGTTGAAAAAGTAATAATTCACATCCAACCGTCATTTAAAGTCAAAAGATCAAATGTTAAAATTTCATCAATATTGACCACTTTTTTGAACGTTCGACAGGTCAGGGGTCACCGTTTTTCATCAGAAAATTGATTTTTTGGACTCTACTAAAAATAATCCAAATGTCATTTGGATCGGGCCTCATGTTGAATAACCACTTTTTAAACCCTCACAGTGACCAAAATTGCCATTTTTACAGAGTTTTCGCTTACTCAAAAGCTTCAATTTTGACCAATTTCAGGCACAGAAATGGCTTTAAACACACTTATTTTAGTTGAAAAAGTAATAATTCACATCCAACCATCATTTAAAGTCAAAAGATTAAATGTTAAATTTTCATCAATATTGACCATTTTTTGATTGTTCGACAGGTCCGGGGTCATCGTTTTTCATCAGAAAATTGAATTTTTTGGACTCTACCAAAAATGATTCAAAATGTCATTTGGATCGGGCCTCATGTTTAATAACCACTTTTTAAACCCTCACAGTGACCAAAATTGCCATTTTTTTCAGAGTTTTCGCTTACTCAAAAGCTTCAATTTTGACCAATTTCAGGCACAGAAATGACTTTAAACACACTTATTTTAGTTGAGAAGGTAATAATTCACATCCAACCGTCATTTAAAGTCAAAAGATTAAATGTTAAAATTTCATCAATATTGACCACTTTTTTGAAAGTTCGAGAGGTCCGGGGTCATTGTTTTCCATCAGAAAATTGATTTTTTGGACTCTACCAGAAATGATTCAAAATGTCATTGGGATCGGGCCTCATGTAGAATAACCACTTTTTAAACCCTCACAGTGACCAAAATTGCCATTTTTACAGAGTTTTGCTTACTCAAAAGCTTTAATTTTGACCAATTTCAGGCACAGAAATGACTTTAAACACACTTATTTTAGTTGAACAGGTAATAATTCACATACAACCGTCATTTAAAGTCAAAAGATTAAATGTTAATTTTTCATCAATATTGACCATTTTTTGAACGTTCGACAGGTCCAGGGTCATCGTTTTTCATCAGAAAATTGATTTTTTGGACTCTACCAAAAATGATTCAAAATGTCATTTGGATCGGGCCTCATGTTTAATAACCACTTTTTAAACCCTCCCAGTGACCAAAATTGCCATTTTTACAGAGTTTTTGCTTACTCAAAAGCTTCAATTTTGACCAATTTCAGGCACAGAAATGACTTTAAACACACTTATTTTAGTTGAGAAGGTAATAATTTACATCCAACCGTCATTTAAAGTCAAAAGATTAAATGTTAAATTTTCATCAATATTGACCATTTTTTGAACGTTCGACAGGTCCAGGGTCATCGTTTTTCATCAGAAAATTGATTTATTGGACTCTACCAAAAATGATTCAACATGTCATTTGGATCGGGCCTCATGTTTAATAACCACTTTTTAAACCCTCACAGTGACCAAAATTGCCATTTTTACAGAGTTTTGCTTACTCAAAAGCTTTAATTTTGACCAATTTCAGGCACTGAAATGACTGTAAACTCACTTATTTTAGTTGAAAAAGTAATAATTCACATCCAACCGTCATTTAAAGTCAAAAGATTAAATGTTAAAATTTCATCAATATTGACCACTTTTTTGAACGTTCGACAGGTTCATCGTTTTTCATCAGAAAATAGATTTTTTGGACTCTACCAAAAATGATTCAAAATGTCATTGGGATCGGGCCTCATGTAGAATAATCACTTTTTAAACCCTCACAGTGACCAAAATTGCCATTTTTACAGAGTTTTGCTTACTCAAAGCTTCAATTTTGACCAATTTCAGGCACAGAAATGACTTTAAACACACTTATTTTAGTTGAGAAGGTAATAATTCACATACAACCATCATTTAAAGTCAAAAGATTAAATGTTAAATGTTCATCAATATTGACAATTTTTTGAACGTACGACAGGTCCGGGGTCATCGTTTTTCATCAGAAAATTGATTTTTTTGGACTCTACCAGAAATGATTCAAAATGTCATTGGGATCGGGCCTCATGTAGAATAACCACTTTTTAAACCCTCACAGTGACCAAAATTGCCATTTTTACAGAGTTTTCGCTTACTCAAAAGCTTCAATTTTGACCAATTTCAGGCACTGAAATGACTGTAAACTCACTTATTTCAGTTGAAAAAGTAATAATTCACATCCAACCGTCATTTAAAGTCAAAAGATTAAATGTTAAAATTTCATCAATATTGACAATTTTTTGAACGTTCGACAGGTCCAGGGTCATCGTTTTTCATCAGAAAATTGATTTTTTGCACTCTACCAAAAATGATTCAAAATGTCATTTGGATCGGGCCTCATGTTGAATAACCACTTTTTAAACCCTCACAGTGACCAAAATTGCCATTTTTACAGAGTTTTCGCTTACTCAAAAGCTTCAATTTTGACCAATTTCAGGCACAGAAATGGCTTTAAACACACTTATTTTAGTTGAAAAAGTAATAATTCACATCCAACCATCATTTAAAGTCAAAAGATTAAATGTTAAATTTTCATCAATATTGACCATTTTTTGAACGTTCGACAGCTCCGGGGTCATCGTTTTTCATCAGAAAATTGAATTTTTTGGACTCTACCAAAAATGATTCAAAATGTCATTTGGATCGGGCCTCATGTTTAATAACCACTTTTTAAACCCTCACAGTGACCAAAATTTCCATTTTTTTCAGAGTTTTCGCTTACTCAAAAGCTTCAATTTTGACCAATTTCAGGCACAGAAATGACTTTAAACACACTTATTTTAGTTGAACAGGTAATAATTCACATACAACCGTCATTTAAAGTCAAAAGATTAAATGTTAATTTTTCATCAATATTGACCATTTTTTGAACGTTCGACAGGTCCAGGGTCATCGTTTTTCATCAGAAAATTGATTTTTTGGACTCTACCAAAAATGATTCAAAATGTCATTTGGATCGGGCCTCATGTTTAATAACCACTTTTTAAACCCTCCAAGTGACCAAAATTGCCATTTTTACAGAGTTTTTGCTTACTCAAAAGCTTCAATTTTGACCAATTTCAGGCACAGAAATGACTTTAAACACACCTATTTTAGTTGAGAAGGTAATAATTCACATCCAACCGTCATTTAAAGTCAAAAGATTAAATGTTAAATTTTCATCAATATTGACCATTTTTTGAACGTTCGACAGGTCCAGGGTCATCGTTTTTCATCAGAAAATTGATTTATTGGACTCTACCAAAAATGATTCAACATGTCATTTAGAGCGGGCCTCATGTTTAATAACCACTTTTTAAACCCTCACAGTGACCAAAATTGCCATTTTTACAGAGTTTTGCTTACTCAAAAGCTTTAATTTTGACCAATTTCAGGCACTGAAATGACTGTAAACTCACTTATTTTAGTTGAAAAAGTAATAATTCACATCCAACCGTCATTTAAAGTCAAAAGATTAAATGTTAAAATTTCATCAATATTGACCATTTTTTGAACGTTCGACAGGTCCAGGGTCATCGTTTTTCATCAGAAAATTGATTTTTTGCACTCTACCAAAAATGATTCAAAATGTCATTTGGATCGGGCCTCATGTTGAATAACCACTTTTTAAACCCTCACAGTGACCAAAATTGCCATTTTTACAGAGTTTTCGCTTACTCAGACGCTTCAATTTTGACCAATTTCAGGCACAAAAATGACTTTAAACACACTTATTTTAGTTGAAAAAGTAATAATTCACATCCAACCGTCATTTAAAGTCAAAAGATCAAATGTTAAAATTTCATCAATATTGACCACTTTTTTGAACGTTCGACAGGTCAGGGGTCACCGTTTTTCATCAGAAAATTGATTTTTTGGACTCTACTAAAAATAATCCAAATGTCATTTGGATCGGGCCTCATGTTGAATAACCACTTTTTAAACCCTCACAGTGACCAAAATTGCCATTTTTACAGAGTTTTCGCTTACTCAAAAGCTTCAATTTTGACCAATTTCAGGCACAGAAATGGCTTTAAACACACTTATTTTAGTTGAAAAAGTAATAATTCACATCCAACCATCATTTAAAGTCAAAAGATTAAATGTTAAATTTTCATCAATATTGACCATTTTTTGATTGTTCGACAGGTCCGGGGTCATCGTTTTTCATCAGAAAATTGAATTTTTTGGACTCTACCAAAAATGATTCAAAATGTCATTTGGATCGGGCCTCATGTTTAATAACCACTTTTTAAACCCTCACAGTGACCAAAATTGCCATTTTTTTCAGAGTTTTCGCTTACTCAAAAGCTTCAATTTTGACCAATTTCAGGCACAGAAATGACTTTAAACACACTTATTTTAGTTGAGAAGGTAATAATTCACATCCAACCGTCATTTAAAGTCAAAAGATTAAATGTTAAAATTTCATCAATATTGACCACTTTTTTGAAAGTTCGAGAGGTCCGGGGTCATTGTTTTCCATCAGAAAATTGATTTTTTGGACTCTACCAGAAATGATTCAAAATGTCATTGGGATCGGGCCTCATGTAGAATAACCACTTTTTAAACCCTCACAGTGACCAAAATTGCCATTTTTACAGAGTTTTGCTTACTCAAAAGCTTTAATTTTGACCAATTTCAGGCACAGAAATGACTTTAAACACACTTATTTTAGTTGAACAGGTAATAATTCACATACAACCGTCATTTAAAGTCAAAAGATTAAATGTTAATTTTTCATCAATATTGACCATTTTTTGAACGTTCGACAGGTCCAGGGTCATCGTTTTTCATCAGAAAATTGATTTTTTGGACTCTACCAAAAATGATTCAAAATGTCATTTGGATCGGGCCTCATGTTTAATAACCACTTTTTAAACCCTCCCAGTGACCAAAATTGCCATTTTTACAGAGTTTTTGCTTACTCAAAAGCTTCAATTTTGACCAATTTCAGGCACAGAAATGACTTTAAACACACTTATTTTAGTTGAGAAGGTAATAATTTACATCCAACCGTCATTTAAAGTCAAAAGATTAAATGTTAAATTTTCATCAATATTGACCATTTTTTGAACGTTCGACAGGTCCAGGGTCATCGTTTTTCATCAGAAAATTGATTTATTGGACTCTACCAAAAATGATTCAACATGTCATTTGGATCGGGCCTCATGTTTAATAACCACTTTTTAAACCCTCACAGTGACCAAAATTGCCATTTTTACAGAGTTTTGCTTACTCAAAAGCTTTAATTTTGACCAATTTCAGGCACTGAAATGACTGTAAACTCACTTATTTTAGTTGAAAAAGTAATAATTCACATCCAACCGTCATTTAAAGTCAAAAGATTAAATGTTAAAATTTCATCAATATTGACCACTTTTTTGAACGTTCGACAGGTTCATCGTTTTTCATCAGAAAATAGATTTTTTGGACTCTACCAAAAATGATTCAAAATGTCATTGGGATCGGGCCTCATGTAGAATAATCACTTTTTAAACCCTCACAGTGACCAAAATTGCCATTTTTACAGAGTTTTGCTTACTCAAAGCTTCAATTTTGACCAATTTCAGGCACAGAAATGACTTTAAACACACTTATTTTAGTTGAGAAGGTAATAATTCACATACAACCATCATTTAAAGTCAAAAGATTAAATGTTAAATGTTCATCAATATTGACAATTTTTTGAACGTACGACAGGTCCGGGGTCATCGTTTTTCATCAGAAAATTGATTTTTTTGGACTCTACCAGAAATGATTCAAAATGTCATTGGGATCGGGCCTCATGTAGAATAACCACTTTTTAAACCCTCACAGTGACCAAAATTGCCATTTTTACAGAGTTTTCGCTTACTCAAAAGCTTCAATTTTGACCAATTTCAGGCACTGAAATGACTGTAAACTCACTTATTTCAGTTGAAAAAGTAATAATTCACATCCAACCGTCATTTAAAGTCAAAAGATTAAATGTTAAAATTTCATCAATATTGACAATTTTTTGAACGTTCGACAGGTCCAGGGTCATCGTTTTTCATCAGAAAATTGATTTTTTGCACTCTACCAAAAATGATTCAAAATGTCATTTGGATCGGGCCTCATGTTGAATAACCACTTTTTAAACCCTCACAGTGACCAAAATTGCCATTTTTACAGAGTTTTCGCTTACTCAAAAGCTTCAATTTTGACCAATTTCAGGCACAGAAATGGCTTTAAACACACTTATTTTAGTTGAAAAAGTAATAATTCACATCCAACCATCATTTAAAGTCAAAAGATTAAATGTTAAATTTTCATCAATATTGACCATTTTTTGAACGTTCGACAGCTCCGGGGTCATCGTTTTTCATCAGAAAATTGAATTTTTTGGACTCTACCAAAAATGATTCAAAATGTCATTTGGATCGGGCCTCATGTTTAATAACCACTTTTTAAACCCTCACAGTGACCAAAATTTCCATTTTTTTCAGAGTTTTCGCTTACTCAAAAGCTTCAATTTTGACCAATTTCAGGCACAGAAATGACTTTAAACACACTTATTTTAGTTGAACAGGTAATAATTCACATACAACCGTCATTTAAAGTCAAAAGATTAAATGTTAATTTTTCATCAATATTGACCATTTTTTGAACGTTCGACAGGTCCAGGGTCATCGTTTTTCATCAGAAAATTGATTTTTTGGACTCTACCAAAAAATGATTCAAAATGTCATTTGGATCGGGCCTCATGTTTAATAACCACTTTTTAAACCCTCCCAGTGACAAAAATTGCCATTTTTACAGAGTTTTTGCTTACTCAAAAGCTTCAATTTTGACCAATTTCAGGCACAGAAATGACTTTAAACACACTTATTTTATTTGAAAAAGTAATAGTTCACATCCAACCGTCATTTAAAGTCAAAAGATTAAATGTTAAAATTTCATCAATATTGACCATTTTTTGAACGTTCGACAGGTCCAGGGTCATCGTTTTTCATCAGAAAATTGATTTTTTGGACTCTACCAAAAATGATTCAAAATGTCATTTGGATCGGGCCTCATGTTGAATAACCACTTTTTAAACCCTCACAGTGACCAAAATTGCCATTTTTACAGAGTTTTCGCTTACTCAAAAGCTTCAATTTTGACCAATTTCAGGCACAGAAATGACTTTAAACACACTTATTTTAGTTGAAAAAGTAATAATTCACATCCAACCATCATTTAAAGTCAAAAGATTAAATGTTAAAATTCCATCAATATTGACCACTTTTTTGAACGTTCGACAGGTCCGGGGTCATCGTTTTTCATCCGAATATTTATTTTT
Source organism: Lissotriton helveticus (assembly GCF_964261635.1). Taxonomy (NCBI): domain Eukaryota; kingdom Metazoa; phylum Chordata; class Amphibia; order Caudata; family Salamandridae; genus Lissotriton; species Lissotriton helveticus. The sequence goes on from NW_027612006.1 coordinate 466,985, forward strand.
TGGACTCTACCAGAAATGATTCAAAATGTCATTGGGATCGGGCCTCATGTAGAATAACCACTTTTTAAACCCTCACAGTGACCAAAATTGCCATTTTTACAGAGTTTTGCTTACTCAAAAGCTTTAATTTTGACCAATTTCAGGCACAGAAATGACTTTAAACACACTTATTTTAGTTGAACAGGTAATAATTCACATACAACCGTCATTTAAAGTCAAAAGATTAAATGTTAATTTTTCATCAATATTGACCATTTTTTGAACGTTCGACAGGTCCAGGGTCATCGTTTTTCATCAGAAAATTGATTTTTTGGACTCTACCAAAAATGATTCAAAATGTCATTTGGATCGGGCCTCATGTTTAATAACCACTTTTTAAACCCTCCCAGTGACCAAAATTGCCATTTTTACAGAGTTTTTGCTTACTCAAAAGCTTCAATTTTGACCAATTTCAGGCACAGAAATGACTTTAAACACACTTATTTTAGTTGAGAAGGTAATAATTCACATCCAACCGTCATTTAAAGTCAAAAGATTAAATGTTAAATTTTCATCAATATTGACCATTTTTTGAACGTTCGACAGGTCCAGGGTCATCGTTTTTCATCAGAAAATTGATTTATTGGACTCTACCAAAAATGATTCAACATGTCATTTGGAGCGGGCCTCATGTTTAATAACCACTTTTTAAACCCTCACAGTGACCAAAATTGCCATTTTTACAGAGTTTTGCTTACTCAAAAGCTTTAATTTTGACCAATTTCAGGCACTGAAATGACTGTAAACTCACTTATTTTAGTTGAAAAAGTAATAATTCACATCCAACCGTCATTTAAAGTCAAAAGATTAAATGTTAAAATTTCATCAATATTGACCACTTTTTTGAACGTTCGACAGGTTCATCGTTTTTCATCAGAAAATAGATTTTTTGGACTCTACCAAAAATGATTCAAAATGTCATTTGGATCGGGCCTCATGTTGAATAACCACTTTTTAAACCCTCACAGTGACCAAAATTGCCATTTTTACAGAGTTTTCGCTTACTCAAAAGCTTCAATTTTGACCAATTTCAGGCACAGAAATGACTTTAAACACACTTATTTTAGTTGAAAAAGTAATAATTCACATCCAACCATCATTTAAAGTCAAAAGATTAAATGTTAAAATTCCATCAATATTGACCACTTTTTTGAACGTTCGACAGGTCCGGGGTCATCGTTTTTCATCCGAATATTTATTTTTTGGACTCTACCAGAAATGATTCAAAATGTCATTGGGATCGGGCCTCATGTAGAATAACCACTTTTTAAACCCTCACAGTGACCAAAATTGCCATTTTTACAGAGTTTTGCTTACTCAAAAGCTTTAATTTTGACCAATTTCAGGCACAGAAATGACTTTAAACACACTTATTTTAGTTGAACAGGTAATAATTCACATACAACCGTCATTTAAAGTCAAAAGATTAAATGTTAATTTTTCATCAATATTGACCATTTTTTGAACGTTCGACAGGTCCAGGGTCATCGTTTTTCATCAGAAAATTGATTTTTTGGACTCTACCAAAAATGATTCAAAATGTCATTTGGATCGGGCCTCATGTTTAATAACCACTTTTTAAACCCTCCCAGTGACCAAAATTGCCATTTTTACAGAGTTTTTGCTTACTCAAAAGCTTCAATTTTGACCAATTTCAGGCACAGAAATGACTTTAAACACACTTATTTTAGTTGAGAAGGTAATAATTCACATCCAACCGTCATTTAAAGTCAAAAGATTAAATGTTAAATTTTCATCAATATTGACCATTTTTTGAACGTTCGACAGGTCCAGGGTCATCGTTTTTCATCAGAAAATTGATTTATTGGACTCTACCAAAAATGATTCAACATGTCATTTGGAGCGGGCCTCATGTTTAATAACCACTTTTTAAACCCTCACAGTGACCAAAATTGCCATTTTTACAGAGTTTTGCTTACTCAAAAGCTTTAATTTTGACCAATTTCAGGCACTGAAATGACTGTAAACTCACTTATTTTAGTTGAAAAAGTAATAATTCACATCCAACCGTCATTTAAAGTCAAAAGATTAAATGTTAAAATTTCATCAATATTGACCACTTTTTTGAACGTTCGACAGGTTCATCGTTTTTCATCAGAAAATAGATTTTTTGGACTCTACCAAAAATGATTCAAAATGTCATTGGGATCGGGCCTCATGTAGAATAACCACTTTTTAAACCCTCACCGTGACCAAAATTGCCATTTTTACAGAGTTTTGCTTACTCAAAGCTTCAATTTTGACCAATTTCAGGCACAGAAATGACTTTAAACACACTTATTTTAGTTGAGAAGGTAATAATTCACATACAACCATCATTTAAAGTCAAAAGATTAAATGTTAAATGTTCATCAATATTGACAATTTTTTGAACGTACGACAGGTCCGGGGTCATCGTTTTTCATCAGAAAATTGATTTTTTGGACTCTACCAAAAATGATTCAAAATGTCATTTGGATCGGGCCTCATGTTGAATAACCACTTTTTAAACCCTCACAGTGACCAAAATTGCCATTTTTACAGAGTTTTCGCTTACTCAGACGCTTCAATTTTGACCAATTTCAGGCACAAAAATGACTTTAAACACACTTATTTTAGTTGAAAAAGTAATAATTCACATCCAACCGTCATTTAAAGTCAAAAGATCAAATGTTAAAATTTCATCAATATTGACCACTTTTTTGAATGTTCGACAGGTCCGGGGTCATCGTTTTTCATCAGAAAATTGATTTTTTGGACTCTACTAAAAATAATCCAAATGTCATTTGGATCGGGCCTCATGTTGAATAACCACTTTTTAAACCCTCACAGTGACCAAAATTGCCATTTTTACTGAGTTTTTGCTTACTCAAAAGCTTCAATTTTGACCAATTTCAGGCACAGAAATGACTTTAAACACACTTATTTTAGTTGAAAAAGTAATATTTCACATCCAACCGTCATTTAAAGTCAAAAGATTAAATGTTAAAATTTCATCAATATTGACCACTTTTTTGAAAGTTCGAGAGGTCCGGGGTCATTGTTTTTCATCAGAAAATTGATTTTTTTGACTCTACCAGAAATGATTCAAAATGTCATTGGGATCGGGCCTCATGTAGAATAACCACTTTTTAAACCCTCACAGTGACCAAAATTGCCATTTTTACAGAATTTTGCTTACTCAAAAGTTTTAATTTTGACCAATTTCAGGCACAGAAGTGACTTTAAACACACTTATTTTAGTTGAACAGGTAATAATTCACATACAACCGTCATTTAAAGTCAAAAGATTAAATGTTAAATTTTCATCAATATTGACCATTTTTTGAACGTTCAACAGGTCCAGGGTCATCGTTTTTCATCAGAAAATTGATTTTTTGCACTCTACCAAAAATGATTCAAAATGTCATTTGGATCGGGCCTCATGTTGAATAACCACTTTTTAAACCCTCACAGTGACCAAAATTGCCATTTTTACAGAGTTTTCGCTTACTCAGACGCTTCAATTTTGACCAATTTCAGGCACAAAAATGACTTTAAACACACTTATTTTAGTTGAAAAAGTAATAATTCACATCCAACCGTCATTTAAAGTCAAAAGATCAAATGTTAAAATTTCATCAATATTGACCACTTTTTTGAACGTTCGACAGGTCAGGGGTCACCGTTTTTCATCAGAAAATTGATTTTTTGGACTCTACTAAAAATAATCCAAATGTCATTTGGATCGGGCCTCATGTTGAATAACCACTTTTTAAACCCTCACAGTGACCAAAATTGCCATTTTTACAGAGTTTTCGCTTACTCAAAAGCTTCAATTTTGACCAATTTCAGGCACAGAAATGGCTTTAAACACACTTATTTTAGTTGAAAAAGTAATAATTCACATCCAACCATCATTTAAAGTCAAAAGATTAAATGTTAAATTTTCATCAATATTGACCATTTTTTGATTGTTCGACAGGTCCGGGGTCATCGTTTTTCATCAGAAAATTGAATTTTTTGGACTCTACCAAAAATGATTCAAAATGTCATTTGGATCGGGCCTCATGTTTAATAACCACTTTTTAAACCCTCACAGTGACCAAAATTGCCATTTTTTTCAGAGTTTTCGCTTACTCAAAAGCTTCAATTTTGACCAATTTCAGGCACAGAAATGACTTTAAACACACTTATTTTAGTTGAGAAGGTAATAATTCACATCCAACCGTCATTTAAAGTCAAAAGATTAAATGTTAAAATTTCATCAATATTGACCACTTTTTTGAAAGTTCGAGAGGTCCGGGGTCATTGTTTTCCATCAGAAAATTGATTTTTTGGACTCTACCAGAAATGATTCAAAATGTCATTGGGATCGGGCCTCATGTAGAATAACCACTTTTTAAACCCTCACAGTGACCAAAATTGCCATTTTTACAGAGTTTTGCTTACTCAAAAGCTTTAATTTTGACCAATTTCAGGCACAGAAGTGACTTTAAACACACTTATTTTAGTTGAACAGGTAATAATTCACATACAACCGTCATTTAAAGTCAAAAGATTAAATGTTACATTTTCATCAATATTGACCATTTTTTGAACGTTCGACAGGTCAAGGGCCATCGTTTTTCATCAGAAAATTGATTTTTTGGACTCTACCAAAAATAATTCAAAATGTCATTTGGATCGGGCCTCATGTTGAATAACCACTTTTTAAACCCTCACAGTGACCAAAATTGCCATTTTTACAGAGTTTTCGCTTACTCAAAAGCTTCAATATTGACCAATTTCAGGCACAGAAATGACTTTAAACACACTTATTTTAGTTGAAAAAGTAATAATTCACATCCAACCATCATTTAAAGTCAAAAGATTAAATGTTAAAATTCCATCAATATTGACCACTTTTTTGAACGTTCGACAGGTCCGGGGTCATCGTTTTTCATCCGAAAATTGATTTTTTGGACTCTACCAGAAATGATTCAAAATGTCATTGGGATCGGGCCTCATGTAGAATAACCACTTTTTAAACCCTCACAGTGACCAAAATTGCCATTTTTACAGAGTTTTGCTTACTCAAAAGCTTTAATTTTGACCAATTTCAGGCACAGAAATGACTTTAAACACACTTATTTTAGTTGAACAGGTAATAATTCACATACAACCGTCATTTAAAGTCAAAAGATTAAATGTTAATTTTTCATCAATATTGACCATTTTTTGAACGTTCGACAGGTCCAGGGTCATCGTTTTTCATCAGAAAATTGATTTTTTGGACTCTACCAAAAATGATTCAAAATGTCATTTGGATCGGGCCTCATGTTTAATAACCACTTTTTAAACCCTCCCAGTGACCAAAATTGCCATTTTTACAGAGTTTTTGCTTACTCAAAAGCTTCAATTTTGACCAATTTCAGGCACAGAAATGACTTTAAACACACTTATTTTAGTTGAGAAGGTAATAATTTACATCCAACCGTCATTTAAAGTCAAAAGATTAAATGTTAAATTTTCATCAATATTGACCATTTTTTGAACGTTCGACAGGTCCAGGGTCATCGTTTTTCATCAGAAAATTGATTAATTGGACTCTACCAAAAATGATTCAACATGTCATTTGGATCGGGCCTCATGTTTAATAACCACTTTTTAAACCCTCACAGTGACCAAAATTGCCATTTTTACAGAGTTTTGCTTACTCAAAAGCTTTAATTTTGACCAATTTCAGGCACTGAAATGACTGTAAACTCACTTATTTTAGTTGAAAAAGTAATAATTCACATCCAACCGTCATTTAAAGTCAAAAGATTAAATGTTAAAATTTCATCAATATTGACCACTTTTTTGAACGTTCGACAGGTTCATCGTTTTTCATCAGAAAATAGATTTTTTGGACTCTACCAAAAATGATTCAAAATGTCATTGGGATCGGGCCTCATGTAGAATAATCACTTTTTAAACCCTCACAGTGACCAAAATTGCCATTTTTACAGAGTTTTGCTTACTCAAAGCTTCAATTTTGACCAATTTCAGGCACAGAAATGACTTTAAACACACTTATTTTAGTTGAGAAGGTAATAATTCACATACAACCATCATTTAAAGTCAAAAGATTAAATGTTAAATGTTCATCAATATTGACAATTTTTTGAACGTACGACAGGTCCGGGGTCATCGTTTTTCATCAGAAAATTGATTTTTTTGGACTCTACCAGAAATGATTCAAAATGTCATTGGGATCGGGCCTCATGTAGAATAACCACTTTTTAAACCCTCACAGTGACCAAAATTGCCATTTTTACAGAGTTTTCGCTTACTCAAAAGCTTCAATTTTGACCAATTTCAGGCACTGAAATGACTGTAAACTCACTTATTTCAGTTGAAAAAGTAATAATTCACATCCAACCGTCATTTAAAGTCAAAAGATTAAATGTTAAAATTTCATCAATATTGACCATTTTTTGAACGTTCGACAGGTCCAGGGTCATCGTTTTTCATCAGAAAATTGATTTTTTGCACTCTACCAAAAATGATTCAAAATGTCATTTGGATCGGGCCTCATGTTGAATAACCACTTTTTAAACCCTCACAGTGACCAAAATTGCCATTTTTACAGAGTTTTCGCTTACTCAAAAGCTTCAATTTTGACCAATTTCAGGCACAGAAATGGCTTTAAACACACTTATTTTAGTTGAAAAAGTAATAATTCACATCCAACCATCATTTAAAGTCAAAAGATTAAATGTTAAATTTTCATCAATATTGACCATTTTTTGAACGTTCGACAGCTCCGGGGTCATCGTTTTTCATCAGAAAATTGAATTTTTTGGACTCTACCAAAAATGATTCAAAATGTAATTTGGATCGGGCCTCATGTTTAATAACCACTTTTTAAACCCTCACAGTGACCAAAATTGCCATTTTTTTCAGAGTTTTCGCTTACTCAAAAGCTTCAATTTTGACCAATTTCAGGCACAGAAATGACTTTAAACACACTTATTTTAGTTGAACAGGTAATAATTCACATACAACCGTCATTTAAAGTCAAAAGATTAAATGTTAATTTTTCATCAATATTGACCATTTTTTGAACGTTCGACAGGTCCAGGGTCATCGTTTTTCATCAGAAAATTGATTTTTTGGACTCTACCAAAAATGATTCAAAATGTCATTTGGATCGGGCCTCATGTTTAATAACCACTTTTTAAACCCTCCCAGTGACAAAAATTGCCATTTTTACAGAGTTTTTGCTTACTCAAAAGCTTCAATTTTGACCAATTTCAGGCACAGAAATGACTTTAAACACACTTATTTTATTTGAAAAAGTAATAGTTCACATCCAACCGTCATTTAAAGTCAAAAGATTAAATGTTAAAATTTCATCAATATTGACCATTTTTTGAACGTTCAACAGGTCCAGGGTCATCGTTTTTCATCAGAAAATTGATTTTTTGCACTCTACCAAAAATGATTCAAAATGTCATTTGGATCGGGCCTCATGTTGAATAACCACTTTTTAAACCCTCACAGTGACCAAAATTGCCATTTTTACAGAGTTTTCGCTTACTCAGACGCTTCAATTTTGACCAATTTCAGGCACAAAAATGACTTTAAACACACTTATTTTAGTTGAAAAAGTAATAATTCACATCCAACCGTCATTTAAAGTCAAAAGATCAAATGTTAAAATTTCATCAATATTGACCACTTTTTTGAACGTTCGACAGGTCAGGGGTCACCGTTTTTCATCAGAAAATTGATTTTTTGGACTCTACTAAAAATAATCCAAATGTCATTTGGATCGGGCCTCATGTTGAATAACCACTTTTTAAACCCTCACAGTGACCAAAATTGCCATTTTTACAGAGTTTTCGCTTACTCAAAAGCTTCAATTTTGACCAATTTCAGGCACAGAAATGGCTTTAAACACACTTATTTTAGTTGAAAAAGTAATAATTCACATCCAACCATCATTTAAAGTCAAAAGATTAAATGTTAAATTTTCATCAATATTGACCATTTTTTGATTGTTCGACAGGTCCGGGGTCATCGTTTTTCATCAGAAAATTGAATTTTTTGGACTCTACCAAAAATGATTCAAAATGTCATTTGGATCGGGCCTCATGTTTAATAACCACTTTTTAAACCCTCACAGTGACCAAAATTGCCATTTTTTTCAGAGTTTTCGCTTACTCAAAAGCTTCAATTTTGACCAATTTCAGGCACAGAAATGACTTTAAACACACTTATTTTAGTTGAGAAGGTAATAATTCACATCCAACCGTCATTTAAAGTCAAAAGATTAAATGTTAAAATTTCATCAATATTGACCACTTTTTTGAAAGTTCGAGAGGTCCGGGGTCATTGTTTTCCATCAGAAAATTGATTTTTTGGACTCTACCAGAAATGATTCAAAATGTCATTGGGATCGGGCCTCATGTAGAATAACCACTTTTTAAACCCTCACAGTGACCAAAATTGCCATTTTTACAGAGTTTTGCTTACTCAAAAGCTTTAATTTTGACCAATTTCAGGCACAGAAGTGACTTTAAACACACTTATTTTAGTTGAACAGGTAATAATTCACATACAACCGTCATTTAAAGTCAAAAGATTAAATGTTACATTTTCATCAATATTGACCATTTTTTGAACGTTCGACTCATCGTTTTTCATCAGAAAATTGATTTTTTGGACTCTACCAAAAATAATTCAAAATGTCATTTGGATCGGGCCTCATGTTGAATAACCACTTTTTAAACCCTCACAGTGACCAAAATTGCCATTTTTACAGAGTTTTCGCTTACTCAAAAGCTTCAATTTTGACCAATTTCAGGCACAGAAATGACTTTAAACACACTTATTTTAGTTGAAAAAGTAATAATTCACATCCAACCATCATTTAAAGTCAAAAGATTAAATGTTAAAATTCCATCAATATTGACCACTTTTTTGAACGTTCGACAGGTCCGGGGTCATCGTTTTTCATCCGAAAATTGATTTTTTGGACTCTACCAGAAATGATTCAAAATGTCATTGGGATCGGGCCTCATGTAGAATAACCACTTTTTAAACCCTCACAGTGACCAAAATTGCCATTTTTACAGAGTTTTGCTTACTCAAAAGCTTTAATTTTGACCAATTTCAGGCACAGAAATGACTTTAAACACACTTATTTTAGTTGAACAGGTAATAATTCACATACAACCGTCATTTAAAGTCAAAAGATTAAATGTTAATTTTTCATCAATATTGACCATTTTTTGAACGTTCGACAGGTCCAGGGTCATCGTTTTTCATCAGAAAATTGATTTTTTGGACTCTACCAAAAATGATTCAAAATGTCATTTGGATCGGGCCTCATGTTTAATAACCACTTTTTAAACCCTCCCAGTGACCAAAATTGCCATTTTTACAGAGTTTTTGCTTACTCAAAAGCTTCAATTTTGACCAATTTCAGGCACAGAAATGACTTTAAACACACTTATTTTAGTTGAGAAGGTAATAATTTACATCCAACCGTCATTTAAAGTCAAAAGATTAAATGTTAAATTTTCATCAATATTGACCATTTTTTGAACGTTCGACAGGTCCAGGGTCATCGTTTTTCATCAGAAAATTGATTAATTGGACTCTACCAAAAATGATTCAACATGTCATTTGGATCGGGCCTCATGTTTAATAACCACTTTTTAAACCCTCACAGTGACCAAAATTGCCATTTTTACAGAGTTTTGCTTACTCAAAAGCTTTAATTTTGACCAATTTCAGGCACTGAAATGACTGTAAACTCACTTATTTTAGTTGAAAAAGTAATAATTCACATCCAACCGTCATTTAAAGTCAAAAGATTAAATGTTAAAATTTCATCAATATTGACCACTTTTTTGAACGTTCGACAGGTTCATCGTTTTTCATCAGAAAATAGATTTTTTGGACTCTACCAAAAATGATTCAAAATGTCATTGGGATCGGGCCTCATGTAGAATAATCACTTTTTAAACCCTCACAGTGACCAAAATTGCCATTTTTACAGAGTTTTGCTTACTCAAAGCTTCAATTTTGACCAATTTCAGGCACAGAAATGACTTTAAACACACTTATTTTAGTTGAGAAGGTAATAATTCACATACAACCATCATTTAAAGTCAAAAGATTAAATGTTAAAATTTCATCAATATTGACCACTTTTTTGAAAGTTCGAGAGGTCCGGGGTCATTGTTTTTCATCAGAAAATTGATTTTTTTGACTCTACCAGAAATGATTCAAAATGTCATTGGGATCGGGCCTCATGTAGAATAACCACTTTTTAAACCCTCACAGTGACCAAAATTGCCATTTTTACAGAATTTTGCTTACTCAAAAGTTTTAATTTTGACCAATTTCAGGCACAGAAGTGACTTTAAACACACTTATTTTAGTTGAACAGGTAATAATTCACATACAACCGTCATTTAAAGTCAAAAGATTAAATGTTAAATTTTCATCAATATTGACCATTTTTTGAACGTTCAACAGGTCCAGGGTCATCGTTTTTCATCAGAAAATTGATTTTTTGCACTCTACCAAAAATGATTCAAAATGTCATTTGGATCGGGCCTCATGTTGAATAACCACTTTTTAAACCCTCACAGTGACCAAAATTGCCATTTTTACAGAGTTTTCGCTTACTCAGACGCTTCAATTTTGACCAATTTCAGGCACAAAAATGACTTTAAACACACTTATTTTAGTTGAAAAAGTAATAATTCACATCCAACCGTCATTTAAAGTCAAAAGATCAAATGTTAAAATTTCATCAATATTGACCACTTTTTTGAACGTTCGACAGGTCAGGGGTCACCGTTTTTCATCAGAAAATTGATTTTTTGGACTCTACTAAAAATAATCCAAATGTCATTTGGATCGGGCCTCATGTTGAATAACCACTTTTTAAACCCTCACAGTGACCAAAATTGCCATTTTTACAGAGTTTTCGCTTACTCAAAAGCTTCAATTTTGACCAATTTCAGGCACAGAAATGGCTTTAAACACACTTATTTTAGTTGAAAAAGTAATAATTCACATCCAACCATCATTTAAAGTCAAAAGATTAAATGTTAAATTTTCATCAATATTGACCATTTTTTGATTGTTCGACAGGTCCGGGGTCATCGTTTTTCATCAGAAAATTGAATTTTTTGGACTCTACCAAAAATGATTCAAAATGTCATTTGGATCGGGCCTCATGTTTAATAACCACTTTTTAAACCCTCACAGTGACCAAAATTGCCATTTTTTTCAGAGTTTTCGCTTACTCAAAAGCTTCAATTTTGACCAATTTCAGGCACAGAAATGACTTTAAACACACTTATTTTAGTTGAGAAGGTAATAATTCACATCCAACCGTCATTTAAAGTCAAAAGATTAAATGTTAAAATTTCATCAATATTGACCACTTTTTTGAAAGTTCGAGAGGTCCGGGGTCATTGTTTTCCATCAGAAAATTGATTTTTTGGACTCTACCAGAAATGATTCAAAATGTCATTGGGATCGGGCCTCATGTAGAATAACCACTTTTTAAACCCTCACAGTGACCAAAATTGCCATTTTTACAGAGTTTTGCTTACTCAAAAGCTTTAATTTTGACCAATTTCAGGCACAGAAGTGACTTTAAACACACTTATTTTAGTTGAACAGGTAATAATTCACATACAACCGTCATTTAAAGTCAAAAGATTAAATGTTACATTTTCATCAATATTGACCATTTTTTGAACGTTCGACAGGTCAAGGGTCATCGTTTTTCATCAGAAAATTGATTTTTTGGACTCTACCAAAAATAATTCAAAATGTCATTTGGATCGGGCCTCATGTTGAATAACCACTTTTTAAACCCTCACAGTGACCAAAATTGCCATTTTTACAGAGTTTTCGCTTACTCAAAAGCTTCAATTTTGACCAATTTCAGGCACAGAAATGACTTTAAACACACTTATTTTAGTTGAAAAAGTAATAATTCACATCCAACCATCATTTAAAGTCAAAAGATTAAATGTTAAAATTCCATCAATATTGACCACTTTTTTGAACGTTCGACAGGTCCGGGGTCATCGTTTTTCATCCGAAAATTGATTTTTTGGACTCTACCAGAAATGATTCAAAATGTCATTGGGATCGGGCCTCATGTAGAATAACCACTTTTTAAACCCTCACAGTGACCAAAATTGCCATTTTTACAGAGTTTTGCTTACTCAAAAGCTTTAATTTTGACCAATTTCAGGCACAGAAATGACTTTAAACACACTTATTTTAGTTGAACAGGTAATAATTCACATACAACCGTCATTTAAAGTCAAAAGATTAAATGTTAATTTTTCATCAATATTGACCATTTTTTGAACGTTCGACAGGTCCAGGGTCATCGTTTTTCATCAGAAAATTGATTTTTTGGACTCTACCAAAAATGATTCAAAATGTCATTTGGATCGGGCCTCATGTTTAATAACCACTTTTTAAACCCTCCCAGTGACCAAAATTGCCATTTTTACAGAGTTTTTGCTTACTCAAAAGCTTCAATTTTGACCAATTTCAGGCACAGAAATGACTTTAAACACACTTATTTTAGTTGAGAAGGTAATAATTTACATCCAACCGTCATTTAAAGTCAAAAGATTAAATGTTAAATTTTCATCAATATTGACCATTTTTTGAACGTTCGACAGGTCCAGGGTCATCGTTTTTCATCAGAAAATTGATTAATTGGACTCTACCAAAAATGATTCAACATGTCATTTGGATCGGGCCTCATGTTTAATAACCACTTTTTAAACCCTCACAGTGACCAAAATTGCCATTTTTACAGAGTTTTGCTTACTCAAAAGCTTTAATTTTGACCAATTTCAGGCACTGAAATGACTGTAAACTCACTTATTTTAGTTGAAAAAGTAATAATTCACATCCAACCGTCATTTAAAGTCAAAAGATTAAATGTTAAAATTTCATCAATATTGACCACTTTTTTGAACGTTCGACAGGTTCATCGTTTTTCATCAGAAAATAGATTTTTTGGACTCTACCAAAAATGATTCAAAATGTCATTGGGATCGGGCCTCATGTAGAATAATCACTTTTTAAACCCTCACAGTGACCAAAATTGCCATTTTTACAGAGTTTTGCTTACTCAAAGCTTCAATTTTGACCAATTTCAGGCACAGAAATGACTTTAAACACACTTATTTTAGTTGAGAAGGTAATAATTCACATACAACCATCATTTAAAGTCAAAAGATTAAATGTTAAATGTTCATCAATATTGACAATTTTTTGAACGTACGACAGGTCCGGGGTCATCGTTTTTCATCAGAAAATTGATTTTTTTGGACTCTACCAGAAATGATTCAAAATGTCATTGGGATCGGGCCTCATGTAGAATAACCACTTTTTAAACCCTCACAGTGACCAAAATTGCCATTTTTACAGAGTTTTCGCTTACTCAAAAGCTTCAATTTTGACCAATTTCAGGCACTGAAATGACTGTAAACTCACTTATTTCAGTTGAAAAAGTAATAATTCACATCCAACCGTCATTTAAAGTCAAAAGATTAAATGTTAAAATTTCATCAATATTGACCATTTTTTGAACGTTCGACAGGTCCAGGGTCATCGTTTTTCATCAGAAAATTGATTTTTTGCACTCTACCAAAAATGATTCAAAATGTCATTTGGATCGGGCCTCATGTTGAATAACCACTTTTTAAACCCTCACAGTGACCAAAATTGCCATTTTTACAGAGTTTTCGCTTACTCAAAAGCTTCAATTTTGACCAATTTCAGGCACAGAAATGGCTTTAAACACACTTATTTTAGTTGAAAAAGTAATAATTCACATCCAACCATCATTTAAAGTCAAAAGATTAAATGTTAAATTTTCATCAATATTGACCATTTTTTGAACGTTCGACAGCTCCGGGGTCATCGTTTTTCATCAGAAAATTGAATTTTTTGGACTCTACCAAAAATGATTCAAAATGTAATTTGGATCGGGCCTCATGTTTAATAACCACTTTTTAAACCCTCACAGTGACCAAAATTGCCATTTTTTTCAGAGTTTTCGCTTACTCAAAAGCTTCAATTTTGACCAATTTCAGGCACAGAAATGACTTTAAACACACTTATTTTAGTTGAACAGGTAATAATTCACATACAACCGTCATTTAAAGTCAAAAGATTAAATGTTAATTTTTCATCAATATTGACCATTTTTTGAACGTTCGACAGGTCCAGGGTCATCGTTTTTCATCAGAAAATTGATTTTTTGGACTCTACCAAAAATGATTCAAAATGTCATTTGGATCGGGCCTCATGTTTAATAACCACTTTTTAAACCCTCCCAGTGACAAAAATTGCCATTTTTACAGAGTTTTTGCTTACTCAAAAGCTTCAATTTTGACCAATTTCAGGCACAGAAATGACTTTAAACACACTTATTTTATTTGAAAAAGTAATAGTTCACATCCAACCGTCATTTAAAGTCAAAAGATTAAATGTTAAAATTTCATCAATATTGACCATTTTTTGAACGTTCGACAGGTCCAGGGTCATCGTTTTTCATCAGAAAATTGATTTTTTGGACTCTACCAAAAATGATTCAAAATGTCATTTGGATCGGGCCTCATGTTGAATAACCACTTTTTAAACCCTCACAGTGACCAAAATTGCCATTTTTACAGAGTTTTCGCTTACTCAAAAGCTTCAATTTTGACCAATTTCAGGCACAGAAATGACTTTAAACACACTTATTTTAGTTGAAAAAGTAATAATTCACATCCAACCATCATTTAAAGTCAAAAGATTAAATGTTAAAATTCCATCAATATTGACCACTTTTTTGAACGTTCGACAGGTCCGGGGTCATCGTTTTTCATCCGAATATTTATTTTTTGGACTCTACCAGAAATGATTCAAAATGTCATTGGGATCGGGCCTCATGTAGAATAACCACTTTTTAAACCCTCACAGTGACCAAAATTGCCATTTTTACAGAGTTTTGCTTACTCAAAAGCTTTAATTTTGACCAATTTCAGGCACAGAAATGACTTTAAACACACTTATTTTAGTTGAACAG
Source organism: Lissotriton helveticus (assembly GCF_964261635.1). Taxonomy (NCBI): domain Eukaryota; kingdom Metazoa; phylum Chordata; class Amphibia; order Caudata; family Salamandridae; genus Lissotriton; species Lissotriton helveticus. The sequence goes on from NW_027612006.1 coordinate 482,109, forward strand.
GTAATAATTCACATACAACCGTCATTTAAAGTCAAAAGATTAAATGTTAATTTTTCATCAATATTGACCATTTTTTGAACGTTCGACAGGTCCAGGGTCATCGTTTTTCATCAGAAAATTGATTTTTTGGACTCTACCAAAAATGATTCAAAATGTCATTTGGATCGGGCCTCATGTTTAATAACCACTTTTTAAACCCTCCCAGTGACCAAAATTGCCATTTTTACAGAGTTTTCGCTTACTCAAAAGCTTCAATTTTGACCAATTTCAGGCACAGAAATGGCTTTAAACACACTTATTTTAGTTGAAAAAGTAATAATTCACATACAACCGTCATTTAAAGTCAAAAGATTAAATGTTAATTTTTCATCAATATTGACCATTTTTTGAACGTTCGACAGGTCCAGGGTCATCGTTTTTCATCAGAAAATTGATTAATTGGACTCTACCAAAAATGATTCAACATGTCATTTGGATCGGGCCTCATGTTTAATAACCACTTTTTAAACCCTCACAGTGACCAAAATTGCCATTTTTACAGAGTTTTGCTTACTCAAAAGCTTTAATTTTGACCAATTTCAGGCACTGAAATGACTGTAAACTCACTTATTTTAGTTGAAAAAGTAATAATTCACATCCAACCGTCATTTAAAGTCAAAAGATTAAATGTTAAAATTTCATCAATATTGACCACTTTTTTGAACGTTCGACAGGTTCATCGTTTTTCATCAGAAAATAGATTTTTTGGACTCTACCAAAAATGATTCAAAATGTCATTGGGATCGGGCCTCATGTAGAATAATCACTTTTTAAACCCTCACAGTGACCAAAATTGCCATTTTTACAGAGTTTTGCTTACTCAAAGCTTCAATTTTGACCAATTTCAGGCACAGAAATGACTTTAAACACACTTATTTTAGTTGAGAAGGTAATAATTCACATACAACCATCATTTAAAGTCAAAAGATTAAATGTTAAACGTTCATCAATATTGACAATTTTTTGAACGTACGACAGGTCCGGGGTCATCGTTTTTCATCAGAAAATTGATTTTTTTGGACTCTACCAGAAATGATTCAAAATGTCATTGGGATCGGGCCTCATGTAGAATAACCACTTTTTAAACCCTCACAGTGACCAAAATTGCCATTTTTACAGAGTTTTCGCTTACTCAAAAGCTTCAATTTTGACCAATTTCAGGCACTGAAATGACTGTAAACTCACTTATTTCAGTTGAAAAAGTAATAATTCACATCCAACCGTCATTTAAAGTCAAAAGATTAAATGTTAAAATTTCATCAATATTGACCATTTTTTGAACGTTCGACAGGTCCAGGGTCATCGTTTTTCATCAGAAAATTGATTTTTTGCACTCTACCAAAAATGATTCAAAATGTCATTTGGATCGGGCCTCATGTTGAATAACCACTTTTTAAACCCTCACAGTGACCAAAATTGCCATTTTTACAGAGTTTTGGCTTACTCAAAAGCTTCAATTTTGACCAATTTCAGGCACAGAAATGGCTTTAAACACACTTATTTTAGTTGAAAAAGTAATAATTCACATCCAACCATCATTTAAAGTCAAAAGATTAAATGTTAAATTTTCATCAATATTGACCATTTTTTGAACGTTCGACAGGTCCGGGGTCATCGTTTTTCATCAGAAAATTGAATTTTTTGGACTCTACCAAAAATTATTCAAAATGTCATTTGGATCGGGCCTCATGTTTAATAACCACTTTTTAAACCCTCACAGTGACCAAAATTGCCATTTTTACAGAGTTTTCGCTTACTCAAAAGCTTCAATTTTGACCAATTTCAGGCACAGAAATGACTTTAAACACACTTATTTTAGTTGAAAAAGTAATAATTCACATCCAACCATCATTTAAAGTCAAAAGATTAAATGTTAAAATTCCATCAATATTGACCACTTTTTTGAACGTTCGACAGGTCCGGGGTCATCGTTTTTCATCCGAAAATTGATTTTTTGGACTCTACCAGAAATGATTCAAAATGTCATTGGGATCGGGCCTCATGTAGAATAACCACTTTTTAAACCCTCACAGTGACCAAAATTGCCATTTTTACAGAGTTTTGCTTACTCAAAAGCTTTAATTTTGACCAATTTCAGGCACAGAAATGACTTTAAACACACTTATTTTAGTTGAACAGGTAATAATTCACATACAACCGTCATTTAAAGTCAAAAGATTAAATGTTAATTTTTCATCAATATTGACCATTTTTTGAACGTTCGACAGGTCCAGGGTCATCGTTTTTCATCAGAAAATTGATTTTTTGGACTCTACCAAAAATGATTCAAAATGTCATTTGGATCGGGCCTCATGTTTAATAACCACTTTTTAAACCCTCCCAGTGACCAAAATTGCCATTTTTACAGAGTTTTTGCTTACTCAAAAGCTTCAATTTTGACCAATTTCAGGCACAGAAATGACTTTAAACACACTTATTTTAGTTGAGAAGGTAATAATTCACATACAACCGTCATTTAAAGTCAAAAGATTAAATGTTAATTTTTCATCAATATTGACCATTTTTTGAACGTTCGACAGGTCCAGGGTCATCGTTTTTCATCAGAAAATTGATTTTTTGGACTCTACCAAAAATGATTCAAAATGTCATTTGGATCGGGCCTCATGTTTAATAACCACTTTTTAAACCCTCCCAGTGACAAAAATTGCCATTTTTACAGAGTTTTTGCTTACTCAAAAGCTTCAATTTTGACCAATTTCAGGCACAGAAATGACTTTAAACACACTTATTTTATTTGAAAAAGTAATAGTTCACATCCAACCGTCATTTAAAGTCAAAAGATTAAATGTTAAAATTTCATCAATATTGACCATTTTTTGAACGTTCGACAGGTCCAGGGTCATCGTTTTTCATCAGAAAATTGATTTTTTGGACTCTACCAAAAATGATTCAAAATGTCATTTGGATCGGGCCTCATGTTGAATAACCACTTTTTAAACCCTCACAGTGACCAAAATTGCCATTTTTACAGAGTTTTCGCTTACTCAAAAGCTTCAATTTTGACCAATTTCAGGCACAGAAATGACTTTAAACACACTTATTTTAGTTGAAAAAGTAATAATTCACATCCAACCATCATTTAAAGTCAAAAGATTAAATGTTAAAATTCCATCAATATTGACCACTTTTTTGAACGTTCGACAGGTCCGGGGTCATCGTTTTTCATCCGAAAATTGATTTTTTGGACTCTACCAGAAATGATTCAAAATGTCATTGGGATCGGGCCTCATGTAGAATAACCACTTTTTAAACCCTCACAGTGACCAAAATTGCCATTTTTACAGAGTTTTGCTTACTCAAAAGCTTTAATTTTGACCAATTTCAGGCACAGAAATGACTTTAAACACACTTATTTTAGTTGAACAGGTAATAATTCACATACAACCGTCATTTAAAGTCAAAAGATTAAATGTTAATTTTTCATCAATATTGACCATTTTTTGAACGTTCGACAGGTCCAGGGTCACCGTTTTTCATCAGAAAATTGATTTTTTGGACTCTACCAAAAATGATTCAAAATGTCATTTGGATCGGGCCTCATGTTTAATAACCACTTTTTAAACCCTCCCAGTGACCAAAATTGCCATTTTTACAGAGTTTTTGCTTACTCAAAAGCTTCAATTTTGACCAATTTCAGGCACAGAAATGACTTTAAACACACTTATTTTAGTTGAGAAGGTAATAATTCACATCCAACCGTCATTTAAAGTCAAAAGATTAAATGTTAAATTTTCATCAATATTGACCATTTTTTGAACGTTCGACAGGTCCAGGGTCATTGTTTTTCATCAGAAAATTGATTTATTGGACTCTACCAAAAATGATTCAACATGTCATTTGGAGCGGGCCTCATGTTTAATAACCACTTTTTAAACCCTCACAGTGACCAAAATTGCCATTTTTACAGAGTTTTGCTTACTCAAAAGCTTTAATTTTGACCAATTTCAGGCACTGAAATGACTGTAAACTCACTTATTTTAGTTGAAAAAGTAATAATTCACATCCAACCGTCATTTAAAGTCAAAAGATTAAATGTTAAAATTTCATCAATATTGACCACTTTTTTGAACGTTCGACAGGTTCATCGTTTTTCATCAGAAAATAGATTTTTTGGACTCTACCAAAAATGATTCAAAATGTCATTGGGATCGGGCCTCATGTAGAATAACCACTTTTTAAACCCTCACAGTGACCAAAATTGCCATTTTTACAGAGTTTTGCTTACTCAAAGCTTCAATTTTGACCAATTTCAGGCACAGAAATGACTTTAAACACACTTATTTTAGTTGAGAAGGTAATAATTCACATACAACCATCATTTAAAGTCAAAAGATTAAATGTTAAATGTTCATCAATATTGACAATTTTTTGAACGTACGACAGGTCCGGGGTCATCGTTTTTCATCAGAAAATTGATTTTTTTGGACTCTACCAAAAATGATTCAAAATGTCATTTGGATCGGGCCTCATGTTGAATAACCACTTTTTAAACCCTCACAGTGACCAAAATTGCCATTTTTACAGAGTTTTCGCTTACTCAGACGCTTCAATTTTGACCAATTTCAGGCACAAAAATGACTTTAAACACACTTATTTTAGTTGAAAAAGTAATAATTCACATCCAACCGTCATTTAAAGTCAAAAGATCAAATGTTAAAATTTCATCAATATTGACCACTTTTTTGAATGTTCGACAGGTCCGGGGTCATCGTTTTTCATCAGAAAATTGATTTTTTGGACTCTACTAAAAATAATCCAAATGTCATTTGGATCGGGCCTCATGTTGAATAACCACTTTTTAAACCCTCACAGTGACCAAAATTGCCATTTTTACTGAGTTTTTGCTTACTCAAAAGCTTCAATTTTGACCAATTTCAGGCACAGAAATGACTTTAAACACACTTATTTTAGTTGAAAAAGTAATATTTCACATCCAACCGTCATTTAAAGTCAAAAGATTAAATGTTAAAATTTCATCAATATTGACCACTTTTTTGAAAGTTCGAGAGGTCCGGAGTCATTGTTTTTCATCAGAAAATTGATTTTTTTGACTCTACCAGAAATGATTCAAAATGTCATTGGGATCGGGCCTCATGTAGAATAACCACTTTTTAAACCCTCACAGTGACCAAAATTGCCATTTTTACAGAATTTTGCTTACTCAAAAGTTTTAATTTTGACCAATTTCAGGCACAGAAGTGACTTTAAACACACTTATTTTAGTTGAACAGGTAATAATTCACATACAACCGTCATTTAAAGTCAAAAGATTAAATGTTAAATTTTCATCAATATTGACCATTTTTTGAACGTTCGACAGGTCCAGGGTCATCGTTTTTCATCAGAAAATTGATTTTTTGCACTCTACCAAAAATGATTCAAAATGTCATTTGGATCGGGCCTCATGTTGAATAACCACTTTTTAAACCCTCACAGTGACCAAAATTGCCATTTTTACAGAGTTTTCGCTTACTCAAAAGCTTCAATTTTGACCAATTTCAGGCACAGAAATGACTTTAAACACACTTATTTTAGTTGAAAAAGTAATAATTCACATCCAACCATCATTTAAAGTCAAAAGATTAAATGTTAAAATTCCATCAATATTGACCACTTTTTTGAACGTTCGACAGGTCCGGGGTCATCGTTTTTCATCCGAAAATTGATTTTTTGGACTCTACCAGAAATGATTCAAAATGTCATTGGGATCGGGCCTCATGTAGAATAACCACTTTTTAAACCCTCACAGTGACCAAAATTGCCATTTTTACAGAGTTTTGCTTACTCAAAAGCTTTAATTTTGACCAATTTCAGGCACAGAAATGACTTTAAACACACTTATTTTAGTTGAACAGGTAATAATTCACATACAACCGTCATTTAAAGTCAAAAGATTAAATGTTAATTTTTCATCAATATTGACCATTTTTTGAACGTTCGACAGGTCCAGGGTCACCGTTTTTCATCAGAAAATTGATTTTTTGGACTCTACCAAAAATGATTCAAAATGTCATTTGGATCGGGCCTCATGTTTAATAACCACTTTTTAAACCCTCCCAGTGACCAAAATTGCCATTTTTACAGAGTTTTTGCTTACTCAAAAGCTTCAATTTTGACCAATTTCAGGCACAGAAATGACTTTAAACACACTTATTTTAGTTGAGAAGGTAATAATTCACATCCAACCGTCATTTAAAGTCAAAAGATTAAATGTTAAATTTTCATCAATATTGACCATTTTTTGAACGTTCGACAGGTCCAGGGTCATTGTTTTTCATCAGAAAATTGATTTATTGGACTCTACCAAAAATGATTCAACATGTCATTTGGAGCGGGCCTCATGTTTAATAACCACTTTTTAAACCCTCACAGTGACCAAAATTGCCATTTTTACAGAGTTTTGCTTACTCAAAAGCTTTAATTTTGACCAATTTCAGGCACTGAAATGACTGTAAACTCACTTATTTTAGTTGAAAAAGTAATAATTCACATCCAACCGTCATTTAAAGTCAAAAGATTAAATGTTAAAATTTCATCAATATTGACCACTTTTTTGAACGTTCGACAGGTTCATCGTTTTTCATCAGAAAATAGATTTTTTGGACTCTACCAAAAATGATTCAAAATGTCATTGGGATCGGGCCTCATGTAGAATAACCACTTTTTAAACCCTCACAGTGACCAAAATTGCCATTTTTACAGAGTTTTGCTTACTCAAAGCTTCAATTTTGACCAATTTCAGGCACAGAAATGACTTTAAACACACTTATTTTAGTTGAGAAGGTAATAATTCACATACAACCATCATTTAAAGTCAAAAGATTAAATGTTAAATGTTCATCAATATTGACAATTTTTTGAACGTACGACAGGTCCGGGGTCATCGTTTTTCATCAGAAAATTGATTTTTTTGGACTCTACCAAAAATGATTCAAAATGTCATTTGGATCGGGCCTCATGTTGAATAACCACTTTTTAAACCCTCACAGTGACCAAAATTGCCATTTTTACAGAGTTTTCGCTTACTCAGACGCTTCAATTTTGACCAATTTCAGGCACAAAAATGACTTTAAACACACTTATTTTAGTTGAAAAAGTAATAATTCACATCCAACCGTCATTTAAAGTCAAAAGATCAAATGTTAAAATTTCATCAATATTGACCACTTTTTTGAATGTTCGACAGGTCCGGGGTCATCGTTTTTCATCAGAAAATTGATTTTTTGGACTCTACTAAAAATAATCCAAATGTCATTTGGATCGGGCCTCATGTTGAATAACCACTTTTTAAACCCTCACAGTGACCAAAATTGCCATTTTTACTGAGTTTTTGCTTACTCAAAAGCTTCAATTTTGACCAATTTCAGGCACAGAAATGACTTTAAACACACTTATTTTAGTTGAAAAAGTAATATTTCACATCCAACCGTCATTTAAAGTCAAAAGATTAAATGTTAAAATTTCATCAATATTGACCACTTTTTTGAAAGTTCGAGAGGTCCGGAGTCATTGTTTTTCATCAGAAAATTGATTTTTTTGACTCTACCAGAAATGATTCAAAATGTCATTGGGATCGGGCCTCATGTAGAATAACCACTTTTTAAACCCTCACAGTGACCAAAATTGCCATTTTTACAGAATTTTGCTTACTCAAAAGTTTTAATTTTGACCAATTTCAGGCACAGAAGTGACTTTAAACACACTTATTTTAGTTGAACAGGTAATAATTCACATACAACCGTCATTTAAAGTCAAAAGATTAAATGTTAAATTTTCATCAATATTGACCATTTTTTGAACGTTCGACAGGTCCAGGGTCATCGTTTTTCATCAGAAAATTGATTTTTTGCACTCTACCAAAAATGATTCAAAATGTCATTTGGATCGGGCCTCATGTTGAATAACCACTTTTTAAACCCTCACAGTGACCAAAATTGCCATTTTTACAGAGTTTTCGCTTACTCAAAAGCTTCAATTTTGACCAATTTCAGGCACAGAAATGGCTTTAAACACACTTATTTTAGTTGAAAAAGTAATAATTCACATCCAACCATCATTTAAAGTCAAAAGATTAAATGTTAAATTTTCATCAATATTGACCATTTTTTGAACGTTCGACAGGTCCGGGGTCATCGTTTTTCATCAGAAAATTGATTTTTTGGACTCTACCAAAAATGATTCAAAATGTCATTTGGATCGGGCCTCATGTTTAATAACCACTTTTTAAACCCTCCCAGTGACAAAAATTGCCATTTTTACAGAGTTTTTGCTTACTCAATTTTGACCAATTTCAGGCACAGAAATGACTTTAAACACACTTATTTTATTTGAAAAAGTAATAGTTCACATCCAACCGTCATTTAAAGTCAAAAGATTAAATGTTAAAATTTCATCAATATTGACCACTTTTTTGAAAGTTCGAGAGGTCCGGGGTCATTGTTTTCCATCAGAAAATTGATTTTTTGGACTCTACCAGAAATGATTCAAAATCTCATTGGGATCGGGCCTCATGTAGAATAACCACTTTTTAAACCCTCACAGTGACCAAAATTGCCATTTTTACAGAGTTTTCGCTTACTCAAAAGCTTCAATTTTGACCAATTTCAGGCACAGAAATGACTTTAAACACACTTATTTTAGTTGAAAAAGTAATAATTCACATCCAACCATCATTTAAAGTCAAAAGATTAAATGTTAAAATTCCATCAATATTGACCACTTTTTTGAACGTTCGACAGGTCCGGGGTCATCGTTTTTCATCCGAAAATTGATTTTTTGGACTCTACCAGAAATGATTCAAAATGTCATTGGGATCGGGCCTCATGTAGAATAACCACTTTTTAAACCCTCACAGTGACCAAAATTGCCATTTTTACAGAGTTTTGCTTACTCAAAAGCTTTAATTTTGACCAATTTCAGGCACAGAAATGACTTTAAACACACTTATTTTAGTTGAACAGGTAATAATTCACATACAACCGTCATTTAAAGTCAAAAGATTAAATGTTAATTTTTCATCAATATTGACCATTTTTTGAACGTTCGACAGGTCCAGGGTCATCGTTTTTCATCAGAAAATGGATTTTTTGGACTCTACCAAAAATGATTCAAAATGTCATTTGGATCGGGCCTCATGTTTAATAACCACTTTTTAAACCCTCCCAGTGACCAAAATTGCCATTTTTATAGAGTTTTTGCTTACTCAAAAGCTTCAATTTTGACCAATTTCAGGCACAGAAATGACTTTAAACACACTTATTTTAGTTGAGAAGGTAATAATTCACATCCAACCGTCATTTAAAGTCAAAAGATTAAATGTTAAATTTTCATCAATATTGACCATTTTTTGAACGTTCGACAGGTCCAGGGTCATCGTTTTTCATCAGAAAATTGATTTATTGGACTCTACCAAAAATGATTCAACATGTCATTTGGATCGGGCCTCATGTTTAATAACCACTTTTTAAACCCTCACAGTGACCAAAATTGCCATTTTTACAGAGTTTTGCTTACTCAAAAGCTTTAATTTTGACCAATTTCAGGCACTGAAATGACAGTAAACTCACTTATTTTAGTTGAAAAAGTAATAATTCACATCCAACCGTCATTTAAAGTCAAAAGATTAAATGTTAAAATTTCATCAATATTGACCACTTTTTTGAACGTTCGACAGGTTCATCGTTTTTCATCAGAAAATAGATTTTTTGGACTCTACCAAAAATGATTCAAAATGTCATTGGGATTGGGCCTCATGTAGAATAACCACTTTTTAAACCCTCACAGTGACCAAAATTGCCATTTTTACAGAGTTTTGCTTACTCAAAGCTTCAATTTTGACCAATTTCAGGCACAGAAATGACTTTAAACACACTTATTTTAGTTGAGAAGGTAATAATTCACATACAACCATCATTTAAAGTCAAAAGATTAAATGTTAAATGTTCATCAATATTGACAATTTTTTGAACGTACGACAGGTCCGGGGTCATCGTTTTTCATCAGAAAATTGATTTTTTGGACTCTACCAAAAATGATTCAAAATGTCATTTGGATCGGGCCTCATGTTGAATAACCACTTTTTAAACCCTCACAGTGACCAAAATTGCCATTTTTACAGAGTTTTCGCTTACTCAGACGCTTCAATTTTGACCAATTTCAGGCACAAAAATGACTTTAAACACACTTATTTTAGTTGAAAAAGTAATAATTCACATCCAACCGTCATTTAAAGTCAAAAGATCAAATGTTAAAATTTCATCAATATTGACCACTTTTTTGAATGTTCGACAGGTCCGGGGTCATCGTTTTTCATCAGAAAATTGATTTTTTGGACTCTACTAAAAATAATCCAAATGTCATTTGGATCGGGCCTCATGTTGAATAACCACTTTTTAAACCCTCACAGTGACCAAAATTGCCATTTTTACTGAGTTTTTGCTTACTCAAAAGCTTCAATTTTGACCAATTTCAGGCACAGAAATGACTTTAAACACACTTATTTTAGTTGAACTGGTAATAATTCACATACAACCGTCATTTAAAGTCAAAAGATTAAATGTTAAATTTTCATCAATATTGACCATTTTTTGAACGTTCGACAGGTCCAGGGTCATCGTTTTTCATCAGAAAATTGATTTTTTTGGACTCTATCAAAAATGATTCAAAATGTCATTTGGATCGGGCCTCATGTTGAATAACCACTTTTTAAACCCTCACAGTGACCAAAATTGCCATTTTTACAGAGTTTTCGCTTATTCAAAAGCTTCAATTTTGACCAATTTCAGGCACAAAAATGACTTTAAACACACTTATTTTAGTTGAAAAAGTAATAATTCACATCCAACCGTCATTTAAAGTCAAAAGATCAAATGTTAAAATTTCATCAATATTGACCACTTTTTTGAACGTTCGACAGGTCATTTTTTTTCATCAGAAAATAGATTTTTTGGACTCTACCAAAAATGATTCAAAATGTCATTGGGATCGGGCCTCATGTAGAATAACCACTTTTTAAACCCTCACAGTGACCAAAATTGCCATTTTTACAGAGTTTTGCTTACTCAAAGCTTCAATTTTGACCAATTTCAGGCACAGAAATGACTTTAAACACACTTATTTTAGTTGAGAAGGTAATAATTCACATACAACCATCATTTAAAGTCAAAAGATTAAATGTTAAATGTTCATCAATATTGACAATTTTTTTAACGTACGACAGGTCCGGGGTCATCGTTTTTCATCAGAAAATTGATTTTTTGGACTCTACCAAAAATGATTCAAAATGTCATTTGGATCGGGCCTCATGTTGAATAACCACTTTTTAAACCCTCACAGTGACCAAAATTGCCATTTTTACAGAGTTTTCGCTTACTCAGACGCTTCAATTTTGACCAATTTCAGGCACAAAAATGACTTTAAACACACTTATTTTAGTTGAAAAAGTAATAATTCACATCCAACCGTCATTTAAAGTCAAAAGATCAAATGTTAAAATTTCATCAATATTGACCACTTTTTTGAATGTTCGACAGGTCCGGGGTCATCGTTTTTCATCAGAAAATTGATTTTTTGGACTCTACTAAAAATAATCCAAATGTCATTTGGATCGGGCCTCATGTTGAATAACCACTTTTTAAACCCTCACAGTGACCAAAATTGCCATTTTTACTGAGTTTTTGCTTACTCAAAAGCTTCAATTTTGACCAATTTCAGGCACAGAAATGACTTTAAACACACTTATTTTAGTTGAAAAAGTAATATTTCACATCCAACCGTCATTTAAAGTCAAAAGATTAAATGTTAAAATTTCATCAATATTGACCACTTTTTTGAAAGTTCGAGAGGTCCGGGGTCATTGTTTTTCATCAGAAAATTGATTTTTTTGACTCTACCAGAAATGATTCAAAATGTCATTGGGATCGGGCCTCATGTAGAATAACCACTTTTTAAACCCTCACAGTGACCAAAATTGCCATTTTTACAGAATTTTGCTTACTCAAAAGTTTTAATTTTGACCAATTTCAGGCACAGAAGTGACTTTAAACACACTTATTTTAGTTGAACAGGTAATAATTCACATACAACCGTCATTTAAAGTCAAAAGATTAAATGTTAAATTTTCATCAATATTGACCATTTTTTGAACGTTCGACCGTTTTTCATCAGAAAATTTTTTTTTTTGGACTCTACCAGAAATGATTCAAAATGTCATTGGGATCGGGCCTCATGTAGAATAACCACTTTTTAAACCCTCACAGTGACCAAAATTGCCATTTTTACGAGTTTTCGCTTACTCAAAAGCTTCAATTTTGACCAATTTCAGGCACTGAAATGACTGTAAACTCACTTATTTCAGTTGAAAAAGTAATAATTCACATCCAACCGTCATTTAAAGTCAAAAGATTAAATGTTAAAATGTCATCAATATTGACCATTTTTTGAACGTTCGACAGGTCCAGGGTCATCGTTTTTCATCAGAAAATTGATTTTTTGGACTCTACCAAAAATGATTCAAAATGTCATTTGGATCGGGCCTCATGTTGAATAACCACTTTTTAAACCCTCACAGTGACCAAAATTGCCATTTTTACAGAGTTTTCGCTTACTCAAAAGCTTCAATTTTGACCAATTTCAGGCACAGAAATGGCTTTAAACACACTTATTTTAGTTGAAAAAGTAATAATTCACATCCAACCATCATTTAAAGTCAAAAGATTAAATGTTAAATTTTCATCAATATTGACCATTTTTTGAACGTTCGACAGGTCCGGGGTCACCGTTTTTCATCAGAAAATTGAATTTTTTGGACTCTACCAAAAATGATTCAAAATGTCATTTGGATCGGGCCTCATGTTGAATAACCACTTTTTAAACCCTCACAGTGACCAAAATTGCCATTTTTACAGAGTTTTCGCTTACTCAGACGCTTCAATTTTGACCAATTTCAGGCACAAAAATGACTTTAAACACACTTATTTTAGTTGAAAAAGTAATAATTCACATCCAACCGTCATTTAAAGTCAAAAGATCAAATGTTAAAATTTCATCAATATTGACCACTTTTTTGAATGTTCGACAGGTCCGGGGTCATCGTTTTTCATCAGAAAATTGATTTTTTGGACTCTACTAAAAATAATCCAAATGTCATTTGGATCGGGCCTCATGTTGAATAACCACTTTTTAAACCCTCACAGTGACCAAAATTGCCATTTTTACTGAGTTTTTGCTTACTCAAAAGCTTCAATTTTGACCAATTTCAGGCACAGAAATGGCTTCAAACACACTTATTTTAGTTGAACAGGTAATAATTCACATACAACCGTCATTTAAAGTCAAAAGATTAAATGTTAAATTTTCATCAATATTGACCATTTTTTGAACGTTCGACAGGTCCAGGGTCATCGTTTTTCATCAGAAAATTTATTTTTTTGGACTCTACCAGAAATGATTCAAAATGTCATTGGGATCGGGCCTCATGTAGAATAACCACTTTTTAAACCCTCACAGTGACCAAAATTGCCATTTTTACAGAGTTTTCGCTTACTCAAAAGCTTCAATTTTGACCAATTTCAGGCACTGAAATGACTGTAAACTCACTTATTTCAGTTGAAAAAGTAATAATTCACATCCAACCGTCATTTAAAGTCAAAAGATTAAATGTTAAAATTTCATCAATATTGACCATTTTTTGAACGTTCGACAGGTCCAGGGTCTTCGTTTTTCATCAGAAAATTGATTTTTTGGACTCTACCAAAAATGATTCAAAATGTCATTTGGATCGGGCCTCATGTTGAATAACCACTTTTTAAACCCTCACAGTGACCAAAATTGCCATTTTTACAGAGTTTTCGTTTACTCAGACGCTTCAATTTTGACCAATTTCAGGCACAAAAATGACTTTAAACACACTTATTTTAGTTGAAAAAGTAATAATTCACATCCAACCGTCATTTAAAGTCAAAAGATCAAATGTTAAAATTTCATCAATATTGACCACTTTTTTGAACGTTCGACAGGTCAGGGGTCATCGTTTTTCATCAGAAAATTGATTTTTTGGACTCTACTAAAAATAATCTAAATGTCATTTGGATCGGGCCTCATGTTGAATAACCACTTTTTAAACCCTCACAGTGACCAAAATTGCCATTTTTACAGAGTTTTCGCTTACTCAAAAGCTTCAATTTTGACCAATTTCAGGCACAGAAATGGCTTTAAACACACTTATTTTAGTTGAAAAAGTAATAATTCACATCCAACCATCATTTAAAGTCAAAAGATTAAATGTTAAATTTTCATCAATATTGACCATTTTTTGAACGTTCGACAGGTCCGGGGTCATCGTTTTTCATCAGAAAATTGAATTTTTTGGACTCTACCAAAAATGATTCAAAATGTCATTTGGATCGGGCCTCATGTTTAATAACCACTTTTTAAACCCTCACAGTGACCAAAATTGCCATTTTTTTCAGAGTTTTCGCTTACTCAAAAGCTTCAATTTTGACCAATTTCAGGCACAGAAATGACTTTAAACACACTTATTTTAGTTGAGAAGGTAATAATTCACATCCAACCGTCATTTAAAGTCAAAAGATTAAATGTTAAAATTTCATCAATATTGACCACTTTTTTGAAAGTTCGAGAGGTCCGGGGTCATTGTTTTCCATCAGAAAATTGATTTTTTGGACTCTACCAGAAATGATTCAAAATGTCATTGGGATCGGGCCTCATGTAGAATAACCACTTTTTAAACCCTCACAGTGACCAAAATTGCCATTTTTACAGAGTTTTGCTTACTCAAAAGCTTTAATTTTGACCAATTTCAGGCACAGAAGTGACTTTAAACACACTTATTTTAGTTGAACAGGTAATAATTCACATACAACCGTCATTTAAAGTCAAAAGATTAAATGTTACATTTTCATCAATATTGACCATTTTTTGAACGTTCGACAGGTCCAGGGTCATCGTTTTTCATCAGAAAATTGATTTTTTGGACTCTACCAAAAATGATTCAAAATGTCATTTGGATCGGACCTCATGTTGAATAACCACTTTTTAAACCCTCACAGTGACCAAAATTGCCATTTTTACTGAGTTTTTGCTTACTCAAAATCTTCAATTTTGACCAATTTCAGGCACAGAAATGACTTTAAACACACTTATTTTAGTTGAAAAAGTAATATTTCACATCCAACCGTCATTTAAAGTCAAAAGATTAAATGTTAAAATTTCATCAATAT
Organism: Lissotriton helveticus; assembly: GCF_964261635.1. Lineage (NCBI taxonomy): Eukaryota > Metazoa > Chordata > Amphibia > Caudata > Salamandridae > Lissotriton > Lissotriton helveticus. The sequence goes on from NW_027612006.1 coordinate 497,408, forward strand.
TGACCACTTTTTTGAAAGTTCGAGAGGTCCGGGGTCATTGTTTTTCATCAGAAAATTGATTTTTTTTGACTCTACCAGAAATGATTAAAAATGTCATTGGGATCGGGCCTCATGTAGAATAACCACTTTTTAAACCCTCACAGTGACCAAAATTGCCATTTTTACAGAATTTTGCTTACTCAAAAGTTTTAATTTTGACCAATTTCAGGCACAGAAGTGACTTTAAACACACTTATTTTAGTTGAACAGGTAATAATTCACATACAACCGTCATTTAAAGTCAAAAGATTAAATGTTAAATTTTCATCAATATTGACCATTTTTTGAACGTTCGACAGGTCCAGGGTCATCGTTTTTCATCAGAAAATTGATTTTTTTGGACTCTACCAGAAATGATTCAAAATGTCATTGGGATCGGGCCTCATGTAGAATAACCACTTTTTAAACCCTCACAGTGACCAAAATTGCCATTTTTACAGAGTTTTCGCTTACTCAAAAGCTTCAATTTTGACCAATTTCAGGCACTGAAATGACTGTAAACTCACTTATTTCAGTTGAAAAAGTAATAATTCACATCCAACCGTCATTTAAAGTCAAAAGATTAAATGTTAAAATTTCATCAATATTGACCATTTTTTGAACGTTCGACAGGTCCAGGGTCATCGTTTTTCATCAGAAAATTGATTTTTTGGACTCTACCAAAAATGATTCAAAATGTCATTTGGATCGGGCCTCATGTTGAATAACCACTTTTTAAACCCTCACAGTGACCAAAATTGCCATTTTTACAGAGTTTTCGCTTACTCAGACGCTTCAATTTTGACCAATTTCAGGCACAAAAATGACTTCAAACACACTTATTTTAGTTGAAAAAGTAATAATTCACATCCAACCGTCATTTAAAGTCAAAAGATCAAATGTTAAAATTTCATCAATATTGACCACTTTTTTGAACGTTCGACAGGTCAGGGGTCATCGTTTTTCATCAGAAAATTGATTTTTTGGACTCTACTAAAAATAATCCAAATGTCATTTGGATCGGGCCTCATGTTGAATAACCACTTTTTAAACCCTCACAGTGACCAAAATTGCCATTTTTACAGAGTTTTCGCTTACTCAAAAGCTTCAATTTTGACCAATTTCAGGCACAGAAATGGCTTTAAACACACTTATTTTAGTTGAAAAAGTAATAATTCACATCCAACCATCATTTAAAGTCAAAAGATTAAATGTTAAATTTTCATCAATATTGACCATTTTTTGAACGTTCGACAGGTCCGGGGTCATCGTTTTTCATCAGAAAATTGAATTTTTTGGACTCTACCAAAAATGATTCAAAATGTCATTTGGATCGGGCCTCATGTTTAATAACCACTTTTTAAACCCTCACAGTGACTAAAATTGCCATTTTTTTCAGAGTTTTCGCTTACTCAAAAGCTTCAATTTTGACCAATTTCAGGCACAGAAATGACTTTAAACACACTTATTTTAGTTGAGAAGGTAATAATTCACATCCAACCATCATTTAAAGTCAAAAGATTAAATGTTAAATTTTCATCAATATTGACCATTTTTTGAACGTTCGACAGGTCCGGGGTCATCGTTTTTCATCAGAAAATTGATTTTTTTGACTCTACCAAAAATGATTCAAAATGTCATTTGGATCGGGCCTCATGTTTAATAACCACTTTTTAAACCCTCCCAGTGACAAAAATTGCCATTTTTACAGAGTTTTTGCTTACTCAAAAGCTTCAATTTTGACCAATTTCAGGCACAGAAATGACTTTAAACACACTTATTTTATTTGAAAAAGTAATAGTTCACATCCAACCGTCATTTAAAGTCAAAAGATTAAATGTTAAAATTTCATCAATATTGACCACTTTTTTGAAAGTTCGAGAGGTCCGGGGTCATTGTTTTCCATCAGAAAATTGATTTATTGGACTCTACCAGAAATGATTCAAAATGTCATTGGGATCGGGCCTCATGTAGAATAACCACTTTTTAAACCCTCACAGTGACCAAAATTGCCATTTTTACAGAGTTTTGCTTACTCAAAAGCTTTAATTTTGACCAATTTCAGGCACAGAAGTGACTTTAAACACACTTATTTTAGTTGAACAGGTAATAATTCACATACAACCGTCATTTAAAGTCAAAAGATTAAATGTTACATTTTCATCAATATTGACCATTTTTTGAACGTTCGACAGGTCCAGGGTCATCGTTTTTCATCAGAAAATTGATTTTTTGGACTCTACCAAAAATGATTCAAAATGTCATTGGGATCGGGCCTCATGTAGAATAACCACTTTTTAAACCCTCACAGTGACCAAAATTGCCATTTTTACAGAGTTTTCGCTTACTCAAAAGCTTCAATTTTGACCAATTTCAGGCACTGAAATGACTGTAAACTCACTTATTTCAGTTGAAAAAGTAATAATTCACATCCAACCGTCATTTAAAGTCAAAAGATTAAATGTTAAAATTTCATCAATATTGACCATTTTTTGAACGTTCGACAGGTCCAGGGTCATCGTTTTTCATCAGAAAATTGATTTTTTGCACTCTACCAAAAATGATTCAAAATGTCATTTGGATCGGGCCTCATGTTGAATAACCACTTTTTAAACCCTCACAGTGACCAAAATTGCCATTTTTACAGAGTTTTCGCTTACTCAAAAGCTTCAATTTTGACCAATTTCAGGCACAGAAATGGCTTTAAACACACTTATTTTAGTTGAAAAAGTAATAATTCACATCCAACCATCATTTAAAGTCAAAAGATTAAATGTTAAATTTTCATCAATATTGACCATTTTTTGAACGTTCGACAGGTCCGGGGTCATCGTTTTTCATCAGAAAATTGATTTTTTGGACCTTACCAAAAATGATTCAAAATGTCATTTGGATCGGGCCTCATGTTTAATAACCACTTTTTAAACCCTCCCAGTGACAAAAATTGCAATTTTTACAGAGTTTTTGCTTACTCAAAAGCTTCAATTTTGACCAATTTCAGGCACAGAAATGACTTTAAACACACTTATTTTATTTGAAAAAGTAATAGTTCACATCCAACCGTCATTTAAAGTCAAAAGATTAAATGTTAAAATTTCATCAATATTGACCACTTTTTTGAAAGTTCGAGAGGTCCGGGGTCATTGTTTTCCATCAGAAAATTGATTTTTTGGACTCTACCAGAAATGATTCAAAATGTCATTGGGATCGGGCCTCATGTAGAATAACCACTTTTTAAACCCTCACAGTGACCAAAATTGCCATTTTTACAGAGTTTTCGCTTACTCAGACGCTTCAATTTTGACCAATTTCAGGCACAAAAATGACTTTAAACACACTTATTTTAGTTGAAAAAGTAATAATTCACATCCAACCGTCATTTAAAGTCAAAAGATCAAATGTTAACATTTCATCAATATTGACCACTTTTTTGAACGTTCGACAGGTCAGGGGTCATCGTTTTTCATCAGAAAATTGATTTTTTGGACTCTACTAAAAATAATCTAAATGTCATTTGGATCGGGCCTCATGTTGAATAACCACTTTTTAAACCCTCACAGTGACCAAAATTGCCATTTTTACAGAGTTTTCGCTTACTCAAAAGCTTCAATTTTGACCAATTTCAGGCACAGAAATGGCTTTAAACACACTTATTTTAGTTGAAAAAGTAATAATTCACATCCAACCATCATTTAAAGTCAAAAGATTGAATGTTAAATTTTCATCAATATTGACCATTTTTTGAACGTTCGACAGGTCCGGGGTCATCGTTTTTCATCAGAAAATTGAATTTTTTGGACTCTACCAAAAATGATTCAAAATGTCATTTGGATCGGGCCTCATGTTTAATAACCACTTTTTAAACCCTCACAGTGACCAAAATTGCCATTTTTTTCAGAGTTTTCGCTTACTCAAAAGCTTCAATTTTGACCAATTTCAGGCACAGAAATGACTTTAAACACACTTATTTTAGTTGAGAAGGTAATAATTCACATCCAACCGTCATTTAAAGTCAAAAGATTAAATGTTAAAATTTCATCAATATTGACCACTTTTTTGAAAGTTCGAGAGGTCCGGGGTCATTGTTTTCCATCAGAAAATTGATTTTTTGGACTCTACCAGAAATGATTCAAAATGTCATTGGGATCGGGCCTCATGTAGAATAACCACTTTTTAAACCCTCACAGTGACCAAAATTGCCATTTTTACAGAGTTTTGCTTACTCAAAAGCTTTAATTTTGACCAATTTCAGGCACAGAAGTGACTTTAAACACACTTATTTTAGTTGAACAGGTAATAATTCACATACAACCGTCATTTAAAGTCAAAAGATTAAATGTTACATTTTCATCAATATTGACCATTTTTTGAACGTTCGACAGGTCCAGGGTCATCGTTTTTCATCAGAAAATTGATTTTTTGGACTCTACCAAAAATGATTCAAAATGTCATTTGGATCGGACCTCATGTTGAATAACCACTTTTTAAACCCTCACAGTGACCAAAATTGCCATTTTTACTGAGTTTTTGCTTACTCAAAATCTTCAATTTTGACCAATTTCAGGCACAGAAATGACTTTAAACACACTTATTTTAGTTGAAAAAGTAATATTTCACATCCAACCGTCATTTAAAGTCAAAAGATTAAATGTTAAAATTTCATCAATATTGACCACTTTTTTGAAAGTTCGAGCGGTCCGGGGTCATTGTTTTTCATCAGAAAATTGATTTTTTTTTACTCTACCAGAAATGATTAAAAATGTCATTGGGATCGGGCCTCATGTAGAATAACCACTTTTTAAACCCTCACAGTGACCAAAATTGCCATTTTTACAGAATTTTGCTTACTCAAAAGTTTTAATTTTGACCAATTTCAGGCACAGAAGTGACTTTAAACACACTTATTTTAGTTGAACAGGTAATAATTCACATACAACCGTCATTTAAAGTCAAAAGATTATATGTTAAATTTTCATCAATATTGACCATTTTTTGAACGTTCGACAGGTCCAGGGTCATCGTTTTTCATCAGAAAATTGATTTTTTTGGACTCTACCAGAAATGATTCAAAATGTCATTGGGATCGGGCCTCATGTAGAATAACCACTTTTTAAACCCTCACAGTGACCAAAATTGCCATTTTTACAGAGTTTTCGCTTACTCAAAAGCTTCAATTTTGACCAATTTCAGGCACTGAAATGACTGTAAACTCACTTATTTCAGTTGAAAAAGTAATAATTCACATCCAACCGTCATTTAAAGTCAAAAGATTAAATGTTAAAATTTCATCAATATTGACCATTTTTTGAACGTTCGACAGGTCCAGGGTCATCGTTTTTCATCAGAAAATTGATTTTTTGGACTCTACCAAAAATGATTCAAAATGTCATTTGGATCGGGCCTCATGTTGAATAACCACTTTTTAAACCCTCACAGTGACCAAAATTGCCATTTTTACAGAGTTTTCGCTTACTCAGACGCTTCAATTTTGACCAATTTCAGGCACAAAAATGACTTCAAACACACTTATTTTAGTTGAAAAAGTAATAATTCACATCCAACCGTCATTTAAAGTCAAAAGATCAAATGTTAAAATTTCATCAATATTGACCACTTTTTTGAACGTTCGACAGGTCAGGGGTCATCGTTTTTCATCAGAAAATTGATTTTTTGGACTCTACTAAAAATAATCCAAATGTCATTTGGATCGGGCCTCATGTTGAATAACCACTTTTTAAACCCTCACAGTGACCAAAATTGCCATTTTTACAGAGTTTTCGCTTACTCAAAAGCTTCAATTTTGACCAATTTCAGGCACAGAAATGGCTTTAAACACACTTATTCTGGTTGAAAAAGTAATAATTCACATCCAACCATCATTTAAAGTCAAAAGATTAAATGTTAAATTTTCATCAATATTGACCATTTTTTGAACGTTCGACAGGTCCGGGGTCATCGTTTTTCATCAGAAAATTGATTTTTTGGACTCTACCAAAAATGATTCAAAATGTCATTTGGATCGGGCCTCATGTTTAATAACCACTTTTTAAACCCTCCCAGTGACAAAAATTGCCATTTTTACAGAGTTTTTGCTTACTCAAAAGCTTCAATTTTGACCAATTTCAGGCACAGAAATGACTTTAAACACACTTATTTTATTTGAAAAAGTAATAGTTCACATCCAACCGTCATTTAAAGTCAAAAGATTAAATGTTAAAATTTCATCAATATTGACCACTTTTTTGAAAGTTCGAGAGGTCCGGGGTCATTGTTTTCCATCAGAAAATTGATTTATTGGACTCTACCAGAAATGATTCAAAATGTCATTGGGATCGGGCCTCATGTAGAATAACCACTTTTTAAACCCTCACAGTGACCAAAATTGCCATTTTTACAGAGTTTTGCTTACTCAAAAGCTTTAATTTTGACCAATTTCAGGCACAGAAGTGACTTTAAACACACTTATTTTAGTTGAACAGGTAATAATTCACATACAACCGTCATTTAAAGTCAAAAGATTAAATGTTACATTTTCATCAATATTGACCATTTTTTGAACGTTCGACAGGTCCAGGGTCATCGTTTTTCATCAGAAAATTGATTTTTTGGACTCTACCAAAAATGATTCAAAATGTCATTGGGATCGGGCCTCATGTAGAATAACCACTTTTTAAACCCTCACAGTGACCAAAATTGCCATTTTTACAGAGTTTTCGCTTACTCAAAAGCTTCAATTTTGACCAATTTCAGGCACTGAAATGACTGTAAACTCACTTATTTCAGTTGAAAAAGTAATAATTCACATCCAACCGTCATTTAAAGTCAAAAGATTAAATGTTAAAATTTCATCAATATTGACAATTTTTTGAACGTTCGACAGGTCCAGGGTCATCGTTTTTCATCAGAAAATTGATTTTTTGCACTCTACCAAAAATGATTCAAAATGTCATTTGGATCGGGCCTCATGTTGAATAACCACTTTTTAAACCCTCACAGTGACCAAAATTGCCATTTTTACAGAGTTTTCGCTTACTCAAAAGCTTCAATTTTGACCAATTTCAGGCACAGAAATGGCTTTAAACACACTTATTTTAGTTGAAAAAGTAATAATTCACATCCAACCATCATTTAAAGTCAAAAGATTAAATGTTAAATTTTCATCAATATTGACCATTTTTTGAACGTTCGACAGGTCCGGGGTCATCGTTTTTCATCAGAAAATTGATTTTTTGGACCTTACCAAAAATGATTCAAAATGTCATTTGGATCGGGCCTCATGTTTAATAACCACTTTTTAAACCCTCCCAGTGACAAAAATTGCAATTTTTACAGAGTTTTGGCTTACTCAAAAGCTTCAATTTTGACCAATTTCAGGCACAGAAATGACTTTAAACACACTTATTTTATTTGAAAAAGTAATAGTTCACATCCAACCGTCATTTAAAGTCAAAAGATTAAATGTTAAAATTTCATCAATATTGACCACTTTTTTGAAAGTTCGAGAGGTCCGGGGTCATTGTTTTCCATCAGAAAATTGATTTTTTGGACTCTACCAGAAATGATTCAAAATGTCATTGGGATCGGGCCTCATGTAGAATAACCACTTTTTAAACCCTCACAGTGACCAAAATTGCCATTTTTACAGAGTTTTGCTTACTCAAAAGCTTTAATTTTGACCAATTTCAGGCACAGAAGTGACTTTAAACACACTTATTTTAGTTGAACAGGTAATAATTCACATACAACCGTCATTTAAAGTCAAAAGATTAAATGTTACATTTTCATCAATATTGACCATTTTTTGAACGTTCGACAGGTCCAGGGTCATCGTTTTTCATCAGAAAATTGATTTTTTGGACTCTACCAAAAATGATTCAAAATGTCATTTGGATCGGGCCTCATGTTGAATAACCACTTTTTAAACCCTCACAGTGACCAAAATTGCCATTTTTACAGAGTTTTCGCTTACTCAAAAGCTTCAATTTTGACCAATTTCAGGCACAGAAATGACTTTAAACACACTTATTTTAGTTGAAAAAGTAATAATTCACATCCAACCATCATTTAAAGTCAAAAGATTAAATGTTAAAATTCCATCAATATTGACCACTTTTTTGAAAGTTCGACAGGTCCGGGGTCATCGTTTTTCATCCGAAAATTGATTTTTTTGGACTCTACCAGAAATGATTCAAAATGTCATTGGGATCGGGCCTCATGTAGAATAACCACTTTTTAAACCCTCACAGTGACCAAAATTGCCATTTTTACAGAGTTTTGCTTACTAAAAAGCTTTAATTTTGACCAATTTCAGGCACAGAAATGACTTTAAACACACTTATTTTAGTTGAACAGGTAATAATTCACATACAACCGTCATTTAAAGTCAAAAGATTAAATGTTAATTTTTCATCAATATTGACCATTTTTTGAACGTTCGACAGGTCCAGGGTCATCGTTTTTCATCAGAAAATTGATTTTTTGGACTCTACCAAAAATGATTCAAAATGTCATTTGGATCGGGCCTCATGTTTAATAACCACTTTTTAAACCCTCCCAGTGACCAAAATTGCCATTTTTACAGAGTTTTTGCTTACTCAAAAGCTCAATTTTGACCAATTTCAGGCACAGAAATGACTTTAAACACACTTATTTTAGTTGAGAAGGTAATAATTCACATCCAACCGTCATTTAAAGTCAAAAGATTAAATGTTAAATTTTCATCAATATTGACCACTTTTTTGAATGTTCGACAGGTCCGGGGTCATCGTTTTTCATCAGAAAATTGATTTTTTGGACTCTACTAAAAATAATCCAAATGTCATTTGGATTGGGCCTCATGTTGAATAACCACTTTTTAAACCCTCACAGTGACCAAAATTGCCATTTTTACTGAGTTTTTGCTTACTCAAAAGCTTCAATTTTGACCAATTTCAGGCACAGAAATGACTTTAAACACACTTATTTTAGTTGAAAAAGTAATATTTCACATCCAACCGTCATTTAAAGTCAAAAGATTAAATGTTAAAATTTCATCAATATTGACCACTTTTTTGAACGTTCGACAGGTCAGGGGTCACCGTTTTTCATCAGAAAATTGATTTTTTGGACTCTACTAAAAATAATCCAAATGTCATTTGGATCGGGCCTCATGTTGAATAACCACTTTTTAAACCCTCACAGTGACCAAAATTGCCATTTTTACAGAGTTTTCGCTTACTCAAAAGCTTCAATTTTGATCAATTTCAGGCACAGAAATGGCTTTAAACACACTTATTTTAGTTGAAAAAGTAATAATTCACATCCAACCATCATTTAAAGTCAAAAGATTAAATGTTAAATTTTCATCAATATTGACCATTTTTTGATTGTTCGACAGGTCCGGGGTCATCGTTTTTCATCAGAAAATTGAATTTTTTGGACTCTACCAAAAATGATTCAAAATGTCATTTGGATCGGGCCTCATGTTTAATAACCACTTTTTAAACCCTCACAGTGACCAAAATTGCCATTTTTTTCAGAGTTTTCGCTTACTCAAAAGCTTCAATTTTGACCAATTTCAGGCACAGAAATGACTTTAAACACACTTATTTTAGTTGAGAAGGTAATAATTCACATCCAACCGTCATTTAAAGTCAAAAGATTAAATGTTAAAATTTCATCAATATTGACCACTTTTTTGAAAGTTCGAGAGGTCCGGGGTCATTGTTTTCCATCAGAAAATTGATTTTTTGGACTCTACCAGAAATGATTCAAAATGTCATTGGGATCGGGCCTCATGTAGAATAACCACTTTTTAAACCCTCACAGTGACCAAAATTGCCATTTTTACAGAGTTTTGCTTACTCAAAAGCTTTAATTTTGACCAATTTCAGGCACTGAAATGACTGTAAACTCACTTATTTCAGTTGAAAAAGTAATAATTCACATCCAACCGTCATTTAAAGTCAAAAGATTAAATGTTAAAATTTCATCAATATTGACCATTTTTTGAACGTTCGACAGGTCCAGGGTCATCGTTTTTCATCAGAAAATTGATTTTTTGCACTCTACCAAAAATGATTCAAAATGTCATTTGGATCGGGCCTCATGTTGAATAACCACTTTTTAAACCCTCACAGTGACCAAAATTGCCATTTTTACAGAGTTTTCGCTTACTCAAAAGCTTCAATTTTGACCAATTTCAGGCACAGAAATGGCTTTAAACACACTTATTTTAGTTGAAAAAGTAATAATTCACATCCAACCATCATTTAAAGTCAAAAGATTAAATGTTAAATTTTCATCAATATTGACCATTTTTTGAACGTTCGACAGGTCCGGGGTCATCGTTTTTCATCAGAAAATTGATTTTTTGGACCTTACCAAAAATGATTCAAAATGTCATTTGGATCGGGCCTCATGTTTAATAACCACTTTTTAAACCCTCCCAGTGACAAAAATTGCAATTTTTACAGAGTTTTTGCTTACTCAAAAGCTTCAATTTTGACCAATTTCAGGCACAGAAATGACTTTAAACACACTTATTTTATTTGAAAAAGTAATAGTTCACATCCAACCGTCATTTAAAGTCAAAAGATTAAATGTTAAAATTTCATCAATATTGACCACTTTTTTGAAAGTTCGAGAGGTCCGGGGTCATTGTTTTCCATCAGAAAATTGATTTTTTGGACTCTACCAGAAATGATTCAAAATGTCATTGGGATCGGGCCTCATGTAGAATAACCACTTTTTAAACCCTCACAGTGACCAAAATTGCCATTTTTACAGAGTTTTCGCTTACTCAGACGCTTCAATTTTGACCAATTTCAGGCACAAAAATGACTTTAAACACACTTATTTTAGTTGAAAAAGTAATAATTCACATCCAACCGTCATTTAAAGTCAAAAGATCAAATGTTAACATTTCATCAATATTGACCACTTTTTTGAACGTTCGACAGGTCAGGGGTCATCGTTTTTCATCAGAAAATTGATTTTTTGGACTCTACTAAAAATAATCTAAATGTCATTTGGATCGGGCCTCATGTTGAATAACCACTTTTTAAACCCTCACAGTGACCAAAATTGCCATTTTTACAGAGTTTTCGCTTACTCAAAAGCTTCAATTTTGACCAATTTCAGGCACAGAAATGGCTTTAAACACACTTATTTTAGTTGAAAAAGTAATAATTCACATCCAACCATCATTTAAAGTCAAAAGATTGAATGTTAAATTTTCATCAATATTGACCATTTTTTGAACGTTCGACAGGTCCGGGGTCATCGTTTTTCATCAGAAAATTGAATTTTTTGGACTCTACCAAAAATGATTCAAAATGTCATTTGGATCGGGCCTCATGTTTAATAACCACTTTTTAAACCCTCACAGTGACCAAAATTGCCATTTTTTTCAGAGTTTTCGCTTACTCAAAAGCTTCAATTTTGACCAATTTCAGGCACAGAAATGACTTTAAACACACTTATTTTAGTTGAGAAGGTAATAATTCACATCCAACCGTCATTTAAAGTCAAAAGATTAAATGTTAAAATTTCATCAATATTGACCACTTTTTTGAAAGTTCGAGAGGTCCGGGGTCATTGTTTTCCATCAGAAAATTGATTTTTTGGACTCTACCAGAAATGATTCAAAATGTCATTGGGATCGGGCCTCATGTAGAATAACCACTTTTTAAACCCTCACAGTGACCAAAATTGCCATTTTTACAGAGTTTTGCTTACTCAAAAGCTTTAATTTTGACCAATTTCAGGCACAGAAGTGACTTTAAACACACTTATTTTAGTTGAACAGGTAATAATTCACATACAACCGTCATTTAAAGTCAAAAGATTAAATGTTACATTTTCATCAATATTGACCATTTTTTGAACGTTCGACAGGTCCAGGGTCATCGTTTTTCATCAGAAAATTGATTTTTTGGACTCTACCAAAAATGATTCAAAATGTCATTTGGATCGGACCTCATGTTGAATAACCACTTTTTAAACCCTCACAGTGACCAAAATTGCCATTTTTACTGAGTTTTTGCTTACTCAAAATCTTCAATTTTGACCAATTTCAGGCACAGAAATGACTTTAAACACACTTATTTTAGTTGAAAAAGTAATATTTCACATCCAACCGTCATTTAAAGTCAAAAGATTAAATGTTAAAATTTCATCAATATTGACCACTTTTTTGAAAGTTCGAGCGGTCCGGGGTCATTGTTTTTCATCAGAAAATTGATTTTTTTTTACTCTACCAGAAATGATTAAAAATGTCATTGGGATCGGGCCTCATGTAGAATAACCACTTTTTAAACCCTCACAGTGACCAAAATTGCCATTTTTACAGAATTTTGCTTACTCAAAAGTTTTAATTTTGACCAATTTCAGGCACAGAAGTGACTTTAAACACACTTATTTTAGTTGAACAGGTAATAATTCACATACAACCGTCATTTAAAGTCAAAAGATTATATGTTAAATTTTCATCAATATTGACCATTTTTTGAACGTTCGACAGGTCCAGGGTCATCGTTTTTCATCAGAAAATTGATTTTTTTGGACTCTACCAGAAATGATTCAAAATGTCATTGGGATCGGGCCTCATGTAGAATAACCACTTTTTAAACCCTCACAGTGACCAAAATTGCCATTTTTACAGAGTTTTCGCTTACTCAAAAGCTTCAATTTTGACCAATTTCAGGCACTGAAATGACTGTAAACTCACTTATTTCAGTTGAAAAAGTAATAATTCACATCCAACCGTCATTTAAAGTCAAAAGATTAAATGTTAAAATTTCATCAATATTGACCATTTTTTGAACGTTCGACAGGTCCAGGGTCATCGTTTTTCATCAGAAAATTGATTTTTTGGACTCTACCAAAAATGATTCAAAATGTCATTTGGATCGGGCCTCATGTTGAATAACCACTTTTTAAACCCTCACAGTGACCAAAATTGCCATTTTTACAGAGTTTTCGCTTACTCAGACGCTTCAATTTTGACCAATTTCAGGCACAAAAATGACTTCAAACACACTTATTTTAGTTGAAAAAGTAATAATTCACATCCAACCGTCATTTAAAGTCAAAAGATCAAATGTTAAAATTTCATCAATATTGACCACTTTTTTGAACGTTCGACAGGTCAGGGGTCATCGTTTTTCATCAGAAAATTGATTTTTTGGACTCTACTAAAAATAATCCAAATGTCATTTGGATCGGGCCTCATGTTGAATAACCACTTTTTAAACCCTCACAGTGACCAAAATTGCCATTTTTACAGAGTTTTCGCTTACTCAAAAGCTTCAATTTTGACCAATTTCAGGCACAGAAATGGCTTTAAACACACTTATTCTGGTTGAAAAAGTAATAATTCACATCCAACCATCATTTAAAGTCAAAAGATTAAATGTTAAATTTTCATCAATATTGACCATTTTTTGAACGTTCGACAGGTCCGGGGTCATCGTTTTTCATCAGAAAATTGATTTTTTGGACTCTACCAAAAATGATTCAAAATGTCATTTGGATCGGGCCTCATGTTTAATAACCACTTTTTAAACCCTCCCAGTGACAAAAATTGCCATTTTTACAGAGTTTTTGCTTACTCAAAAGCTTCAATTTTGACCAATTTCAGGCACAGAAATGACTTTAAACACACTTATTTTATTTGAAAAAGTAATAGTTCACATCCAACCGTCATTTAAAGTCAAAAGATTAAATGTTAAAATTTCATCAATATTGACCACTTTTTTGAAAGTTCGAGAGGTCCGGGGTCATTGTTTTCCATCAGAAAATTGATTTATTGGACTCTACCAGAAATGATTCAAAATGTCATTGGGATCGGGCCTCATGTAGAATAACCACTTTTTAAACCCTCACAGTGACCAAAATTGCCATTTTTACAGAGTTTTGCTTACTCAAAAGCTTTAATTTTGACCAATTTCAGGCACAGAAGTGACTTTAAACACACTTATTTTAGTTGAACAGGTAATAATTCACATACAACCGTCATTTAAAGTCAAAAGATTAAATGTTACATTTTCATCAATATTGACCATTTTTTGAACGTTCGACAGGTCCAGGGTCATCGTTTTTCATCAGAAAATTGATTTTTTGGACTCTACCAAAAATGATTCAAAATGTCATTGGGATCGGGCCTCATGTAGAATAACCACTTTTTAAACCCTCACAGTGACCAAAATTGCCATTTTTACAGAGTTTTCGCTTACTCAAAAGCTTCAATTTTGACCAATTTCAGGCACTGAAATGACTGTAAACTCACTTATTTCAGTTGAAAAAGTAATAATTCACATCCAACCGTCATTTAAAGTCAAAAGATTAAATGTTAAAATTTCATCAATATTGACAATTTTTTGAACGTTCGACAGGTCCAGGGTCATCGTTTTTCATCAGAAAATTGATTTTTTGCACTCTACCAAAAATGATTCAAAATGTCATTTGGATCGGGCCTCATGTTGAATAACCACTTTTTAAACCCTCACAGTGACCAAAATTGCCATTTTTACAGAGTTTTCGCTTACTCAAAAGCTTCAATTTTGACCAATTTCAGGCACAGAAATGGCTTTAAACACACTTATTTTAGTTGAAAAAGTAATAATTCACATCCAACCATCATTTAAAGTCAAAAGATTAAATGTTAAATTTTCATCAATATTGACCATTTTTTGAACGTTCGACAGGTCCGGGGTCATCGTTTTTCATCAGAAAATTGATTTTTTGGACCTTACCAAAAATGATTCAAAATGTCATTTGGATCGGGCCTCATGTTTAATAACCACTTTTTAAACCCTCCCAGTGACAAAAATTGCAATTTTTACAGAGTTTTGGCTTACTCAAAAGCTTCAATTTTGACCAATTTCAGGCACAGAAATGACTTTAAACACACTTATTTTATTTGAAAAAGTAATAGTTCACATCCAACCGTCATTTAAAGTCAAAAGATTAAATGTTAAAATTTCATCAATATTGACCACTTTTTTGAAAGTTCGAGAGGTCCGGGGTCATTGTTTTCCATCAGAAAATTGATTTTTTGGACTCTACCAGAAATGATTCAAAATGTCATTGGGATCGGGCCTCATGTAGAATAACCACTTTTTAAACCCTCACAGTGACCAAAATTGCCATTTTTACAGAGTTTTGCTTACTCAAAAGCTTTAATTTTGACCAATTTCAGGCACAGAAGTGACTTTAAACACACTTATTTTAGTTGAACAGGTAATAATTCACATACAACCGTCATTTAAAGTCAAAAGATTAAATGTTACATTTTCATCAATATTGACCATTTTTTGAACGTTCGACAGGTCCAGGGTCATCGTTTTTCATCAGAAAATTGATTTTTTGGACTCTACCAAAAATGATTCAAAATGTCATTTGGATCGGGCCTCATGTTGAATAACCACTTTTTAAACCCTCACAGTGACCAAAATTGCCATTTTTACAGAGTTTTCGCTTACTCAAAAGCTTCAATTTTGACCAATTTCAGGCACAGAAATGACTTTAAACACACTTATTTTAGTTGAAAAAGTAATAATTCACATCCAACCATCATTTAAAGTCAAAAGATTAAATGTTAAAATTCCATCAATATTGACCACTTTTTTGAAAGTTCGACAGGTCCGGGGTCATCGTTTTTCATCCGAAAATTGATTTTTTTGGACTCTACCAGAAATGATTCAAAATGTCATTGGGATCGGGCCTCATGTAGAATAACCACTTTTTAAACCCTCACAGTGACCAAAATTGCCATTTTTACAGAGTTTTGCTTACTAAAAAGCTTTAATTTTGACCAATTTCAGGCACAGAAATGACTTTAAACACACTTATTTTAGTTGAACAGGTAATAATTCACATACAACCGTCATTTAAAGTCAAAAGATTAAATGTTAATTTTTCATCAATATTGACCATTTTTTGAACGTTCGACAGGTCCAGGGTCATCGTTTTTCATCAGAAAATTGATTTTTTGGACTCTACCAAAAATGATTCAAAATGTCATTTGGATCGGGCCTCATGTTTAATAACCACTTTTTAAACCCTCCCAGTGACCAAAATTGCCATTTTTACAGAGTTTTTGCTTACTCAAAAGCTCAATTTTGACCAATTTCAGGCACAGAAATGACTTTAAACACACTTATTTTAGTTGAGAAGGTAATAATTCACATCCAACCGTCATTTAAAGTCAAAAGATTAAATGTTAAATTTTCATCAATATTGACCACTTTTTTGAATGTTCGACAGGTCCGGGGTCATCGTTTTTCATCAGAAAATTGATTTTTTGGACTCTACTAAAAATAATCCAAATGTCATTTGGATTGGGCCTCATGTTGAATAACCACTTTTTAAACCCTCACAGTGACCAAAATTGCCATTTTTACTGAGTTTTTGCTTACTCAAAAGCTTCAATTTTGACCAATTTCAGGCACAGAAATGACTTTAAACACACTTATTTTAGTTGAAAAAGTAATATTTCACATCCAACCGTCATTTAAAGTCAAAAGATTAAATGTTAAAATTTCATCAATATTGACCACTTTTTTGAACGTTCGACAGGTCAGGGGTCACCGTTTTTCATCAGAAAATTGATTTTTTGGACTCTACTAAAAATAATCCAAATGTCATTTGGATCGGGCCTCATGTTGAATAACCACTTTTTAAACCCTCACAGTGACCAAAATTGCCATTTTTACAGAGTTTTCGCTTACTCAAAAGCTTCAATTTTGATCAATTTCAGGCACAGAAATGGCTTTAAACACACTTATTTTAGTTGAAAAAGTAATAATTCACATCCAACCATCATTTAAAGTCAAAAGATTAAATGTTAAATTTTCATCAATATTGACCATTTTTTGATTGTTCGACAGGTCCGGGGTCATCGTTTTTCATCAGAAAATTGAATTTTTTGGACTCTACCAAAAATGATTCAAAATGTCATTTGGATCGGGCCTCATGTTTAATAACCACTTTTTAAACCCTCACAGTGACCAAAATTGCCATTTTTTTCAGAGTTTTCGCTTACTCAAAAGCTTCAATTTTGACCAATTTCAGGCACAGAAATGACTTTAAACACACTTATTTTAGTTGAGAAGGTAATAATTCACATCCAACCGTCATTTAAAGTCAAAAGATTAAATGTTAAAATTTCATCAATATTGACCACTTTTTTGAAAGTTCGAGAGGTCCGGGGTCATTGTTTTCCATCAGAAAATTGATTTTTTGGACTCTACCAGAAATGATTCAAAATGTCATTGGGATCGGGCCTCATGTAGAATAACCACTTTTTAAACCCTCACAGTGACCAAAATTGCCATTTTTACAGAGTTTTGCTTACTCAAAAGCTTTAATTTTGACCAATTTCAGGCACAGAAGTGACTTTAAACACACTTATTTTAGTTGAACAGGTAATAATTCACATACAACCGTCATTTAAAGTCAAAAGATTAAATGTTACATTTTCATCAATATTGACCATTTTTTGAACGTTCGACAGGTCAAGGGTCATCGTTTTTCATCAGAAAATTGATTTTTTGGACTCTACCAAAAATGATTCAAAATGTCATTTGGATCGGGCCTCATGTTGAATAACCACTTTTTAAACCCTCACAGTGACCAAAATTGCCATTTTTACAGAGTTTTCGCTTACTCAAAAGCTTCAATTTTGACCAATTTCAGGCACAGAAATGACTTTAAACACACTTATTTTAGTTGAAAAAGTAATAATTCACATCCAACCATCATTTAAAGTCAAAAGATTAAATGTTAAAATTCCATCAATATTGACCACTTTTTTGAACGTTCGACAGGTCCGGGGTCATCGTTTTTCATCCGAAAATTGATTTTTTGGACTCTACCAGAAATGATTCAAAATGTCATTGGGATCGGGCCTCATGTAGAATAACCACTTTTTAAACCCTCACAGTGACCAAAATTGCCATTTTTACAGAGTTTTGCTTACTCAAAAGCTTTAATTTTGACCAATTTCAGGCACAGAAATGACTTTAAACACACTTATTTTAGTTGAACAGGTAATAATTCACATACAACCGTCATTTAAAGTCAAAAGATTAAATGTTAATTTTTCATCAATATTGACCATTTTTTGAACGTTCGACAGGTCCAGGGTCATCGTTTTTCATCAGAAAATTGATTTTTTGGACTCTACCAAAAATGATTCAAAATGTCATTTGGATCGGGCCTCATGTTTAATAACCACTTTTTAAACCCTCCCAGTGACCAAAATTGCCATTTTTACAGAGTTTTTGCTTACTCAAAAGCTTCAATTTTGACCAATTTCAGGCACAGAAATGACTTTAAACACACTTATTTTAGTTGAGAAGGTAATAATTTACATCCAACCGTCATTTAAAGTCAAAAGATTAAATGTTAAATTTTCATCAATATTGACCATTTTTTGAACGTTCGACAGGTCCAGGGTCATCGTTTTTCATCAGAAAATTGATTTATTGGACTCTACCAAAAATGATTCAACATGTCATTTGGATCGGGCCTCATGTTTAATAACCACTTTTTAAACCCTCACAGTGACCAAAATTGCCATTTTTACAGAGTTTTGCTTACTCAAAAGCTTTAATTTTGACCAATTTCAGGCACTGAAATGACTGTAAACTCACTTATTTTAGTTGAAAAAGTAATAATTCACATCCAACCGTCATTTAAAGTCAAAAGATTAAATGTTAAAATTTCATCAATATTGACCACTTTTTTGAACGTTCGATAGGTTCATCGTTTTTCATCAGAAAATAGATTTTTTGGACTCTACCAAAAATGATTCAAAATGTCATTGGGATCGGGCCTCATGTAGAATAATCACTTTTTAAACCCTCACAGTGACCAAAATTGCCATTTTTACAGAGTTTTGCTTACTCAAAGCTTCAATTTTGACCAATTTCAGGCACAGAAATGACTTTAAACACACTTATTTTAGTTGAGAAGGTAATAATTCACATACAACCATCATTTAAAGTCAAAAGATTAAATGTTAAATGTTCATCAATATTGACAATTTTTTGAACGTACGACAGGTCCGGGGTCATCGTTTTTCATCAGAAAATTGATTTTTTTGGACTCTACCAGAAATGATTCAAAATGTCATTGGGATCGGGCCTCATGTAGAATAACCACTTTTTAAACCCTCACAGTGACCAAAATTGCCATTTTTACAGAGTTTTCGCTTACTCAAAAGCTTCAATTTTGACCAATTTCAGGCACTGAAATGACTGTAAACTCACTTATTTCAGTTGAAAAAGTAATAATTCACATCCAACCGTCATTTAAAGTCAAAAGATTAAATGTTAAAATTTCATCAATATTGACCATTTTTTGAACGTTCGACAGGTCCAGGGTCATCGTTTTTCATCAGAAAATTGATTTTTTGCACTCTACCAAAAATGATTCAACATGTCATTTGGATCGGGCCTCATGTTTAATAACCACTTTTTAAACCCTCACAGTGACCAAAATTGCCATTTTTACAGAGTTTTGTTTACTCAAAAGCTTTAATTTTGACCAATTTCAGGCACTGAAATGACTGTAAACTCACTTATTTTAGTTGAAAAAGTAATAATTCACATCCAACCGTCATTTAAAGTCAAAAGATTAAATGTTAAAATTTCATCAATATTGACCACTTTTTTGAACGTTCGACAGGTTCATCGTTTTTCATCAGAAAATAGATTTTTTGGACTCTACCAAAAATGATTCAAAATGTCATTGGGATCGGGCCTCATGTTGAATAACCACTTTTTAAACCCTCACAGTGACCAAAATTGCCATTTTTACAGAGTTTTCGCTTACTCAAAAGCTTCAATTTTGACCAATTTCAGGCACAGAAATGGCTTTAAACACACTTATTTTAGTTGAAAAAGTAATAATTCACATCCAACCATCATTTAAAGTCAAAAGATTAAATGTTAAATTTTCATCAATATTGACCATTTTTTGAACGTTCGACAGGTCCGGGGTCATCGTTTTTCATCAGAAAATTGAATTTTTTGGACTCTACCAAAAATGATTCAAAATGTCATTTGGATCGGGCCTCATGTTTAATAACCACTTTTTAAACCCTCACAGTGACCAAAATTGCCATTTTTTTCAGAGTTTTCGCTTACTCAAAAGCTTCAATTTTGACCAATTTCAGGCACAGAAATGACTTTAAACACACTTATTTTAGTTGAACAGGTAATAATTCACATACAACCGTCATTTAAAGTCAAAAGATTAAATGTTAATTTTTCATCAATATTGACCATTTTTTGAACGTTCGACAGGTCCAGGGTCATCGTTTTTCATCAGAAAATTGATTTTTTGGACTCTACCAAAAATGATTCAAAATGTCATTTGGATCGGGCCTCATGTTTAATAACCACTTTTTAAACCCTCCCAGTGACAAAAATTGCCATTTTTACAGAGTTTTTGCTTACTCAAAAGCTTCAATTTTGACCAATTTCAGGCACAGAAATGACTTTAAACACACTTATTTTATTTGAAAAAGTAATAGTTCACATCCAACCGTCATTTAAAGTCAAAAGATTAAATGTTAAAATTTCATCAATATTGACCATTTTTTGAACGTTCGACAGGTCCAGGGTCATCGTTTTTCATCAGAAAATTGATTTTTTGGACTCTACCAAAAATGATTCAAAATGTCATTTGGATCGGGCCTCATGTTGAATAACCACTTTTTAAACCCTCACAGTGACCAAAATTGCCATTTTTACAGAGTTTTCGCTTACTCAAAAGCTTCAATTTTGACCAATTTCAGGCACAGAAATGACTTTAAACACACTTATTTTAGTTGAAAAAGTAATAATTCACATCCAACCATCATTTAAAGTCAAAAGATTAAATGTTAAAATTCCATCAATATTGACCACTTTTTTGAACGTTCGACAGGTCCGGGGTCATCGTTTTTCATCCGAAAATTGATTTTTTGGACTCTACCAGAAATGATTCAAAATGTCATTGGGATCGGGCCTCATGTAGAATAACCACTTTTTAAACCCTCACAGTGACCAAAATTGCCATTTTTACAGAGTTTTGCTTACTCAAAAGCTTTAATTTTGACCAATTTCAGGCACAGAAATGACTTTAAACACACTTATTTTAGTTGAACAGGTAATAATTCACATACAACCGTCATTTAAAGTCAAAAGATTAAATGTTAATTTTTCATCAATATTGACCATTTTTTGAACGTTCGACAGGTCCAGGGTCACCGTTTTTCATCAGAAAATTGATTTTTTGGACTCTACCAAAAATGATTCAAAATGTCATTTGGATCGGGCCTCATGTTTAATAACCACTTTTTAAACCCTCCCAGTGACCAAAATTGCCATTTTTACAGAGTTTTTGCTTACTCAAAAGCTTCAATTTTGACCAATTTCAGGCACAGAAATGACTTTAAACACACTTATTTTAGTTGAGAAGGTAATAATTCACATCCAACCGTCATTTAAAGTCAAAAGATTAAATGTTAAATTTTCATCAATATTGACCATTTTTTGAACGTTCGACAGGTCCAGGGTCATCGTTTTTCATCAGAAAATTGATTTTTTGGACTCTACTAAAAATAATCCAAATGTCATTTGGATCGGGCCTCATGTTGAATAACCACTTTTTAAACCCTCACAGTGACCAAAATTGCCATTTTTACTGAGTTTTTGCTTACTCAAAAGCTTCAATTTTGACCAATTTCAGGCACAGAAATGACTTTAAACACACTTATTTTAGTTGAACTGGTAATAATTCACAAACAACCGTCATTTAAAGTCAAAAGATTAAATGTTAAATTTTCATCAATATTGACCATTTTTTGAACGTTCGACAGGTCCAGGGTCATCGTTTTTCATCAGAAAATTGATTTTTTTGGACTCTATCAAAAATGATTCAAAATGTCATTTGGATCGGGCCTCATGTTGAATAACCACTTTTTAAACCCTCACAGTGACCAAAATTGCCATTTTTACAGAGTTTTCGCTTATTCAAAAGCTTCAATTTTGACCAATTTCAGGCACAAAAATGACTTTAAACACACTTATTTTAGTTGAAAAAGTAATAATTCACATCCAACCGTCATTTAAAGTCAAAAGATCAAATGTTAAATTTTCATCAATATTGACCATTTTTTGAACGTTCGACAGGTCCAGGGTCATCGTTTTTCATCAGAAAATTGATTTTTTGGACTCTACTAAAAATAATCCAAATGTCATTTGGATCGGGCCTCATGTTGAATAACCACTTTTTAAACCCTCACAGTGACCAAAATTGCCATTTTTACTGAGTTTTTGCTTACTCAAAAGCTTCAATTTTGACCAATTTCAGGCACAAAAATGACTTTAAACACACTTATTTTAGTTGAAAAAGTAATAATTCACATCCAACCGTCATTTAAAGTCAAAAGATCAAATGTTAAAATTTCATCAATATTGACCACTTTTTTGAACGTTCGACAGGTCATTTTTTTTCATCAGAAAATAGATTTTTTGGACTCTACCAAAAATGATTCAAAATGTCATTGGGATCGGGCCTCATGTAGAATAACCACTTTTTAAACCCTCACAGTGACCAAAATTGCCATTTTTACAGAGTTTTGCTTACTCAAAGCTTCAATTTTGACCAATTTCAGGCACAGAAATGACTTTAAACACACTTATTTTAGTTGAGAAGGTAATAATTCACATACAACCATCATTTAAAGTCAAAAGATTAAATGTTAAATTTTCATCAATATTGACCATTTTTTGAACGTTCGACAGGTCCAGGGTCATCGTTTTTCATCAGAAAATTGATTTTTTGGACTCTACCAAAAATGATTCAAAATGTCATTTGGATCGGGCCTCATGTTGAATAACCACTTTTTAAACCCTCACAGTGACCAAAATTGCCATTTTTACAGAGTTTTCGCTTACTCAGACGCTTCAATTTTGACCAATTTCAGGCACAAAAATGACTTTAAACACACTTATTTTAGTTGAAAAAGTAATAATTCACATCCAACCGTCATTTAAAGTCAAAAGATCAAATGTTAAAATTTCATCAATATTGACCACTTTTTTGAATGTTCGACAGGTCCGGGGTCATCGTTTTTCATCAGAAAATTGATTTTTTGGACTCTACTAAAAATAATCCAAATGTCATTTGGATCGGGCCTCATGTTGAATAACCACTTTTTAAACCCTCACAGTGACCAAAATTGCCATTTTTACTGAGTTTTTGCTTACTCAAAAGCTTCAATTTTGACCAATTTCAGGCACAGAAATGACTTTAAACACACTTATTTTAGTTGAAAAAGTAATATTTCACATCCAACCGTCATTTAAAGTCAAAAGATTAAATGTTAAAATTTCATCAATATTGACCACTTTTTTGAAAGTTCGAGAGGTCCGGGGTCATTGTTTTTCATCAGAAAATTGATTTTTTTGACTCTACCAGAAATGATTCAAAATGTCATTGGGATCGGGCCTCATGTAGAATAACCACTTTTTAAACCCTCACAGTGACCAAAATTGCCATTTTTACAGAATTTTGCTTACTCAAAAGTTTTAATTTTGACCAATTTCAGGCACAGAAGTGACTTTAAACACACTTATTTTAGTTGAACAGGTAATAATTCACATACAACCGTCATTTAAAGTCAAAAGATTAAATGTTAAATTTTCATCAATATTGACCATTTTTTGAACGTTCGACCGTTTTTCATCAGAAAATTTTATTTTTTGGACTCTACCAGAAATGATTCAAAATGTCATTGGGATCGGGCCTCATGTAGAATAACCACTTTTTAAACCCTCACAGTGACCAAAATTGCCATTTTTACGAGTTTTCGCTTACTCAAAAGCTTCAATTTTGACCAATTTCAGGCACTGAAATGACTGTAAACTCACTTATTTCAGTTGAAAAAGTAATAATTCACATCCAACCGTCATTTAAAGTCAAAAGATTAAATGTTAAAATTTCATCAATATTGACCATTTTTTGAACGTTCGACAGGTCCAGGGTCATCGTTTTTCATCAGAAAATTGATTTTTTGGACTCTACCAAAAATGATTCAAAATGTCATTTGGATCGGGCCTCATGTTGAATAACCACTTTTTAAACCCTCACAGTGACCAAAATTGCCATTTTTACAGAGTTTTCGCTTACTCAGACGCTTCAATTTTGACCAATTTCAGGCACAAAAATGACTTTAAACACACTTATTTTAGTTGAAAAAGTAATAATTCACATCCAACCGTCATTTAAAGTCAAAAGATCAAATGTTAAAATTTCATCAATATTGACCACTTTTTTGAATGTTCGACAGGTCCGGGGTCATCGTTTTTCATCAGAAAATTGATTTTTTGGACTCTACTAAAAATAATCCAAATGTCATTTGGATCGGGCCTCATGTTGAATAACCACTTTTTAAACCCTCACAGTGACCAAAATTGCCATTTTTACTGAGTTTTTGCTTACTCAAAAGCTTCAATTTTGACCAATTTCAGGCACAGAAATGACTTTAAACACACTTATTTTAGTTGAAAAAGTAATATTTCACATCCAACCGTCATTTAAAGTCAAAAGATTAAATGTTAAAATTTCATCAATATTGACCACTTTTTTGAAAGTTCGAGAGGTCCGGGGTCATTGTTTTTCATCAGAAAATTGATTTTTTTGACTCTACCAGAAATGATTCAAAATGTCATTGGGATCGGGCCTCATGTAGAATAACCACTTTTTAAACCCTCACAGTGACCAAAATTGCCATTTTTACAGAATTTTGCTTACTCAAAAGTTTTAATTTTGACCAATTTCAGGCACAGAAGTGACTTTAAACACACTTATTTTAGTTGAACAGGTAATAATTCACATACAACCGTCATTTAAAGTCAAAAGATTAAATGTTAAATTTTCATCAATATTGACCATTTTTTGAACGTTCGACAGGTCCAGGGTCATCGTTTTTCATCAGAAAATTGATTTTTTGCACTCTACCAAAAATGATTCAAAATGTCATTTGGATCGGGCCTCATGTTGAATAACCACTTTTTAAACCCTCACAGTGACCAAAATTGCCATTTTTACAGAGTTTTCGCTTACTCAAAAGCTTCAATTTTGACCAATTTCAGGCACAGAAATGGCTTTAAACACACTTATTTTAGTTGAAAAAGTAATAATTCACATCCAACCATCATTTAAAGTCAAAAGATTAAATGTTAAATTTTCATCAATATTGACCATTTTTTGAACGTTCGACAGGTCCGGGGTCATCGTTTTTCATCAGAAAATTGATTTTTTGGACTCTACCAAAAATGATTCAAAATGTCATTTGGATCGGGCCTCATGTTTAATAACCACTTTTTAAACCCTCCCAGTGACAAAAATTGCCATTTTTACAGAGTTTTTGCTTACTCAATTTTGACCAATTTCAGGCACAGAAATGACTTTAAACACACTTATTTTATTTGAAAAAGTAATAGTTCACATCCAACCGTCATTTAAAGTCAAAAGATTAAATGTTAAAATTTCATCAATATTGACCACTTTTTTGAAAGTTCGAGAGGTCCGGGGTCATTGTTTTCCATCAGAAAATTGATTTTTTGGACTCTACCAGAAATGATTCAAAATCTCATTGGGATCGGGCCTCATGTAGAATAACCACTTTTTAAACCCTCACAGTGACCAAAATTGCCATTTTTACAGAGTTTTCGCTTACTCAAAAGCTTCAATTTTGACCAATTTCAGGCACAGAAATGACTTTAAACACACTTATTTTAGTTGAAAAAGTAATAATTCACATCCAACCATCATTTAAAGTCAAAAGATTAAATGTTAAAATTCCATCAATATTGACCACTTTTTTGAACGTTCGACAGGTCCGGGGTCATCGTTTTTCATCCGAAAATTGATTTTTTGGACTCTACCAGAAATGATTCAAAATGTCATTGGGATCGGGCCTCATGTAGAATAACCACTTTTTAAACCCTCACAGTGACCAAAATTGCCATTTTTACAGAGTTTTGCTTACTCAAAAGCTTTAATTTTGACCAATTTCAGGCACAGAAATGACTTTAAACACACTTATTTTAGTTGAACAGGTAATAATTCACATACAACCGTCATTTAAAGTCAAAAGATTAAATGTTAATTTTTCATCAATATTGACCATTTTTTGAACGTTCGACAGGTCCAGGGTCATCGTTTTTCATCAGAAAATGGATTTTTTGGACTCTACCAAAAATGATTCAAAATGTCATTTGGATCGGGCCTCATGTTTAATAACCACTTTTTAAACCCTCCCAGTGACCAAAATTGCCATTTTTATAGAGTTTTTGCTTACTCAAAAGCTTCAATTTTGACCAATTTCAGGCACAGAAATGACTTTAAACACACTTATTTTAGTTGAGAAGGTAATAATTCACATCCAACCGTCATTTAAAGTCAAAAGATTAAATGTTAAATTTTCATCAATATTGACCATTTTTTGAACGTTCGACAGGTCCAGGGTCATCGTTTTTCATCAGAAAATTGATTTATTGGACTCTACCAAAAATGATTCAACATGTCATTTGGATCGGGCCTCATGTTTAATAACCACTTTTTAAACCCTCACAGTGACCAAAATTGCCATTTTTACAGAGTTTTGCTTACTCAAAAGCTTTAATTTTGACCAATTTCAGGCACTGAAATGACAGTAAACTCACTTATTTTAGTTGAAAAAGTAATAATTCACATCCAACCGTCATTTAAAGTCAAAAGATTAAATGTTAAAATTTCATCAATATTGACCACTTTTTTGAACGTTCGACAGGTTCATCGTTTTTCATCAGAAAATAGATTTTTTGGACTCTACCAAAAATGATTCAAAATGTCATTGGGATTGGGCCTCATGTAGAATAACCACTTTTTAAACCCTCACAGTGACCAAAATTGCCATTTTTACAGAGTTTTGCTTACTCAAAGCTTCAATTTTGACCAATTTCAGGCACAGAAATGACTTTAAACACACTTATTTTAGTTGAGAAGGTAATAATTCACATACAACCATCATTTAAAGTCAAAAGATTAAATGTTAAATGTTCATCAATATTGACAATTTTTTGAACGTACGACAGGTCCGGGGTCATCGTTTTTCATCAGAAAATTGATTTTTTGGACTCTACCAAAAATGATTCAAAATGTCATTTGGATCGGGCCTCATGTTGAATAACCACTTTTTAAACCCTCACAGTGACCAAAATTGCCATTTTTACAGAGTTTTCGCTTACTCAGACGCTTCAATTTTGACCAATTTCAGGCACAAAAATGACTTTAAACACACTTATTTTAGTTGAAAAAGTAATAATTCACATCCAACCGTCATTTAAAGTCAAAAGATCAAATGTTAAAATTTCATCAATATTGACCACTTTTTTGAATGTTCGACAGGTCCGGGGTCATCGTTTTTCATCAGAAAATTGATTTTTTGGACTCTACTAAAAATAATCCAAATGTCATTTGGATCGGGCCTCATGTTGAATAACCACTTTTTAAACCCTCACAGTGACCAAAATTGCCATTTTTACTGAGTTTTTGCTTACTCAAAAGCTTCAATTTTGACCAATTTCAGGCACAGAAATGACTTTAAACACACTTATTTTAGTTGAACTGGTAATAATTCACATACAACCGTCATTTAAAGTCAAAAGATTAAATGTTAAATTTTCATCAATATTGACCATTTTTTGAACGTTCGACAGGTCCAGGGTCATCGTTTTTCATCAGAAAATTGATTTTTTTGGACTCTATCAAAAATGATTCAAAATGTCATTTGGATCGGGCCTCATGTTGAATAACCACTTTTTAAACCCTCACAGTGACCAAAATTGCCATTTTTACAGAGTTTTCGCTTATTCAAAAGCTTCAATTTTGACCAATTTCAGGCACAAAAATGACTTTAAACACACTTATTTTAGTTGAAAAAGTAATAATTCACATCCAACCGTCATTTAAAGTCAAAAGATCAAATGTTAAAATTTCATCAATATTGACCACTTTTTTGAACGTTCGACAGGTCATTTTTTTTCATCAGAAAATAGATTTTTTGGACTCTACCAAAAATGATTCAAAATGTCATTGGGATCGGGCCTCATGTAGAATAACCACTTTTTAAACCCTCACAGTGACCAAAATTGCCATTTTTACAGAGTTTTGCTTACTCAAAGCTTCAATTTTGACCAATTTCAGGCACAGAAATGACTTTAAACACACTTATTTTAGTTGAGAAGGTAATAATTCACATACAACCATCATTTAAAGTCAAAAGATTAAATGTTAAATTTTCATCAATATTGACCATTTTTTGAACGTTCGACAGGTCCAGGGTCATCGTTTTTCATCAGAAAATTGATTTTTTGGACTCTACCAAAAATTATTCAAAATGTCATTTGGATCGGGCCTCATGTTGAATAACCACTTTTTAAACCCTCACAGTGACCAAAATTGCCATTTTTACAGAGTTTTCGCTTACTCAGACGCTTCAATTTTGACCAATTTCAGGCACAAAAATGACTTTAAACACACTTATTTTAGTTGAAAAAGTAATAATTCACATCCAACCGTCATTTAAAGTCAAAAGATCAAATGTTAAAATTTCATCAATATTGACCACTTTTTTGAATGTTCGACAGGTCCGGGGTCATCGTTTTTCATCAGAAAATTGATTTTTTGGACTCTACTAAAAATAATCCAAATGTCATTTGGATCGGGCCTCATGTTGAATAACCACTTTTTAAACCCTCACAGTGACCAAAATTGCCATTTTTACTGAGTTTTTGCTTACTCAAAAGCTTCAATTTTGACCAATTTCAGGCACAGAAATGACTTTAAACACACTTATTTTAGTTGAAAAAGTAATATTTCACATCCAACCGTCATTTAAAGTCAAAAGATTAAATGTTAAAATTTCATCAATATTGACCACTTTTTTGAAAGTTCGAGAGGTCCGGGGTCATTGTTTTTCATCAGAAAATTGATTTTTTTGACTCTACCAGAAATGATTCAAAATGTCATTGGGATCGGGCCTCATGTAGAATAACCACTTTTTAAACCCTCACAGTGACCAAAATTGCCATTTTTACAGAATTTTGCTTACTCAAAAGTTTTAATTTTGACCAATTTCAGGCACAGAAGTGACTTTAAACACACTTATTTTAGTTGAACAGGTAATAATTCACATACAACCGTCATTTAAAGTCAAAAGATTAAATGTTAAATTTTCATCAATATTGACCATTTTTTGAACGTTCGACCGTTTTTCATCAGAAAATTTTATTTTTTGGACTCTACCAGAAATGATTCAAAATGTCATTGGGATCGGGCCTCATGTAGAATAACCACTTTTTAAACCCTCACAGTGACCAAAATTGCCATTTTTACGAGTTTTCGCTTACTCAAAAGCTTCAATTTTGACCAATTTCAGGCACTGAAATGACTGTAAACTCACTTATTTCAGTTGAAAAAGTAATAATTCACATCCAACCGTCATTTAAAGTCAAAAGATTAAATGTTAAAATTTCATCAATATTGACCATTTTTTGAACGTTCGACAGGTCCAGGGTCATCGTTTTTCATCAGAAAATTGATTTTTTGGACTCTACCAAAAATGATTCAAAATGTCATTTTGATCGGGCCTCATGTTGAATAACCACTTTTTAAACCCTCACAGTGACCAAAATTGCCATTTTTACAGAGTTTTCGCTTACTCAGACGCTTCAATTTTGACCAATTTCAGGCACAAAAATGACTTTAAACACACTTATTTTAGTTGAAAAAGTAATAATTCACATCCAACCGTCATTTAAAGTCAAAAGATCAAATGTTAAAATTTCATCAATATTGACCACTTTTTTGAATGTTCGACAGGTCCGGGGTCATCGTTTTTCATCAGAAAATTGATTTTTTGGACTCTACTAAAAATAATCCAAATGTCATTTGGATCGGGCCTCATGTTGAATAACCACTTTTTAAACCCTCACAGTGACCAAAATTGCCATTTTTACTGAGTTTTTGCTTACTCAAAAGCTTCAATTTTGACCAATTTCAGGCACAGAAGTGACTTTAAACACACTTATTTTAGTTGAACAGGTAATAATTCACATACAACCGTCATTTAAAGTCAAAAGATTAAATGTTAAATTTTCATCAATATTGACCATTTTTTGAACGTTCGACCGTTTTTCATCAGAAAATTTTATTTTTTGGACTCTACCAGAAATGATTCAAAATGTCATTGGGATCGGGCCTCATGTAGAATAACCACTTTTTAAACCCTCACAGTGACCAAAATTGCCATTTTTACGAGTTTTCGCTTACTCAAAAGCTTCAATTTTGACCAATTTCAGGCACTGAAATGACTGTAAACTCACTTATTTCAGTTGAAAAAGTAATAATTCACATCCAACCGTCATTTAAAGTCAAAAGATTAAATGTTAAAATTTCATCAATATTGACCATTTTTTGAACGTTCGACAGGTCCAGGGTCATCGTTTTTCATCAGAAAATTGATTTTTTGGACTCTACCAAAAATGATTCAAAATGTCATTTTGATCGGGCCTCATGTTGAATAACCACTTTTTAAACCCTCACAGTGACCAAAATTGCCATTTTTACAGAGTTTTCGCTTACTCAGACGCTTCAATTTTGACCAATTTCAGGCACAAAAATGACTTTAAACACACTTATTTTAGTTGAAAAAGTAATAATTCACATCCAACCGTCATTTAAAGTCAAAAGATCAAATGTTAAAATTTCATCAATATTGACCACTTTTTTGAATGTTCGACAGGTCCGGGGTCATCGTTTTTCATCAGAAAATTGATTTTTTGGACTCTACTAAAAATAATCCAAATGTCATTTGGATCGGGCCTCATGTTGAATAACCACTTTTTAAACCCTCACAGTGACCAAAATTGCCATTTTTACTGAGTTTTTGCTTACTCAAAAGCTTCAATTTTGACCAATTTCAGGCACAGAAATGACTTTAAACACACTTATTTTAGTTGAAAAAGTAATATTTCACATCCAACCGTCATTTAAAGTCAAAAGATTAAATGTTAAAATTTCATCAATATTGACCACTTTTTTGAAAGTTCGAGAGGTCCGGGGTCATTGTTTTTCATCAGAAAATTGATTTTTTTGACTCTACCAGAAATGATTCAAAATGTCATTGGGATCGGGCCTCATGTAGAATAACCACTTTTTAAACCCTCACAGTGACCAAAATTGCCATTTTTACAGAATTTTGCTTACTCAAAAGTTTTAATTTTGACCAATTTCAGGCACAGAAGTGACTTTAAACACACTTATTTTAGTTGAACAGGTAATAATTCACATACAACCGTCATTTAAAGTCAAAAGATTAAATGTTAAATTTTCATCAATATTGACCATTTTTTGAACGTTCGACAGGTCCAGGGTCATCGTTTTTCATCAGAAAATTGATTTTTTGCACTCTACCAAAAATGATTCAAAATGTCATTTGGATCGGGCCTCATGTTGAATAACCACTTTTTAAACCCTCACAGTGACCAAAATTGCCATTTTTACAGAGTTTTCGCTTACTCAAAAGCTTCAATTTTGACCAATTTCAGGCACAGAAATGGCTTTAAACACACTTATTTTAGTTGAAAAAGTAATAATTCACATCCAACCATCATTTAAAGTCAAAAGATTAAATGTTAAATTTTCATCAATATTGACCATTTTTTGAACGTTCGACAGGTCCGGGGTCATCGTTTTTCATCAGAAAATTGATTTTTTGGACTCTACCAAAAATGATTCAAAATGTCATTTGGATCGGGCCTCATGTTTAATAACCACTTTTTAAACCCTCCCAGTGACAAAAATTGCCATTTTTACAGAGTTTTTGCTTACTCAATTTTGACCAATTTCAGGCACAGAAATGACTTTAAACACACTTATTTTATTTGAAAAAGTAATAGTTCACATCCAACCGTCATTTAAAGTCAAAAGATTAAATGTTAAAATTTCATCAATATTGACCACTTTTTTGAAAGTTCGAGAGGTCCGGGGTCATTGTTTTCCATCAGAAAATTGATTTTTTGGACTCTACCAGAAATGATTCAAAATCTCATTGGGATCGGGCCTCATGTAGAATAACCACTTTTTAAACCCTCACAGTGACCAAAATTGCCATTTTTACAGAGTTTTCGCTTACTCAAAAGCTTCAATTTTGACCAATTTCAGGCACAGAAATGACTTTAAACACACTTATTTTAGTTGAAAAAGTAATAATTCACATCCAACCATCATTTAAAGTCAAAAGATTAAATGTTAAAATTCCATCAATATTGACCACTTTTTTGAACGTTCGACAGGTCCGGGGTCATCGTTTTTCATCCGAAAATTGATTTTTTGGACTCTACCAGAAATGATTCAAAATGTCATTGGGATCGGGCCTCATGTAGAATAACCACTTTTTAAACCCTCACAGTGACCAAAATTGCCATTTTTACAGAGTTTTGCTTACTCAAAAGCTTTAATTTTGACCAATTTCAGGCACAGAAATGACTTTAAACACACTTATTTTAGTTGAACAGGTAATAATTCACATACAACCGTCATTTAAAGTCAAAAGATTAAATGTTAATTTTTCATCAATATTGACCATTTTTTGAACGTTCGACAGGTCCAGGGTCATCGTTTTTCATCAGAAAATGGATTTTTTGGACTCTACCAAAAATGATTCAAAATGTCATTTGGATCGGGCCTCATGTTTAATAACCACTTTTTAAACCCTCCCAGTGACCAAAATTGCCATTTTTATAGAGTTTTTGCTTACTCAAAAGCTTCAATTTTGACCAATTTCAGGCACAGAAATGACTTTAAACACACTTATTTTAGTTGAGAAGGTAATAATTCACATCCAACCGTCATTTAAAGTCAAAAGATTAAATGTTAAATTTTCATCAATATTGACCATTTTTTGAACGTTCGACAGGTCCAGGGTCATCGTTTTTCATCAGAAAATTGATTTATTGGACTCTACCAAAAATGATTCAACATGTCATTTGGATCGGGCCTCATGTTTAATAACCACTTTTTAAACCCTCACAGTGACCAAAATTGCCATTTTTACAGAGTTTTGCTTACTCAAAAGCTTTAATTTTGACCAATTTCAGGCACTGAAATGACAGTAAACTCACTTATTTTAGTTGAAAAAGTAATAATTCACATCCAACCGTCATTTAAAGTCAAAAGATTAAATGTTAAAATTTCATCAATATTGACCACTTTTTTGAACGTTCGACAGGTTCATCGTTTTTCATCAGAAAATAGATTTTTTGGACTCTACCAAAAATGATTCAAAATGTCATTGGGATTGGGCCTCATGTAGAATAACCACTTTTTAAACCCTCACAGTGACCAAAATTGCCATTTTTACAGAGTTTTGCTTACTCAAAGCTTCAATTTTGACCAATTTCAGGCACAGAAATGACTTTAAACACACTTATTTTAGTTGAGAAGGTAATAATTCACATACAACCATCATTTAAAGTCAAAAGATTAAATGTTAAATGTTCATCAATATTGACAATTTTTTGAACGTACGACAGGTCCGGGGTCATCGTTTTTCATCAGAAAATTGATTTTTTGGACTCTACCAAAAATGATTCAAAATGTCATTTGGATCGGGCCTCATGTTGAATAACCACTTTTTAAACCCTCACAGTGACCAAAATTGCCATTTTTACAGAGTTTTCGCTTACTCAGACGCTTCAATTTTGACCAATTTCAGGCACAAAAATGACTTTAAACACACTTATTTTAGTTGAAAAAGTAATAATTCACATCCAACCGTCATTTAAAGTCAAAAGATCAAATGTTAAAATTTCATCAATATTGACCACTTTTTTGAATGTTCGACAGGTCCGGGGTCATCGTTTTTCATCAGAAAATTGATTTTTTGGACTCTACTAAAAATAATCCAAATGTCATTTGGATCGGGCCTCATGTTGAATAACCACTTTTTAAACCCTCACAGTGACCAAAATTGCCATTTTTACTGAGTTTTTGCTTACTCAAAAGCTTCAATTTTGACCAATTTGACCTTTAAACACACTTATTTTAGTTGAACTGGTAATAATTCACATACAACCGTCATTTAAAGTCAAAAGATTAAATGTTAAATTTTCATCAATATTGACCATTTTTTGAACGTTCGACAGGTCCAGGGTCATCGTTTTTCATCAGAAAATTGATTTTTTTGGACTCTATCAAAAATGATTCAAAATGTCATTTGGATCGGGCCTCATGTTGAATAACCACTTTTTAAACCCTCACAGTGACCAAAATTGCCATTTTTACAGAGTTTTCGCTTATTCAAAAGCTTCAATTTTGACCAATTTCAGGCACAAAAATGACTTTAAACACACTTATTTTAGTTGAAAAAGTAATAATTCACATCCAACCGTCATTTAAAGTCAAAAGATCAAATGTTAAAATTTCATCAATATTGACCACTTTTTTGAACGTTCGACAGGTCATTTTTTTTCATCAGAAAATAGATTTTTTGGACTCTACCAAAAATGATTCAAAATGTCATTGGGATCGGGCCTCATGTAGAATAACCACTTTTTAAACCCTCACAGTGACCAAAATTGCCATTTTTACAGAGTTTTGCTTACTCAAAGCTTCAATTTTGACCAATTTCAGGCACAGAAATGACTTTAAACACACTTATTTTAGTTGAGAAGGTAATAATTCACATACAACCATCATTTAAAGTCAAAAGATTAAATGTTAAATTTTCATCAATATTGACCATTTTTTGAACGTTCGACAGGTCCAGGGTCATCGTTTTTCATCAGAAAATTGATTTTTTGGACTCTACCAAAAATGATTCAAAATGTCATTTGGATCGGGCCTCATGTTGAATAACCACTTTTTAAACCCTCACAGTGACCAAAATTGCCATTTTTACAGAGTTTTCGCTTACTCAGACGCTTCAATTTTGACCAATTTCAGGCACAAAAATGACTTTAAACACACTTATTTTAGTTGAAAAAGTAATAATTCACATCCAACCGTCATTTAAAGTCAAAAGATCAAATGTTATAATTTCATCAATATTGACCACTTTTTTGAATGTTCGACAGGTCCGGGGTCATCGTTTTTCATCAGAAAATTGATTTTTTGGACTCTACTAAAAATAATCCAAATGTCATTTGGATCGAGCCTCATGTTGAATAACCACTTTTTAAACCCTCACAGTGACCAAAATTGCCATTTTTACAGAGTTTTCGCTTACTCAGACGCTTCAATTTTGACCAATTTCAGGCACAAAAATGACTTTAAACACACTTATTTTAGTTGAAAAAGTAATAATTCACATCCAACCGTCATTTAAAGTCAAAAGATCAAATGTTAAAATTTCATCAATATTGACCACTTTTTTGAATGTTCGACAGGTCCGGGGTCATCGTTTTTCATCAGAAAATTGATTTTTTGGACTCTACTAAAAATAATCCAAATGTCATTTGGATCGGGCCTCATGTTGAATAACCACTTTTTAAACCCTCACAGTGACCAAAATTGCCATTTTTACTGAGTTTTTGCTTACTCAAAAGCTTCAATTTTGACCAATTTCAGGCACAGAAATGACTTTAAACACACTTATTTTAGTTGAAAAAGTAATATTTCACATCCAACCGTCATTTAAAGTCAAAAGATTAAATGTTAAAATTTCATCAATATTGACCACTTTTTTGAAAGTTCGAGAGGTCCGGGGTCATTGTTTTTCATCAGAAAATTGATTTTTTTGACTCTACCAGAAATGATTCAAAATGTCATTGGGATCGGGCCTCATGTAGAATAACCACTTTTTAAACCCTCACAGTGACCAAAATTGCCATTTTTACAGAATTTTGCTTACTCAAAAGTTTTAATTTTGACCAATTTCAGGCACAGAAGTGACTTTAAACACACTTATTTTAGTTGAACAGGTAATAATTCACATACAACCGTCATTTAAAGTCAAAAGATTAAATGTTAAATTTTCATCAATATTGACCATTTTTTGAACGTTCGACCGTTTTTCATCAGAAAATTTTATTTTTTGGACTCTACCAGAAATGATTCAAAATGTCATTGGGATCGGGCCTCATGTAGAATAACCACTTTTTAAACCCTCACAGTGACCAAAATTGCCATTTTTACGAGTTTTCGCTTACTCAAAAGCTTCAATTTTGACCAATTTCAGGCACTGAAATGACTGTAAACTCACTTATTTCAGTTGAAAAAGTAATAATTCACATCCAACCGTCATTTAAAGTCAAAAGATTAAATGTTAAAATTTCATCAATATTGACCATTTTTTGAACGTTCGACAGGTCCAGGGTCATCGTTTTTCATCAGAAAATTGATTTTTTGGACTCTACCAAAAATGATTCAAAATGTCATTTTGATCGGGCCTCATGTTGAATAACCACTTTTTAAACCCTCACAGTGACCAAAATTGCCATTTTTACAGAGTTTTCGCTTACTCAGACGCTTCAATTTTGACCAATTTCAGGCACAAAAATGACTTTAAACACACTTATTTTAGTTGAAAAAGTAATAATTCACATCCAACCGTCATTTAAAGTCAAAAGATCAAATGTTAAAATTTCATCAATATTGACCACTTTTTTGAATGTTCGACAGGTCCGGGGTCATCGTTTTTCATCAGAAAATTGATTTTTTGGACTCTACTAAAAATAATCCAAATGTCATTTGGATCGGGCCTCATGTTGAATAACCACTTTTTAAACCCTCACAGTGACCAAAATTGCCATTTTTACTGAGTTTTTGCTTACTCAAAAGCTTCAATTTTGACCAATTTCAGGCACAGAAATGACTTTAAACACACTTATTTTAGTTGAAAAAGTAATATTTCACATCCAACCGTCATTTAAAGTCAAAAGATTAAATGTTAAAATTTCATCAATATTGACCACTTTTTTGAAAGTTCGAGAGGTCCGGGGTCATTGTTTTTCATCAGAAAATTGATTTTTTTGACTCTACCAGAAATGATTCAAAATGTCATTGGGATCGGGCCTCATGTAGAATAACCACTTTTTAAACCCTCACAGTGACCAAAATTGCCATTTTTACAGAATTTTGCTTACTCAAAAGTTTTAATTTTGACCAATTTCAGGCACAGAAGTGACTTTAAACACACTTATTTTAGTTGAACAGGTAATAATTCACATACAACCGTCATTTAAAGTCAAAAGATTAAATGTTAAATTTTCATCAATATTGACCATTTTTTGAACGTTCGACAGGTCCAGGGTCATCGTTTTTCATCAGAAAATTGATTTTTTGCACTCTACCAAAAATGATTCAAAATGTCATTTGGATCGGGCCTCATGTTGAATAACCACTTTTTAAACCCTCACAGTGACCAAAATTGCCATTTTTACAGAGTTTTCGCTTACTCAAAAGCTTCAATTTTGACCAATTTCAGGCACAGAAATGGCTTTAAACACACTTATTTTAGTTGAAAAAGTAATAATTCACATCCAACCATCATTTAAAGTCAAAAGATTAAATGTTAAATTTTCATCAATATTGACCATTTTTTGAACGTTCGACAGGTCCGGGGTCATCGTTTTTCATCAGAAAATTGATTTTTTGGACTCTACCAAAAATGATTCAAAATGTCATTTGGATCGGGCCTCATGTTTAATAACCACTTTTTAAACCCTCCCAGTGACAAAAATTGCCATTTTTACAGAGTTTTTGCTTACTCAATTTTGACCAATTTCAGGCACAGAAATGACTTTAAACACACTTATTTTATTTGAAAAAGTAATAGTTCACATCCAACCGTCATTTAAAGTCAAAAGATTAAATGTTAAAATTTCATCAATATTGACCACTTTTTTGAAAGTTCGAGAGGTCCGGGGTCATTGTTTTCCATCAGAAAATTGATTTTTTGGACTCTACCAGAAATGATTCAAAATCTCATTGGGATCGGGCCTCATGTAGAATAACCACTTTTTAAACCCTCACAGTGACCAAAATTGCCATTTTTACAGAGTTTTCGCTTACTCAAAAGCTTCAATTTTGACCAATTTCAGGCACAGAAATGACTTTAAACACACTTATTTTAGTTGAAAAAGTAATAATTCACATCCAACCATCATTTAAAGTCAAAAGATTAAATGTTAAAATTCCATCAATATTGACCACTTTTTTGAACGTTCGACAGGTCCGGGGTCATCGTTTTTCATCCGAAAATTGATTTTTTGGACTCTACCAGAAATGATTCAAAATGTCATTGGGATCGGGCCTCATGTAGAATAACCACTTTTTAAACCCTCACAGTGACCAAAATTGCCATTTTTACAGAGTTTTGCTTACTCAAAAGCTTTAATTTTGACCAATTTCAGGCACAGAAATGACTTTAAACACACTTATTTTAGTTGAACAGGTAATAATTCACATACAACCGTCATTTAAAGTCAAAAGATTAAATGTTAATTTTTCATCAATATTGACCATTTTTTGAACGTTCGACAGGTCCAGGGTCATCGTTTTTCATCAGAAAATGGATTTTTTGGACTCTACCAAAAATGATTCAAAATGTCATTTGGATCGGGCCTCATGTTTAATAACCACTTTTTAAACCCTCCCAGTGACCAAAATTGCCATTTTTATAGAGTTTTTGCTTACTCAAAAGCTTCAATTTTGACCAATTTCAGGCACAGAAATGACTTTAAACACACTTATTTTAGTTGAGAAGGTAATAATTCACATCCAACCGTCATTTAAAGTCAAAAGATTAAATGTTAAATTTTCATCAATATTGACCATTTTTTGAACGTTCGACAGGTCCAGGGTCATCGTTTTTCATCAGAAAATTGATTTATTGGACTCTACCAAAAATGATTCAACATGTCATTTGGATCGGGCCTCATGTTTAATAACCACTTTTTAAACCCTCACAGTGACCAAAATTGCCATTTTTACAGAGTTTTGCTTACTCAAAAGCTTTAATTTTGACCAATTTCAGGCACTGAAATGACAGTAAACTCACTTATTTTAGTTGAAAAAGTAATAATTCACATCCAACCGTCATTTAAAGTCAAAAGATTAAATGTTAAAATTTCATCAATATTGACCACTTTTTTGAACGTTCGACAGGTTCATCGTTTTTCATCAGAAAATAGATTTTTTGGACTCTACCAAAAATGATTCAAAATGTCATTGGGATTGGGCCTCATGTAGAATAACCACTTTTTAAACCCTCACAGTGACCAAAATTGCCATTTTTACAGAGTTTTGCTTACTCAAAGCTTCAATTTTGACCAATTTCAGGCACAGAAATGACTTTAAACACACTTATTTTAGTTGAGAAGGTAATAATTCACATACAACCATCATTTAAAGTCAAAAGATTAAATGTTAAATGTTCATCAATATTGACAATTTTTTGAACGTACGACAGGTCCGGGGTCATCGTTTTTCATCAGAAAATTGATTTTTTGGACTCTACCAAAAATGATTCAAAATGTCATTTGGATCGGGCCTCATGTTGAATAACCACTTTTTAAACCCTCACAGTGACCAAAATTGCCATTTTTACAGAGTTTTCGCTTACTCAGACGCTTCAATTTTGACCAATTTCAGGCACAAAAATGACTTTAAACACACTTATTTTAGTTGAAAAAGTAATAATTCACATCCAACCGTCATTTAAAGTCAAAAGATCAAATGTTAAAATTTCATCAATATTGACCACTTTTTTGAATGTTCGACAGGTCCGGGGTCATCGTTTTTCATCAGAAAATTGATTTTTTGGACTCTACTAAAAATAATCCAAATGTCATTTGGATCGGGCCTCATGTTGAATAACCACTTTTTAAACCCTCACAGTGACCAAAATTGCCATTTTTACTGAGTTTTTGCTTACTCAAAAGCTTCAATTTTGACCAATTTGACCTTTAAACACACTTATTTTAGTTGAACTGGTAATAATTCACATACAACCGTCATTTAAAGTCAAAAGATTAAATGTTAAATTTTCATCAATATTGACCATTTTTTGAACGTTCGACAGGTCCAGGGTCATCGTTTTTCATCAGAAAATTGATTTTTTTGGACTCTATCAAAAATGATTCAAAATGTCATTTGGATCGGGCCTCATGTTGAATAACCACTTTTTAAACCCTCACAGTGACCAAAATTGCCATTTTTACAGAGTTTTCGCTTATTCAAAAGCTTCAATTTTGACCAATTTCAGGCACAAAAATGACTTTAAACACACTTATTTTAGTTGAAAAAGTAATAATTCACATCCAACCGTCATTTAAAGTCAAAAGATCAAATGTTAAAATTTCATCAATATTGACCACTTTTTTGAACGTTCGACAGGTCATTTTTTTTCATCAGAAAATAGATTTTTTGGACTCTACCAAAAATGATTCAAAATGTCATTGGGATCGGGCCTCATGTAGAATAACCACTTTTTAAACCCTCACAGTGACCAAAATTGCCATTTTTACAGAGTTTTGCTTACTCAAAGCTTCAATTTTGACCAATTTCAGGCACAGAAATGACTTTAAACACACTTATTTTAGTTGAGAAGGTAATAATTCACATACAACCATCATTTAAAGTCAAAAGATTAAATGTTAAATTTTCATCAATATTGACCATTTTTTGAACGTTCGACAGGTCCAGGGTCATCGTTTTTCATCAGAAAATTGATTTTTTGGACTCTACCAAAAATGATTCAAAATGTCATTTGGATCGGGCCTCATGTTGAATAACCACTTTTTAAACCCTCACAGTGACCAAAATTGCCATTTTTACAGAGTTTTCGCTTACTCAGACGCTTCAATTTTGACCAATTTCAGGCACAAAAATGACTTTAAACACACTTATTTTAGTTGAAAAAGTAATAATTCACATCCAACCGTCATTTAAAGTCAAAAGATCAAATGTTAAAATTTCATCAATATTGACCACTTTTTTGAATGTTCGACAGGTCCGGGGTCATCGTTTTTCATCAGAAAATTGATTTTTTGGACTCTACTAAAAATAATCCAAATGTCATTGGGATCGGGCCTCATGTAGAATAACCACTTTTTAAACCCTCACAGTGACCAAAATTGCCATTTTTACAGAATTTTGCTTACTCAAAAGTTTTAATTTTGACCAATTTCAGGCACAGAAGTGACTTTAAACACACTTATTTTAGTTGAACAGGTAATAATTCACATACAACCGTCATTTAAAGTCAAAAGATTAAATGTTAAATTTTCATCAATATTGACCATTTTTTGAACGTTCGACCGTTTTTCATCAGAAAATTTTATTTTTTGGACTCTACCAGAAATGATTCAAAATGTCATTGGGATCGGGCCTCATGTAGAATAACCACTTTTTAAACCCTCACAGTGACCAAAATTGCCATTTTTACGAGTTTTCGCTTACTCAAAAGCTTCAATTTTGACCAATTTCAGGCACAGAAATGGCTTTAAACACACTTATTTTAGTTGAAAAAGTAATAATTCACATCCAACCATCATTTAAAGTCAAAAGATTAAATGTAAAATTTTCATCAATATTGACCATTTTTTGAACGTTCGACAGGTCCGGGGTCACCGTTTTTCATCAGAAAATTGAATTTTTTGGACTCTACCAAAAATGATTCAAAATGTCATTTGGATCGGGCCTCATGTTGAATAACCACTTTTTAAACCCTCACAGTGACCAAAATTGCCATTTTTACAGAGTTTTCGCTTACTCAGACGCTTCAATTTTGACCAATTTCAGGCACAAAAATGACTTTAAACACACTTATTTTAGTTGAAAAAGTAATAATTCACATCCAACCGTCATTTAAAGTCAAAAGATCAAATGTTAAAATTTCATCAATATTGACCACTTTTTTGAATGTTCGACAGGTCCGGGGTCATCGTTTTTCATCAGAAAATTGATTTTTTGGACTCTACTAAAAATAATCCAAATGTCATTTGGATCGGGCCTCATGTTGAATAACCACTTTTTAAACCCTCACAGTGACCAAAATTGCCATTTTTACTGAGTTTTTGCTTACTCAAAAGCTTCAATTTTGACCAATTTCAGGCACAGAAATGGCTTCAAACACACTTATTTTAGTTGAACAGGTAATAATTCACATACAACCGTCATTTAAAGTCAAAAGATTAAATGTTAAATTTTCATCAATATTGACCATTTTTTGAACGTTCGACAGGTCCAGGGTCATCGTTTTTCATCAGAAAATTTATTTTTTTGGACTCTACCAGAAATGATTCAAAATGTCATTGGGATCGGGCCTCATGTAGAATAACCACTTTTTAAACCCTCACAGTGACCAAAATTGCCATTTTTACAGAGTTTTCGCTTACTCAAAAGCTTCAATTTTGACCAATTTCAGGCACTGAAATGACTGTAAACTCACTTATTTCAGTTGAAAAAGTAATAATTCACATCCAACCGTCATTTAAAGTCAAAAGATTAAATGTTAAAATTTCATCAATATTGACCATTTTTTGAACGTTCGACAGGTCCAGGGTCTTCGTTTTTCATCAGAAAATTGATTTTTTGGACTCTACCAAAAATGATTCAAAATGTCATTTGGATCGGGCCTCATGTTGAATAACCACTTTTTAAACCCTCACAGTGACCAAAATTGCCATTTTTACAGAGTTTTCGTTTACTCAGACGCTTCAATTTTGACCAATTTCAGGCACAAAAATGACTTTAAACACACTTATTTTAGTTGAAAAAGTAATAATTCACATCCAACCGTCATTTAAAGTCAAAAGATCAAATGTTAAAATTTCA
The DNA here is from genome assembly GCF_964261635.1 of Lissotriton helveticus. Classification (NCBI taxonomy): domain Eukaryota; kingdom Metazoa; phylum Chordata; class Amphibia; order Caudata; family Salamandridae; genus Lissotriton; species Lissotriton helveticus. The sequence continues at coordinate 540,293 of NW_027612006.1, forward strand.
TCAATATTGACCACTTTTTTGAACGTTCGACAGGTCAGGGGTCATCGTTTTTCATCAGAAAATTGATTTTTTGGACTCTACTAAAAATAATCTAAATGTCATTTGGATCGGGCCTCATGTTGAATAACCACTTTTTAAACCCTCACAGTGACCAAAATTGCCATTTTTACAGAGTTTTCGCTTACTCAAAAGCTTCAATTTTGACCAATTTCAGGCACAGAAATGGCTTTAAACACACTTATTTTAGTTGAAAAAGTAATAATTCACATCCAACCATCATTTAAAGTCAAAAGATTAAATGTTAAATTTTCATCAATATTGACCATTTTTTGAACGTTCGACAGGTCCGGGGTCATCGTTTTTCATCAGAAAATTGAATTTTTTGGACTCTACCAAAAATGATTCAAAATGTCATTTGGATCGGGCCTCATGTTTAATAACCACTTTTTAAACCCTCACAGTGACCAAAATTGCCATTTTTTTCAGAGTTTTCGCTTACTCAAAAGCTTCAATTTTGACCAATTTCAGGCACAGAAATGACTTTAAACACACTTATTTTAGTTGAGAAGGTAATAATTCACATCCAACCGTCATTTAAAGTCAAAAGATTAAATGTTAAAATTTCATCAATATTGACCACTTTTTTGAAAGTTCGAGAGGTCCGGGGTCATTGTTTTCCATCAGAAAATTGATTTTTTGGACTCTACCAGAAATGATTCAAAATGTCATTGGGATCGGGCCTCATGTAGAATAACCACTTTTTAAACCCTCACAGTGACCAAAATTGCCATTTTTACAGAGTTTTGCTTACTCAAAAGCTTTAATTTTGACCAATTTCAGGCACAGAAGTGACTTTAAACACACTTATTTTAGTTGAACAGGTAATAATTCACATACAACCGTCATTTAAAGTCAAAAGATTAAATGTTACATTTTCATCAATATTGACCATTTTTTGAACGTTCGACAGGTCCAGGGTCATCGTTTTTCATCAGAAAATTGATTTTTTGGACTCTACCAAAAATGATTCAAAATGTCATTTGGATCGGACCTCATGTTGAATAACCACTTTTTAAACCCTCACAGTGACCAAAATTGCCATTTTTACTGAGTTTTTGCTTACTCAAAATCTTCAATTTTGACCAATTTCAGGCACAGAAATGACTTTAAACACACTTATTTTAGTTGAAAAAGTAATATTTCACATCCAACCGTCATTTAAAGTCAAAAGATTAAATGTTAAAATTTCATCAATATTGACCACTTTTTTGAAAGTTCGAGAGGTCCGGGGTCATTGTTTTTCATCAGAAAATTGATTTTTTTTGACTCTACCAGAAATGATTAAAAATGTCATTGGGATCGGGCCTCATGTAGAATAACCACTTTTTAAACCCTCACAGTGACCAAAATTGCCATTTTTACAGAATTTTGCTTACTCAAAAGTTTTAATTTTGACCAATTTCAGGCACAGAAGTGACTTTAAACACACTTATTTTAGTTGAACAGGTAATAATTCACATACAACCGTCATTTAAAGTCAAAAGATTAAATGTTAAATTTTCATCAATATTGACCATTTTTTGAACGTTCGACAGGTCCAGGGTCATCGTTTTTCATCAGAAAATTGATTTTTTTGGACTCTACCAGAAATGATTCAAAATGTCATTGGGATCGGGCCTCATGTAGAATAACCACTTTTTAAACCCTCACAGTGACCAAAATTGCCATTTTTACAGAGTTTTCGCTTACTCAAAAGCTTCAATTTTGACCAATTTCAGGCACTGAAATGACTGTAAACTCACTTATTTCAGTTGAAAAAGTAATAATTCACATCCAACCGTCATTTAAAGTCAAAAGATTAAATGTTAAAATTTCATCAATATTGACCATTTTTTGAACGTTCGACAGGTCCAGGGTCATCGTTTTTCATCAGAAAATTGATTTTTTGGACTCTACCAAAAATGATTCAAAATGTCATTTGGATCGGGCCTCATGTTGAATAACCACTTTTTAAACCCTCACAGTGACCAAAATTGCCATTTTTACAGAGTTTTCGCTTACTCAGACGCTTCAATTTTGACCAATTTCAGGCACAAAAATGACTTCAAACACACTTATTTTAGTTGAAAAAGTAATAATTCACATCCAACCGTCATTTAAAGTCAAAAGATCAAATGTTAAAATTTCATCAATATTGACCACTTTTTTGAACGTTCGACAGGTCAGGGGTCATCGTTTTTCATCAGAAAATTGATTTTTTGGACTCTACTAAAAATAATCCAAATGTCATTTGGATCGGGCCTCATGTTGAATAACCACTTTTTAAACCCTCACAGTGACCAAAATTGCCATTTTTACAGAGTTTTCGCTTACTCAAAAGCTTCAATTTTGACCAATTTCAGGCACAGAAATGGCTTTAAACACACTTATTTTAGTTGAAAAAGTAATAATTCACATCCAACCATCATTTAAAGTCAAAAGATTAAATGTTAAATTTTCATCAATATTGACCATTTTTTGAACGTTCGACAGGTCCGGGGTCATCGTTTTTCATCAGAAAATTGATTTTTTGGACTCTACCAAAAATGATTCAAAATGTCATTTGGATCGGGCCTCATGTTTAATAACCACTTTTTAAACCCTCCCAGTGACAAAAATTGCCATTTTTACAGAGTTTTTGCTTACTCAAAAGCTTCAATTTTGACCAATTTCAGGCACAGAAATGACTTTAAACACACTTATTTTATTTGAAAAAGTAATAGTTCACATCCAACCGTCATTTAAAGTCAAAAGATTAAATGTTAAAATTTCATCAATATTGACCACTTTTTTGAAAGTTCGAGAGGTCCGGGGTCATTGTTTTCCATCAGAAAATTGATTTATTGGACTCTACCAGAAATGATTCAAAATGTCATTGGGATCGGGCCTCATGTAGAATAACCACTTTTTAAACCCTCACAGTGACCAAAATTGCCATTTTTACAGAGTTTTGCTTACTCAAAAGCTTTAATTTTGACCAATTTCAGGCACAGAAGTGACTTTAAACACACTTATTTTAGTTGAACAGGTAATAATTCACATACAACCGTCATTTAAAGTCAAAAGATTAAATGTTACATTTTCATCAATATTGACCATTTTTTGAACGTTCGACAGGTCCAGGGTCATCGTTTTTCATCAGAAAATTGATTTTTTGGACTCTACCAAAAATGATTCAAAATGTCATTGGGATCGGGCCTCATGTAGAATAACCACTTTTTAAACCCTCACAGTGACCAAAATTGCCATTTTTACAGAGTTTTCGCTTACTCAAAAGCTTCAATTTTGACCAATTTCAGGCACTGAAATGACTGTAAACTCACTTATTTCAGTTGAAAAAGTAATAATTCACATCCAACCGTCATTTAAAGTCAAAAGATTAAATGTTAAAATTTCATCAATATTGACCATTTTTTGAACGTTCGACAGGTCCAGGGTCATCGTTTTTCATCAGAAAATTGATTTTTTGCACTCTACCAAAAATGATTCAAAATGTCATTTGGATCGGGCCTCATGTTGAATAACCACTTTTTAAACCCTCACAGTGACCAAAATTGCCATTTTTACAGAGTTTTCGCTTACTCAAAAGCTTCAATTTTGACCAATTTCAGGCACAGAAATGGCTTTAAACACACTTATTTTAGTTGAAAAAGTAATAATTCACATCCAACCATCATTTAAAGTCAAAAGATTAAATGTTAAATTTTCATCAATATTGACCATTTTTTGAACGTTCGACAGGTCCGGGGTCATCGTTTTTCATCAGAAAATTGATTTTTTGGACCTTACCAAAAATGATTCAAAATGTCATTTGGATCGGGCCTCATGTTTAATAACCACTTTTTAAACCCTCCCAGTGACAAAAATTGCAATTTTTACAGAGTTTTTGCTTACTCAAAAGCTTCAATTTTGACCAATTTCAGGCACAGAAATGACTTTAAACACACTTATTTTATTTGAAAAAGTAATAGTTCACATCCAACCGTCATTTAAAGTCAAAAGATTAAATGTTAAAATTTCATCAATATTGACCACTTTTTTGAAAGTTCGAGAGGTCCGGGGTCATTGTTTTCCATCAGAAAATTGATTTTTTGGACTCTACCAGAAATGATTCAAAATGTCATTGGGATCGGGCCTCATGTAGAATAACCACTTTTTAAACCCTCACAGTGACCAAAATTGCCATTTTTACAGAGTTTTCGCTTACTCAGACGCTTCAATTTTGACCAATTTCAGGCACAAAAATGACTTTAAACACACTTATTTTAGTTGAAAAAGTAATAATTCACATCCAACCGTCATTTAAAGTCAAAAGATCAAATGTTAACATTTCATCAATATTGACCACTTTTTTGAACGTTCGACAGGTCAGGGGTCATCGTTTTTCATCAGAAAATTGATTTTTTGGACTCTACTAAAAATAATCTAAATGTCATTTGGATCGGGCCTCATGTTGAATAACCACTTTTTAAACCCTCACAGTGACCAAAATTGCCATTTTTACAGAGTTTTCGCTTACTCAAAAGCTTCAATTTTGACCAATTTCAGGCACAGAAATGGCTTTAAACACACTTATTTTAGTTGAAAAAGTAATAATTCACATCCAACCATCATTTAAAGTCAAAAGATTAAATGTTAAATTTTCATCAATATTGACCATTTTTTGAACGTTCGACAGGTCCGGGGTCATCGTTTTTCATCAGAAAATTGAATTTTTTGGACTCTACCAAAAATGATTCAAAATGTCATTTGGATCGGGCCTCATGTTTAATAACCACTTTTTAAACCCTCACAGTGACCAAAATTGCCATTTTTTTCAGAGTTTTCGCTTACTCAAAAGCTTCAATTTTGACCAATTTCAGGCACAGAAATGACTTTAAACACACTTATTTTAGTTGAGAAGGTAATAATTCACATCCAACCGTCATTTAAAGTCAAAAGATTAAATGTTAAAATTTCATCAATATTGACCACTTTTTTGAAAGTTCGAGAGGTCCGGGGTCATTGTTTTCCATCAGAAAATTGATTTTTTGGACTCTACCAAAAATGATTCAAAATGTCATTTGGATCGGACCTCATGTTGAATAACCACTTTTTAAACCCTCACAGTGACCAAAATTGCCATTTTTACTGAGTTTTTGCTTACTCAAAATCTTCAATTTTGACCAATTTCAGGCACAGAAATGACTTTAAACACACTTATTTTAGTTGAAAAAGTAATATTTCACATCCAACCGTCATTTAAAGTCAAAAGATTAAATGTTAAAATTTCATCAATATTGACCACTTTTTTGAAAGTTCGAGCGGTCCGGGGTCATTGTTTTTCATCAGAAAATTGATTTTTTTTTACTCTACCAGAAATGATTAAAAATGTCATTGGGATCGGGCCTCATGTAGAATAACCACTTTTTAAACCCTCACAGTGACCAAAATTGCCATTTTTACAGAATTTTGCTTACTCAAAAGTTTTAATTTTGACCAATTTCAGGCACAGAAGTGACTTTAAACACACTTATTTTAGTTGAACAGGTAATAATTCACATACAACCGTCATTTAAAGTCAAAAGATTATATGTTAAATTTTCATCAATATTGACCATTTTTTGAACGTTCGACAGGTCCAGGGTCATCGTTTTTCATCAGAAAATTGATTTTTTTGGACTCTACCAGAAATGATTCAAAATGTCATTGGGATCGGGCCTCATGTAGAATAACCACTTTTTAAACCCTCACAGTGACCAAAATTGCCATTTTTACAGAGTTTTCGCTTACTCAAAAGCTTCAATTTTGACCAATTTCAGGCACTGAAATGACTGTAAACTCACTTATTTCAGTTGAAAAAGTAATAATTCACATCCAACCGTCATTTAAAGTCAAAAGATTAAATGTTAAAATTTCATCAATATTGACCATTTTTTGAACGTTCGACAGGTCCAGGGTCATCGTTTTTCATCAGAAAATTGATTTTTTGGACTCTACCAAAAATGATTCAAAATGTCATTTGGATCGGGCCTCATGTTGAATAACCACTTTTTAAACCCTCACAGTGACCAAAATTGCCATTTTTACAGAGTTTTCGCTTACTCAGACGCTTCAATTTTGACCAATTTCAGGCACAAAAATGACTTCAAACACACTTATTTTAGTTGAAAAAGTAATAATTCACATCCAACCGTCATTTAAAGTCAAAAGATCAAATGTTAAAATTTCATCAATATTGACCACTTTTTTGAACGTTCGACAGGTCAGGGGTCATCGTTTTTCATCAGAAAATTGATTTTTTGGACTCTACTAAAAATAATCCAAATGTCATTTGGATCGGGCCTCATGTTGAATAACCACTTTTTAAACCCTCACAGTGACCAAAATTGCCATTTTTACAGAGTTTTCGCTTACTCAAAAGCTTCAATTTTGACCAATTTCAGGCACAGAAATGGCTTTAAACACACTTATTCTGGTTGAAAAAGTAATAATTCACATCCAACCATCATTTAAAGTCAAAAGATTAAATGTTAAATTTTCATCAATATTGACCATTTTTTGAACGTTCGACAGGTCCGGGGTCATCGTTTTTCATCAGAAAATTGATTTTTTGGACTCTACCAAAAATGATTCAAAATGTCATTTGGATCGGGCCTCATGTTTAATAACCACTTTTTAAACCCTCCCAGTGACAAAAATTGCCATTTTTACAGAGTTTTTGCTTACTCAAAAGCTTCAATTTTGACCAATTTCAGGCACAGAAATGACTTTAAACACACTTATTTTATTTGAAAAAGTAATAGTTCACATCCAACCGTCATTTAAAGTCAAAAGATTAAATGTTAAAATTTCATCAATATTGACCACTTTTTTGAAAGTTCGAGAGGTCCGGGGTCATTGTTTTCCATCAGAAAATTGATTTATTGGACTCTACCAGAAATGATTCAAAATGTCATTGGGATCGGGCCTCATGTAGAATAACCACTTTTTAAACCCTCACAGTGACCAAAATTGCCATTTTTACAGAGTTTTGCTTACTCAAAAGCTTTAATTTTGACCAATTTCAGGCACAGAAGTGACTTTAAACACACTTATTTTAGTTGAACAGGTAATAATTCACATACAACCGTCATTTAAAGTCAAAAGATTAAATGTTACATTTTCATCAATATTGACCATTTTTTGAACGTTCGACAGGTCCAGGGTCATCGTTTTTCATCAGAAAATTGATTTTTTGGACTCTACCAAAAATGATTCAAAATGTCATTGGGATCGGGCCTCATGTAGAATAACCACTTTTTAAACCCTCACAGTGACCAAAATTGCCATTTTTACAGAGTTTTCGCTTACTCAAAAGCTTCAATTTTGACCAATTTCAGGCACTGAAATGACTGTAAACTCACTTATTTCAGTTGAAAAAGTAATAATTCACATCCAACCGTCATTTAAAGTCAAAAGATTAAATGTTAAAATTTCATCAATATTGACAATTTTTTGAACGTTCGACAGGTCCAGGGTCATCGTTTTTCATCAGAAAATTGATTTTTTGCACTCTACCAAAAATGATTCAAAATGTCATTTGGATCGGGCCTCATGTTGAATAACCACTTTTTAAACCCTCACAGTGACCAAAATTGCCATTTTTACAGAGTTTTCGCTTACTCAAAAGCTTCAATTTTGACCAATTTCAGGCACAGAAATGGCTTTAAACACACTTATTTTAGTTGAAAAAGTAATAATTCACATCCAACCATCATTTAAAGTCAAAAGATTAAATGTTAAATTTTCATCAATATTGACCATTTTTTGAACGTTCGACAGGTCCGGGGTCATCGTTTTTCATCAGAAAATTGATTTTTTGGACCTTACCAAAAATGATTCAAAATGTCATTTGGATCGGGCCTCATGTTTAATAACCACTTTTTAAACCCTCCCAGTGACAAAAATTGCAATTTTTACAGAGTTTTGGCTTACTCAAAAGCTTCAATTTTGACCAATTTCAGGCACAGAAATGACTTTAAACACACTTATTTTATTTGAAAAAGTAATAGTTCACATCCAACCGTCATTTAAAGTCAAAAGATTAAATGTTAAAATTTCATCAATATTGACCACTTTTTTGAAAGTTCGAGAGGTCCGGGGTCATTGTTTTCCATCAGAAAATTGATTTTTTGGACTCTACCAGAAATGATTCAAAATGTCATTGGGATCGGGCCTCATGTAGAATAACCACTTTTTAAACCCTCACAGTGACCAAAATTGCCATTTTTACAGAGTTTTGCTTACTCAAAAGCTTTAATTTTGACCAATTTCAGGCACAGAAGTGACTTTAAACACACTTATTTTAGTTGAACAGGTAATAATTCACATACAACCGTCATTTAAAGTCAAAAGATTAAATGTTACATTTTCATCAATATTGACCATTTTTTGAACGTTCGACAGGTCCAGGGTCATCGTTTTTCATCAGAAAATTGATTTTTTGGACTCTACCAAAAATGATTCAAAATGTCATTTGGATCGGGCCTCATGTTGAATAACCACTTTTTAAACCCTCACAGTGACCAAAATTGCCATTTTTACAGAGTTTTCGCTTACTCAAAAGCTTCAATTTTGACCAATTTCAGGCACAGAAATGACTTTAAACACACTTATTTTAGTTGAAAAAGTAATAATTCACATCCAACCATCATTTAAAGTCAAAAGATTAAATGTTAAAATTCCATCAATATTGACCACTTTTTTGAAAGTTCGACAGGTCCGGGGTCATCGTTTTTCATCCGAAAATTGATTTTTTTGGACTCTACCAGAAATGATTCAAAATGTCATTGGGATCGGGCCTCATGTAGAATAACCACTTTTTAAACCCTCACAGTGACCAAAATTGCCATTTTTACAGAGTTTTGCTTACTAAAAAGCTTTAATTTTGACCAATTTCAGGCACAGAAATGACTTTAAACACACTTATTTTAGTTGAACAGGTAATAATTCACATACAACCGTCATTTAAAGTCAAAAGATTAAATGTTAATTTTTCATCAATATTGACCATTTTTTGAACGTTCGACAGGTCCAGGGTCATCGTTTTTCATCAGAAAATTGATTTTTTGGACTCTACCAATAATGATTCAAAATGTCATTTGGATCGGGCCTCATGTTTAATAACCACTTTTTAAACCCTCCCAGTGACCAAAATTGCCATTTTTACAGAGTTTTTGCTTACTCAAAAGCTCAATTTTGACCAATTTCAGGCACAGAAATGACTTTAAACACACTTATTTTAGTTGAGAAGGTAATAATTCACATCCAACCGTCATTTAAAGTCAAAAGATTAAATGTTAAATTTTCATCAATATTGACCACTTTTTTGAATGTTCGACAGGTCCGGGGTCATCGTTTTTCATCAGAAAATTGATTTTTTGGACTCTACTAAAAATAATCCAAATGTCATTTGGATTGGGCCTCATGTTGAATAACCACTTTTTAAACCCTCACAGTGACCAAAATTGCCATTTTTACTGAGTTTTTGCTTACTCAAAAGCTTCAATTTTGACCAATTTCAGGCACAGAAATGACTTTAAACACACTTATTTTAGTTGAAAAAGTAATATTTCACATCCAACCGTCATTTAAAGTCAAAAGATTAAATGTTAAAATTTCATCAATATTGACCACTTTTTTGAAAGTTCGAGAGGTCCGGGGTCATTGTTTTTCATCAGAAAATTGATTTTTTTGACTCTAACAGAAATGATTAAAAATGTCATTGGGATCGGGCCTCATGAAGAATAACCACTTTTTAAACCCTCACAGTGACCAAAATTGCCATTTTTACAGAATTTTGCTTACTCAAAAGTTTTAATTTTGACCAATTTCAGGCACAGAAGTGACTTTAAACACACTTATTTTAGTTGAACAGGTAATAATTCACATACAACCGTCATTTAAAGTCAAAAGATTAAATGTTAAATTTTCATCAATATTGACCATTTTTTGAACGTTCGACAGGTCCGGGGTCATCGTTTTTCATCAGAAAATTGAATTTTTTGGACTCTACCAAAAATGATTCAAAATGTCATTTGGATCGGGCCTCATGTTTAATAACCACTTTTTAAACCCTCACAGTGACCAAAATTGCCATTTTTTTCAGAGTTTTCGCTTACTCAAAAGCTTCAATTTTGACCAATTTCAGGCACAGAAATGACTTTAAACACACTTATTTTAGTTGAGAAGGTAATAATTCACATCCAACCATCATTTAAAGTCAAAAGATTAAATGTTACATTTTCATCAATATTGACCATTTTTTGAACGTTCGACAGGTCCGGGGTCATCGTTTTTCATCAGAAAATTAAATTTTTTGGACTCTACCAAAAATGATTCAAAATGTCATTTGGATCGGGCCTCATGTTTAATAACCACTTTTTAAACCCTCACAGTGACCAAAATTGCCATTTTTACAGAGTTTTGCTTACTCAAAAGCTTTAATTTTGACCAATTTCAGGCACAGAAGTGACTTTAAACACACTTATTTTAGTTGAACAGGTAATAATTCACATACAATCGTCATTTAAAGTCAAAAGATTAAATGTTACATTTTCATCAATATTGACCATTTTTTGAACGTTCGACAGGTCCAGGGTCATCGTTTTTCATCAGAAAATTGATTTTTTGGACTCTACCAAAAATGATTCAAAATGTCATTTGGATCGGGCCTCATGTTGAATAACCACTTTTTAAACCCTCACAGTGCCCAAAATTGCCATTTTTACAGAGTTTTCGCTTACTCAAAAGCTTCAATTTTGACCAATTTCAGGCACAGAAATGACTTTAAACACACTTATTTTAGTTGAAAAAGTAATAATTCACATCCAACCATCATTTAAAGTCAAAAGATTAAATGTTAAAATTCCATCAATATTGACCACTTTTTTGAACGTTCGACAGGTCCGGGGTCATCGTTTTTCATCCGAAAATTGATTTTTTGGACTCTACCAGAAATGATTCAAAATGTCATTGGGATCGGGCCTCATGTAGAATAACCACTTTTTAAACCCTCACAGTGACCAAAATTGCCATTTTTACAGAGTTTTGCTTACTCAAAAGCTTCAATTTTGACCAATTTCAGGCACAGAAATGGCTTTAAACACACTTATTTTAGTTGAAAAAGTAATAATTCACATCCAACCATCATTTAAAGTCAAAAGATTAAATGTTAAATTTTCATCAATATTGACCATTTTTTGAACGTTCGACAGGTCCGGGGTCATCGTTTTTCATCAGAAAATTAAATTTTTTCGACTCTACCAAAAATGATTCAAAATGTCATTTGGATCGGGCCTCATGTTTAATAACCACTTTTTAAACCCTCACAGTGACCAAAATTGCCATTTTTTTCAGAGTTTTCGCTTACTCAAAAGCTTCAATTTTGACCAATTTCAGGCACAGAAATGACTTTAAACACACTTATTTTAGTTGAGAAGGTAATAATTCACATCCAACCATCATTTAAAGTCAAAAGATTAAATGTTAAATTTTCATCAATATTGACCATTTTTTGAACGTTCGACAGGTCCGGGGTCATCGTTTTTCATCAGAAAATTGATTTTTTGGACTCTACCAAAAATGATTCAAAATGTCATTTGGATCGGGCCTCATGTTTAATAACCACTTTTTAAACCCTCCCAGTGACAAAAATTGCCATTTTTACAGAGTTTTTGCTTACTCAAAAGCTTCAATTTTGACCAATTTCAGGCACAGAAATGACTTTAAACACACTTATTTTATTTGAAAAAGTAATAGTTCACATCCAACCGTCATTTAAAGTCAAAAGATTAAATGTTAAAATTTCATCAATATTGACCACTTTTTTGAAAGTTCGAGAGGTCCGGGGTCATTGTTTTCCATCAGAAAATTGATTTTTTGGACTCTACCAGAAATGATTCAAAATGTCATTGGGATCGGGCCTCATGTAGAATAACCACTTTTTAAACCCTCACAGTGACCAAAATTGCCATTTTTACAGAGTTTTGCTTACTCAAAAGCTTTAATTTTGACCAATTTCAGGCACAGAAGTGACTTTAAACACACTTATTTTAGTTGAACAGGTAATAATTCACATACAACCGTCATTTAAAGTCAAAAGATTAAATGTTACATTTTCATCAATATTGACTATTTTTTGAACGTTCGACAGGTCCAGGGTCATCGTTTTTCATCAGAAAATTGATTTTTTGGACTCTACCAAAAATGATTCAAAATGTCATTTGGATCGGGCCTCATGTTGAATAACCACTTTTTAAACCCTCACAGTGACCAAAATTGCCATTTTTACAGAGTTTTCGCTTACTCAAAAGCTTCAATTTTGACCAATTTCAGGCACTGAAATGACTGTAAACTCACTTATTTCAGTTGAAAAAGTAATAATTCACATCCAACCGTCATTTAAAGTCAAAAGATTAAATGTTAAAATTTCATCAATATTGACCATTTTTTGAACGTTCGACAGGTCCAGGGTCATCGTTTTTCATCAGAAAATTGATTTTTTGGACTCTACCAAAAATGATTCAAAATGTCATTTGGATCGGGCCTCATGTTGAATAACCACTTTTTAAACCCTCACAGTGACCAAAATTGCCATTTTTACAGAGTTTTCGCTTACTCAGACGCTTCAATTTTGACCAATTTCAGGCACAAAAATGACTTCAAACACACTTATTTTAGTTGAAAAAGTAATAATTCACATCCAACCGTCATTTAAAGTCAAAAGATCAAATGTTAAAATTTCATCAATATTGACCACTTTTTGGAACGTTCGACAGGTCAGGGGTCATCGTTTTTCATCAGAAAATTGATTTTTTGGACTCTACTAAAAATAATCCAAATGTCATTTGGATCGGGCCTCATGTTGAATAACCACTTTTTAAACCCTCACAGTGACCAAAATTGCCATTTTTACAGAGTTTTCGCTTACTCAAAAGCTTCAATTTTGACCAATTTCAGGCACAGAAATGGCTTTAAACACACTTATTTTAGTTGAAAAAGTAATAATTCACATCCAACCATCATTTAAAGTCAAAAGATTAAATGTTAAATTTTCATCAATATTGACCATTTTTTGAACGTTCGACAGGTCCGGGGTCATCGTTTTTCATCAGAAAATTGAATTTTTTGGACTCTACCAAAAATGATTCAAAATGTCATTTGGATCGGGCCTCATGTTTAATAACCACTTTTTAAACCCTCACAGTGACTAAAATTGCCATTTTTTTCAGAGTTTTCGCTTACTCAAAAGCTTCAATTTTGACCAATTTCAGGCACAGAAATGACTTTAAACACACTTATTTTAGTTGAGAAGGTAATAATTCACATCCAACCATCATTTAAAGTCAAAAGATTAAATGTGAAATTTTCATCAATATTGACCATTTTTTGAACGTTCGACAGGTCCGGGGTCATCGTTATTCATCAGAAAATTGATTTTTTGGACTCTACCAAAAATGATTCAAAATGTCATTTGGATCGGGCCTCATGTTTAATAACCACTTTTTAAACCCTCCCAGTGACAAAAATTGCCATTTTTACAGAGTTTTTGCTTACTCAAAAGCTTCAATTTTGACCAATTTCAGGCACAGAAATGACTTTAAACACACTTATTTTATTTGAAAAAGTAATAGTTCACATCCAACCGTCATTTAAAGTCAAAAGATTAAATGTTAAAATTTCATCAATATTGACCACTTTTTTGAAAGTTCGAGAGGTCCGGGGTCATTGTTTTCCATCAGAAAATTGATTTATTGGACTCTACCAGAAATGATTCAAAATGTCATTGGGATCGGGCCTCATGTAGAATAACCACTTTTTAAACCCTCACAGTGACCAAAATTGCCATTTTTACAGAGTTTTGCTTACTCAAAAGCTTTAATTTTGACCAATTTCAGGCACAGAAGTGACTTTAAACACACTTATTTTAGTTGAACAGGTAATAATTCACATACAACCGTCATTTAAAGTCAAAAGATTAAATGTTACATTTTCATCAATATTGACCATTTTTTGAACGTTCGACAGGTCCAGGGTCATCGTTTTTCATCAGAAAATTGATTTTTTGGACTCTACCAAAAATGATTCAAAATGTCATTGGGATCGGGCCTCATGTAGAATAACCACTTTTTAAACCCTCACAGTGACCAAAATTGCCATTTTTACAGAGTTTTCGCTTACTCAAAAGCTTCAATTTTGACCAATTTCAGGCACTGAAATGACTGTAAACTCACTTATTTCAGTTGAAAAAGTAATAATTCACATCCAACCGTCATTTAAAGTCAAAAGATTAAATGTTAAAATTTCATCAATATTGACCATTTTTTGAACGTTCGACAGGTCCAGGGTCATCGTTTTTCATCAGAAAATTGATTTTTTGCACTCTACCAAAAATGATTCAAAATGTCATTTGGATCGGGCCTCATGTTGAATAACCACTTTTTAAACCCTCACAGTGACCAAAATTGCCATTTTTACAGAGTTTTCGCTTACTCAAAAGCTTCAATTTTGACCAATTTCAGGCACAGAAATGGCTTTAAACACACTTATTTTAGTTGAAAAAGTAATAATTCACATCCAACCATCATTTAAAGTCAAAAGATTAAATGTTAAATTTTCATCAATATTGACCATTTTTTGAACGTTCGACAGGTCCGGGGTCATCGTTTTTCATCAGAAAATTGATTTTTTGGACTCTACCAAAAATGATTCAAAATGTCATTTGGATCGGGCCTCATGTTTAATAACCACTTTTTAAACCCTCCCAGTGACAAAAATTGCCATTTTTACAGAGTTTTTGCTTACTCAAAAGCTTCAATTTTGACCAATTTCAGGCACAGAAATGACTTTAAACACACTTATTTTATTTGAAAAAGTAATAGTTCACATCCAACCGTCATTTAAAGTCAAAAGATTAAATGTTAAAATTTCATCAATATTGACCACTTTTTTGAAAGTTCGAGAGGTCCGGGGTCATTGTTTTCCATCAGAAAATTGATTTTTTGGACTCTACCAGAAATGATTCAAAATGTCATTGGGATCGGGCCTCATGTAGAATAACCACTTTTTAAACCCTCACAGTGACCAAAATTGCCATTTTTACAGAGTTTTGCTTACTCAAAAGCTTTAATTTTGACCAATTTCAGGCACAGAAGTGACTTTAAACACACTTATTTTAGTTGAACAGGTAATAATTCACATACAACCGTCATTTAAAGTCAAAAGATTAAATGTTAAAATTTCATCAATATTGACCACTTTTTTGAAAGTTCGAGAGGTCCGGGGTCATTGTTTTCCATCAGAAAATTGATTTATTGGACTCTACCAGAAATGATTCAAAATGTCATTGGGATCGGGCCTCATGTAGAATAACCACTTTTTAAACCCTCACAGTGACCAAAATTGCCATTTTTACAGAGTTTTGCTTACTAAAAAGCTTTAATTTTGACCAATTTCAGGCACAGAAATGACTTTAAACACACTTATTTTAGTTGAACAGGTAATAATTCACATACAACCGTCATTTAAAGTCAAAAGATTAAATGTTAATTTTTCATCAATATTGACCATTTTTTGAACGTTCGACAGGTCCAGGGTCATCGTTTTTCATCAGAAAATTGATTTTTTGGACTCTACCAAAAATGATTCAAAATGTCATTGGGATCGGGCCTCATGTAGAATAACCACTTTTTAAACCCTCACAGTGACCAAAATTGCCATTTTTACAGAGTTTTCGCTTACTCAAAAGCTTCAATTTTGACCAATTTCAGGCACTGAAATGACTGTAAACTCACTTATTTCAGTTGAAAAAGTAATAATTCACATCCAACCGTCATTTAAAGTCAAAAGATTAAATGTTAAAATTTCATCAATATTGACCATTTTTTGAACGTTCGACAGGTCCAGGGTCATCGTTTTTCATCAGAAAATTGATTTTTTGCACTCTACCAAAAATGATTCAAAATGTCATTTGGATCGGGCCTCATGTTGAATAACCACTTTTTAAACCCTCACAGTGACCAAAATTGCCATTTTTACAGAGTTTTCGCTTACTCAAAAGCTTCAATTTTGACCAATTTCAGGCACAGAAATGGCTTTAAACACACTTATTTTAGTTGAAAAAGTAATAATTCACATCCAACCATCATTTAAAGTCAAAAGATTAAATGTTAAATTTTCATCAATATTGACCATTTTTTGAACGTTCGACAGGTCCGGGGTCATCGTTTTTCATCAGAAAATTGATTTTTTGGACTCTACCAAAAATGATTCAAAATGTCATTTGGATCGGGCCTCATGTTTAATAACCACTTTTTAAACCCTCCCAGTGACAAAAATTGCCATTTTTACAGAGTTTTTGCTTACTCAAAAGCTTCAATTTTGACCAATTTCAGGCACAGAAATGACTTTAAACACACTTATTTTATTTGAAAAAGTAATAGTTCACATCCAACCGTCATTTAAAGTCAAAAGATTAAATGTTAAAATTTCATCAATATTGACCACTTTTTTGAAAGTTCGAGAGGTCCGGGGTCATTGTTTTCCATCAGAAAATTGATTTTTTGGACTCTACCAGAAATGATTCAAAATGTCATTGGGATCGGGCCTCATGTAGAATAACCACTTTTTAAACCCTCACAGTGACCAAAATTGCCATTTTTACAGAGTTTTGCTTACTCAAAAGCTTTAATTTTGACCAATTTCAGGCACAGAAGTGACTTTAAACACACTTATTTTAGTTGAACAGGTAATAATTCACATACAACTGTCATTTAAAGTCAAAAGATTAAATGTAAAATTTTCATCAATATTGACCATTTTTTGAACGTTCGACAGGTCCAGGGTCATCGTTTTTCATCAGAAAATAGATTTTTTTGGACTCTACCAAAAATGATTCAAAATGTCATTTGGATCGGGCCTCATGTTGAATAACCACTTTTTAAACCCTCACAGTGACCAAAATTGCCATTTTTACAGAGTTTTCGCTTACTCAAAAGCTTCAATTTTGACCAATTTCAGGCACAGAAATGACTTTAAACACACTTATTTTAGTTGAAAAAGTAATAATTCACATCCAACCATCATTTAAAGTCAAAAGATTAAATGTTAAAATTCCATCAATATTGACCACTTTTTTGAACGTTCGACAGGTCCGGGGTCATCGTTTTTCATCCGAAAATTGATTTTTTTGGACTCTACCAGAAATGATTCAAAATGTCATTGGGATCGGGCCTCATGTAGAATAACCACTTTTTAAACCCTCACAGTGACCAAAATTGCCATTTTTACAGAGTTTTGCTTACTAAAAAGCTTTAATTTTGACCAATTTCAGGCACAGAAATGACTTTAAACACACTTATTTTAGTTGAACAGGTAATAATTCACATACAACCGTCATTTAAAGTCAAAAGATTAAATGTTAATTTTTCATCAATATTGACCATTTTTTGAACGTTCGACAGGTCCAGGGTCATCGTTTTTCATCAGAAAATTGATTTTTTGGACTCTACCAAAAATGATTCAAAATGTCATTTGGATCGGGCCTCATGTTTAATAACCACTTTTTAAACCCTCCCAGTGACCAAAATTGCCATTTTTACAGAGTTTTTGCTTACTCAAAAGCTCAATTTTGACCAATTTCAGGCACAGAAATGACTTTAAACACACTTATTTTAGTTGAGAAGGTAATAATTCACATCCAACCGTCATTTAAAGTCAAAAGATTAAATGTTAAATTTTCATCAATATTGATCATTTTTTGAACGTTCGACAGGTCCAGGGTCATCGTTTTTCATCAGAAAATTGATTTATTGGACTCTACCAAAAATGATTCAACATGTCATTTGGATCGGGCCTCATGTTTAATAACCACTTTTTAAACCCTCACAGTGACCAAAATTGCCATTTTTACAGAGTTTTTGCTTACTCAAAAGCTCAATTTTGACCAATTTCAGGCACAGAAATGACTTTAAACACACTTATTTTAGTTGAGAAGGTAATAATTCACATCCAACCGTCATTTAAAGTCAAAAGATTAAATGTTAAAATTTCATCAATATTGACCACTTTTTTGAACGTTCGACAGGTTCATCGTTTTTCATCAGAAAATAGATTTTTTGGACTCTACCAAAAATGATTCAAAATGTCCTTGGGATCGGGTCTCATGTAGAATAACCACTTTTTAAACCCTCACAGTGACCAAAATTGCCATTTTTACAGAGTTTTGCTTACTCAAAGCTTCAATTTTGACCAATTTCAGGCACAGAAATGACTTTAAACACACTTATTTTAGTTGAAAAAGTAATAATTCACATCCAACCGTCATTTAAAGTCAAAAGATCAAATGTTAAAATTTCATCAATATTGACCACTTTTTTGAATGTTCGACAGGTCCGGGGTCATCGTTTTTCATCAGAAAATTGATTTTTTGGACTCTACTAAAAATAATCCAAATGTCATTTGGATCGGGCCTCATGTTGAATAACCACTTTTTAAATCCTCACAGTGACCAAAATTGCCATTTTTACTGAGTTTTTGCTTACTCAAAAGCTTCAATTTTGACCAATTTCAGGCACAGAAATGACTTTAAACACACTTATTTTAGTTGAAAAAGTAATATTTCACATCCAACCGTCATTTAAAGTCAAAAGATTAAATGTTAAAATTTCATCAATATTGACCACTTTTTTGAAAGTTCGAGAGGTCCGGGGTCATTGTTTTTCATCAGAAAATTGATTTTTTTGACTCTACCAGAAATGATTAAAAATGTCATTGGGATCGGGCCTCATGAAGAATAACCACTTTTTAAGCCCTCACAGTGACCAAAATTGCCATTTTTACAGAATTTTGCTTACTCAAAAGTTTTAATTTTGACCAATTTCAGGCACAGAAGTGACTTTAAACACACTTATTTTAGTTGAACAGGTAATAATTCACATACAACCGTCATTTAAAGTCAAAAGATTAAATGTTAAATTTTCATCAATATTGACCATTTTTTTAACGTTCGACAGGTCCGGGGTCATCGTTTTTCATCAGAAAATTGAATTTTTTGGACTCTACCAAAAATGATTCAAAATGTCATTTGGATCGGGCCTCATGTTTAATAACCACTTTTTAAACCCTCACAGTGACCAAAATTGCCATTTTTTTCAGAGTTTTCGCTTACTCAAAAGCTTCAATTTTGACCAATTTCAGGCACAGAAATGACTTTAAACACACTTATTTTAGTTGAAAAAGTAATAGTTCACATCCAACCGTCATTTAAAGTCAAAAGATTAAATGTTAAAATTTCATCAATATTGACCACTTTTTTGAAAGTTCGAGAGGTCCGGGGTCATTGTTTTCCATCAGAAAATTGATTTTTTGGACTCTACCAAAAATGATTCAAAATGTCATTTGGATCGGGCCTCATGTTGAATAACCACTTTTTAAACCCTCACAGTGACCAAAATTGCCATTTTTACAGAGTTTTCGCTTACTCAAAAGCTTCAATTTTGACCAATTTCAGGCACAGAAATGACTTTAAACACACTTATTTTAGTTGAAAAAGTAATAATTCACATCCAACCATCATTTAAAGTCAAAAGATTAAATGTTAAAATTCCATCAATATTGACCACTTTTTTGAACGTTCGACAGGTCCGGGGTCATCGTTTTTCATCCGAAAATTGATTTTTTGGACTCTACCAAAAATGATTCAAAATGTCATTGGGATCGGGCCTCATGTAGAATAACCACTTTTTAAACCCTCACAGTGACCAAAATTGCCATTTTTACAGAGTTTTGCTTACTCAAAAGCTTTAATTTTGACCAATTTCAGGCACAGAAGTGACTTTAAACACACTTATTTTAGTTGAACAGGTAATAATTCACATACAACCGTCATTTAAAGTCAAAAGATTAAATGTTACATTTTCATCAATATTGACCATTTTTTGAACGTTCGACAGGTCCAGGGTCATCGTTTTTCATCAGAAAATTGATTTTTTGGACTCTACCAAAAATGATTCAAAATGTCATTGGGATCGGGCCTCATGTAGAATAACCACTTTTTAAACCCTCACAGTGACCAAAATTGCCATTTTTACAGAGTTTTCGCTTACTCAAAAGCTTCAATTTTGACCAATTTCAGGCACTGAAATGACTGTAAACTCACTTATTTCAGTTGAAAAAGTAATAATTCACATCCAACCGTCATTTAAAGTCAAAAGATTAAATGTTAAAATTTCATCAATATTGACCATTTTTTGAACGTTCGACAGGTCCAGGGTCATCGTTTTTCATCAGAAAATTGATTTTTTGCACTCTACCAAAAATGATTCAAAATGTCATTTGGATCGGGCCTCATGTTGAATAACCACTTTTTAAACCCTCACAGTGACCAAAATTGCCATTTTTACAGAGTTTTCGCTTACTCAAAAGCTTCAATTTTGACCAATTTCAGGCACAGAAATGGCTTTAAACACACTTATTTTAGTTGAAAAAGTAATAATTCACATCCAACCATCATTTAAAGTCAAAAGATTAAATGTTAAATTTTCATCAATATTGACCATTTTTTGAACGTTCGACAGGTCCGGGGTCATCGTTTTTCATCAGAAAATTGATTTTTTGGACTCTACCAAAAATGATTCAAAATGTCATTTGGATCGGGCCTCATGTTTAATAACCACTTTTTAAACCCTCCCAGTGACAAAAATTGCCATTTTTACAGAGTTTTTGCTTACTCAAAAGCTTCAATTTTGACCAATTTCAGGCACAGAAATGACTTTAAACACACTTATTTTATTTGAAAAAGTAATAGTTCACATCCAACCGTCATTTAAAGTCAAAAGATTAAATGTTAAAATTTCATCAATATTGACCACTTTTTTGAAAGTTCGAGAGGTCCGGGGTCATTGTTTTCCATCAGAAAATTGATTTTTTGGACTCTACCAGAAATGATTCAAAATGTCATTGGGATCGGGCCTCATGTAGAATAACCACTTTTTAAACCCTCACAGTGACCAAAATTGCCATTTTTACAGAGTTTTGCTTACTCAAAAGCTTTAATTTTGACCAATTTCAGGCACAGAAGTGACTTTAAACACACTTATTTTAGTTGAACAGGTAATAATTCACATACAACTGTCATTTAAAGTCAAAAGATTAAATGTAAAATTTTCATCAATATTGACCATTTTTTGAACGTTCGACAGGTCCAGGGTCATCGTTTTTCATCAGAAAATAGATTTTTTTGGACTCTACCAAAAATGATTCAAAATGTCATTTGGATCGGGCCTCATGTTGAATAACCACTTTTTAAACCCTCACAGTGACCAAAATTGCCATTTTTACAGAGTTTTCGCTTACTCAAAAGCTTCAATTTTGACCAATTTCAGGCACAGAAATGACTTTAAACACACTTATTTTAGTTGAAAAAGTAATAATTCACATCCAACCATCATTTAAAGTCAAAAGATTAAATGTTAAAATTCCATCAATATTGACCACTTTTTTGAACGTTCGACAGGTCCGGGGTCATCGTTTTTCATCCGAAAATTGATTTTTTTGGACTCTACCAGAAATGATTCAAAATGTCATTGGGATCGGGCCTCATGTAGAATAACCACTTTTTAAACCCTCACAGTGACCAAAATTGCCATTTTTACAGAGTTTTGCTTACTAAAAAGCTTTAATTTTGACCAATTTCAGGCACAGAAATGACTTTAAACACACTTATTTTAGTTGAACAGGTAATAATTCACATACAACCGTCATTTAAAGTCAAAAGATTAAATGTTAATTTTTCATCAATATTGACCATTTTTTGAACGTTCGACAGGTCCAGGGTCATCGTTTTTCATCAGAAAATTGATTTTTTGGACTCTACCAAAAATGATTCAAAATGTCATTTGGATCGGGCCTCATGTTTAATAACCACTTTTTAAACCCTCCCAGTGACCAAAATTGCCATTTTTACAGAGTTTTTGCTTACTCAAAAGCTCAATTTTGACCAATTTCAGGCACAGAAATGACTTTAAACACACTTATTTTAGTTGAGAAGGTAATAATTCACATCCAACCGTCATTTAAAGTCAAAAGATTAAATGTTAAATTTTCATCAATATTGATCATTTTTTGAACGTTCGACAGGTCCAGGGTCATCGTTTTTCATCAGAAAATTGATTTATTGGACTCTACCAAAAATGATTCAACATGTCATTTGGATCGGGCCTCATGTTTAATAACCACTTTTTAAACCCTCACAGTGACCAAAATTGCCATTTTTACAGAGTTTTTGCTTACTCAAAAGCTCAATTTTGACCAATTTCAGGCACAGAAATGACTTTAAACACACTTATTTTAGTTGAGAAGGTAATAATTCACATCCAACCGTCATTTAAAGTCAAAAGATTAAATGTTAAAATTTCATCAATATTGACCACTTTTTTGAACGTTCGACAGGTTCATCGTTTTTCATCAGAAAATAGATTTTTTGGACTCTACCAAAAATGATTCAAAATGTCCTTGGGATCGGGTCTCATGTAGAATAACCACTTTTTAAACCCTCACAGTGACCAAAATTGCCATTTTTACAGAGTTTTGCTTACTCAAAGCTTCAATTTTGACCAATTTCAGGCACAGAAATGACTTTAAACACACTTATTTTAGTTGAAAAAGTAATAATTCACATCCAACCGTCATTTAAAGTCAAAAGATCAAATGTTAAAATTTCATCAATATTGACCACTTTTTTGAATGTTCGACAGGTCCGGGGTCATCGTTTTTCATCAGAAAATTGATTTTTTGGACTCTACTAAAAATAATCCAAATGTCATTTGGATCGGGCCTCATGTTGAATAACCACTTTTTAAATCCTCACAGTGACCAAAATTGCCATTTTTACTGAGTTTTTGCTTACTCAAAAGCTTCAATTTTGACCAATTTCAGGCACAGAAATGACTTTAAACACACTTATTTTAGTTGAAAAAGTAATATTTCACATCCAACCGTCATTTAAAGTCAAAAGATTAAATGTTAAAATTTCATCAATATTGACCACTTTTTTGAAAGTTCGAGAGGTCCGGGGTCATTGTTTTTCATCAGAAAATTGATTTTTTTGACTCTACCAGAAATGATTAAAAATGTCATTGGGATCGGGCCTCATGAAGAATAACCACTTTTTAAGCCCTCACAGTGACCAAAATTGCCATTTTTACAGAATTTTGCTTACTCAAAAGTTTTAATTTTGACCAATTTCAGGCACAGAAGTGACTTTAAACACACTTATTTTAGTTGAACAGGTAATAATTCACATACAACCGTCATTTAAAGTCAAAAGATTAAATGTTAAATTTTCATCAATATTGACCATTTTTTTAACGTTCGACAGGTCCGGGGTCATCGTTTTTCATCAGAAAATTGAATTTTTTGGACTCTACCAAAAATGATTCAAAATGTCATTTGGATCGGGCCTCATGTTTAATAACCACTTTTTAAACCCTCACAGTGACCAAAATTGCCATTTTTTTCAGAGTTTTCGCTTACTCAAAAGCTTCAATTTTGACCAATTTCAGGCACAGAAATGACTTTAAACACACTTATTTTAGTTGAAAAAGTAATAGTTCACATCCAACCGTCATTTAAAGTCAAAAGATTAAATGTTAAAATTTCATCAATATTGACCACTTTTTTGAAAGTTCGAGAGGTCCGGGGTCATTGTTTTCCATCAGAAAATTGATTTTTTGGACTCTACCAAAAATGATTCAAAATGTCATTTGGATCGGGCCTCATGTTGAATAACCACTTTTTAAACCCTCACAGTGACCAAAATTGCCATTTTTACAGAGTTTTCGCTTACTCAAAAGCTTCAATTTTGACCAATTTCAGGCACAGAAATGACTTTAAACACACTTATTTTAGTTGAAAAAGTAATAATTCACATCCAACCATCATTTAAAGTCAAAAGATTAAATGTTAAAATTCCATCAATATTGACCACTTTTTTGAACGTTCGACAGGTCCGGGGTCATCGTTTTTCATCCGAAAATTGATTTTTTGGACTCTACCAAAAATGATTCAAAATGTCATTTGGATCGGGCCTCATGTTGAATAACCACTTTTTAAACCCTCACAGTGACCAAAATTGCCATTTTTACAGAGTTTTCGCTTACTCAAAAGCTTCAATTTTGACCAATTTCAGGCACAGAAATGGCTTTAAACACACTTATTTTAGTTGAAAAAGTAATAATTCACATCCAACCATCATTTAAAGTCAAAAGATTAAATGTTAAATTTTCATCAATATTGACCATTTTTTGAACGTTCGACAGGTCCGGGGTCATCGTTTTTCATCAGAAAATTAAATTTTTTGGACTCTACCAAAAATGATTCAAAATGTCATTTGGATCGGGCCTCATGTTTAATAACCACTTTTTAAACCCTCACAGTGACCAAAATTGCCATTTTTTTCAGAGTTTTCGCTTACTCAAAAGCTTCAATTTTGACCAATTTCAGGCACAGAAATGACTTTAAACACACTTATTTTAGTTGAGAAGGTAATAATTCACATCCAACCATCATTTAAAGTCAAAAGATTAAATGTTAAATTTTCATCAATATTGACCATTTTTTGAACGTTCGACAGGTCCGGGGTCATCGTTTTTCATCAGAAAATTGATTTTTTGGACTCTACCAAAAATGATTCAAAATGTCATTTGGATCGGGCCTCATGTTTAATAACCACTTTTTAAACCCTCCCAGTGACAAAAATTGCCATTTTTACAGAGTTTTTGCTTACTCAAAAGCTTCAATTTTGACCAATTTCAGGCACAGAAATGACTTTAAACACACTTATTTTATTTGAAAAAGTAATAGTTCACATCCAACCGTCATTTAAAGTCAAAAGATTAAATGTTAAAATTTCATCAATATTGACCACTTTTTTGAAAGTTCGAGAGGTCCGGGGTCATTGTTTTCCATCAGAAAATTGATTTTTTGGACTCTACCAGAAATGATTCAAAATGTCATTGGGATCGGGCCTCATGTAGAATAACCACTTTTTAAACCCTCACAGTGACCAAAATTGCCATTTTTACAGAGTTTTGCTTACTCAAAAGCTTTAATTTTGACCAATTTCAGGCACAGAAGTGACTTTAAACACACTTATTTTAGTTGAACAGGTAATAATTCACATACAACCGTCATTTAAAGTCAAAAGATTAAATGTTACATTTTCATCAATATTGACCATTTTTTGAACGTTCGACAGGTCCAGGGTCATCGTTTTTATCAGAAAATTGATTTTTTGGACTCTACCAGAAATGATTCAAAATGTCATTTGGATCGGGCCTCATGTTGAATAACCACTTTTTAAACCCTCACAGTGACCAAAATTGCCATTTTTACAGAGTTTTCGCTTACTCAAAAGCTTCAATTTTGACCAATTTCAGGCACAGAAATGACTTTAAACACAGTTATTTTAGTTGAAAAAGTAATAATTCACATCCAACCATCATTTAAAGTCAAAAGATTAAATGTTAAAATTCCATCAATATTGACCACTTTTTTGAACGTTCGACAGGTCCGGGGTCATCGTTTTTCATCCGAAAATTGATTTTTTGGACTCTACCAGAAATGATTCAAAATGTCATTGGGATCGGGCCTCATGTAGAATAACCACTTTTTAAACCCTCACAGTGACCAAAATTGCCATTTTTACAGAGTTTTGCTTACTCAAAAGCTTTAATTTTGACCAATTTCAGGCACAGAAATGACTTTAAACACACTTATTTTAGTTGAACAGGTAATAATTCACATACAACCGTCATTTAAAGTCAAAAGTTTAAATGTTAATTTTTCATCAATATTGACCATTTTTTGAACGTTCGACAGGTCCAGGGTCATCGTTTTTCATCAGAAAATTGATTTTTTGGACTCTACCAAAAATGATTCAAAATGTCATTTGGATCGGGCCTCATGTTTAATAACCACTTTTTAAACCCTCCCAGTGACCAAAATTGCCATTTTTACAGAGTTTTTGCTTACTCAAAAGCTCAATTTTGACCAATTTCAGGCACAGAAATGACTTTAAACACACTTATTTTAGTTGAGAAGGTAATAATTCACATCCAACCGTCATTTAAAGTCAAAAGATTAAATGTTAAATTTTCATCAATATTGACCATTTTTTGAACGTTCGACAGGTCCAGGGTCATCGTTTTTCATCAGAAAATTGATTTATTGGACTCTACCAAAAATGATTCAACATGTCATTTGGATCGGGCCTCATGTTTAATAACCACTTTTTAAACCCTCACAGTGACCAAAATTGCCATTTTTACAGAGTTTTGCTTACTCAAAAGCTTTAATTTTGACCAATTTCAGGCACTGAAATGACTGTAAACACACTTATTTTAGTTGAAAAAGTAATAATTCACATCCAACCGTCATTTAAAGTCAAAAGATTAAATGTTAAAATTTCATCAATATTGACCACTTTTTTGAACGTTCGACAGGTTCATCGTTTTTCATCAGAAAATAGATTTTTTGGACTCTACCAAAAATGATTCAAAATGTCATTGGGATCGGGCCTCATGTAGAATAACCACTTTTTAAACCCTCACAGTGACCAAAATTGCCATTTTTACAGAGTTTTGCTTACTCAAAGCTTCAATTTTGACCAATTTCAGGCACAGAAATGACTTTAAACACACTTATTTTAGTTGAAAAAGTAATAATTCACATCCAACCGTCATTTAAAGTCAAAAGATCAAATGTTAAAATTTCATCAATATTGACCACTTTTTTGAATGTTCGACAGGTCCGGGGTCATCGTTTTTCATCAGAAAATTGACTTTTTTGGACTCTACTAAAAATAATCCAAATGTCATTTGGATCGGGCCTCATGTTGAATAACCACTTTTTAAACCCTCACAGTGACCAAAATTGCCATTTTTACTGAGTTTTTGCTGACTCAAAAGCTTCAATTTTGACCAATTTCAGGCACAGAAATGACTTTAAACACACTTATTTTAGTTGAAAAAGTAATATTTCACATCCAACCGTCATTTAAAGTCAAAAGATTAAATGTTAAAATTTCATCAATATTGACCACTTTTTTGAAAGTTCGAGAGGTCCGGGGTCATTGTTTTTCATCAGAAAATTGATTTTTTTGACTCTACCAGAAATGATTCAAAATGTCATTGGGATCGGGCCTCATGAAGAATAACCACTTTTTAAACCCTCACAGTGACCAAAATTGCCATTTTTACAGAATTTTGCTTACTCAAAAGTTTTAATTTTGACCAATTTCAGGCACAGAAGTGACTTTAAACACACTTATTTTAGTTGAACAGGTAATAATTCACATACAACCGTCATTTAAAGTCAAAAGATTAAATGTTAAATTTTCATCAATATTGACCATTTTTTGAACGTTCGACAGGTCCAGGGTCATCGTTTTTCATCAGAAAATTGATTTTTTTGGACTCTACCAGAAATTATTCAAAATGTCATTGGGATCAGGCCTCGTGTAGAATAACCACTTTTTAAACCCTCACAGTGACCAAAATTGCCATTTTTACAGAGTTTTCGCTTACTCAGACGCTTCAATTTTGACCAATTTCAGGCACAAAAATGACTTCAAACACACTTATTTCAGTTGAAAAAGTAATAATTCACATCCAACCGTCATTTAAAGTCAAAAGATCAAATGTTAAAATTTCATCAATATTGACCACTTTTTTGAACGTTCGACAGGTCAGGGGTCATCGTTTTTCATCAGAAAATTGATTTTTTGGACTCTACTAAAAGTAATCCAAATGTCATTTGGATCGGGCCTCATGTTGAATAACCACTTTTTAAACCCTCACAGTGACCAAAATTGCCATTTTTACAGAGTTTTCGCTTACTCAAAAGCTTCAATTTTGACCAATTTCAGGCACAGAAATGGCTTTAAACACACTTATTTTAGTTGAAAAAGTAATAATTCACATCCAACCATCATTTAAAGTCAAAAGATTAAATGTTAAATTTTCATCAATATTGACCATTTTTTGAACGTTCGACAGGTCCGGGGTCATCGTTTTTCATCAGAAAATTGAATTTTTTGGACTCTACCAAAAATGATTCAAAATGTCATTTGGATCGGGCCTCATGTTTAATAACCACTTTTTAAACCCTCACAGTGACCAAAATTGCCATTTTTTTCAGAGTTTTCGCTTACTCAAAAGCTTCAATTTTGACCAATTTCAGGCACAGAAATGACTTTAAACACACTTATTTTAGTTGAGAAGGTAATAATTCACATCCAACCATCATTTAAATTCAAAAGATTAAATGTTAAATTTTCATCAATATTGACCATTTTTTGAACGTTCGACAGGTCCGGGGTCATCGTTTTTCATCAGAAAATTGATTTTTTGGATTCTACCAAAAATGATTCAAAATGTCATTTGGATCGGGCCTCATGTTTAATAACCACTTTTTAAACCCTCCCAGTGACAAAAATTGCCATTTTTACAGAGTTTTTGCTTACTCAAAAGCTTCAATTTTGACCAATTTCAGGCACAGAAATGACTTTAAACACACTTATTTTATTTGAAAAAGTAATAGTTCACATCCAACCGTCATTTAAAGTCAAAAGATTAAATGTTAAAATTTCATCAATATTGACCACTTTTTTGAAAGTTCGAGAGGTCCGGGGTCATTGTTTTCCATCAGAAAATTGATTTTTTGGACTCTACCAGAAATGATTCAAAATGTCATTGGGATCGGGCCTCATGTAGAATAACCACTTTTTAAACCCTCACAGTGACCAAAATTGCCATTTTTACAGAGTTTTGCTTACTCAAAAGCTTTAATTTTGACCAATTTCAGGCACAGAAGTGACTTTAAACACACTTATTTTAGTTGAACAGGTAATAATTCACATACAACCATCATTTAAAGTCAAAAGATTAAATGTTACATTTTCATCAATATTGACCATTTTTTGAACGTTCGACAGGTCCAGGGTCATCGTTTTTCATCAGAAAATTGATTTTTTGGACTCTACCAAAAATGATTCAAAATGTCATTTGGATCGGGCCTCATGTTGAATAACCACTTTTTAAACCCTCACAGTGACCAAAATTGCCATTTTTACAGAGTTTTCGCTTACTCAAAAGCTTCAATTTTGACCAATTTCAGGCACAGAAATGACTTTAAACACACTTATTTTAGTTGAAAAAGTAATAATTCACATCCAACCATCATTTAAAGTCAAAAGATTAAATGTTAAAATTCCATCAATATTGACCACTTTTTTGAACGTTCGACAGGTCCGGGGTCATCGTTTTTCATCCGAAAATTGATTTTTTGGACTCTACCAGAAATGATTCAAAATGTCATTGGGATCGGGCCTCATGTAGAATAACCACTTTTTAAACCCTCACAGTGACCAAAATTGCCATTTTTACAGAGTTTTGCTTACTCAAAAGCTTTAATTTTGACCAATTTTAGGCACAGAAATGACTTTAAACACACTTATTTTAGTTGAACAGGTAATAATTCACATACAACCGTCATTTAAAGTCAAAAGATTAAATGTTAATTTTTCATCAATATTGACCATTTTTTGAACGTTCGACAGGTCCAGGGTCATCGTTTTTCATCAGAAAATTGATTTTTTGGACTCTACCAAAAATGATTCAAAATGTCATTTGGATCGGGCCTCATGTTTAATAACCACTTTTTAAACCCTCCCAGTGACCAAAATTGCCATTTTTACAGAGTTTTTGCTTACTCAAAAGCTTCAATTTTGACCAATTTCAGGCACAGAAATGACTTTAAACACACTTATTTTAGTTGAGAAGGTAATAATTCACATCCAACCGTCATTTAAAGTCAAAAGATTAAATGTTAAATTTTCATCAATATTGACCATTTTTTGAACGTTCGACAGGTCCGGGGTCATCGTTTTTCATCAGAAAATTAAATTTTTTGGACTCTACCAAAAATGATTCAAAATGTCATTTGGATCGGGCCTCATGTTTAATAACCACTTTTTAAACCCTCACAGTGACCAAAATTGCCATTTTTTTCAGAGTTTTCGCTTACTCAAAAGCTTCAATTTTGACCAATTTCAGGCACAGAAATGACTTTAAACACACTTATTTTAGTTGAGAAGGTAATAATTCACATCCAACCATCATTTAAAGTCAAAAGATTAAATGTTAAATTTTCATCAATATTGACCATTTTTTGAACGTTCGACAGGTCCGGGGTCATCGTTTTTCATCAGAAAATTGATTTTTTGGACTCTACCAAAAATGATTCAAAATGTCATTTGGATCGGGCCTCATGTTTAATAACCACTTTTTAAACCCTCCCAGTGACAAAAATTGCCACTTTTTACAGAGTTTTTGCTTACTCAAAAGCTTCAATTTTGACCAATTTCAGGCACAGAAATGACTTTAAACACACTTATTTTATTTGAAAAAGTAATAGTTCACATCCAACCGTCATTTAAAGTCAAAAGATTAAATGTTAAAATTTCATCAATATTGACCACTTTTTTGAAAGTTCGAGAGGTCCGGGGTCATTGTTTTCCATCAGAAAATTGATTTTTTGGACTCTACCAGAAATGATTCAAAATGTCATTGGGATCGGGCCTCATGTAGAATAACCACTTTTTAAACCCTCACAGTGACCAAAATTGCCATTTTTACAGAGTTTTGCTTACTCAAAAGCTTTAATTTTGACCAATTTCAGGCACAGAAGTGACTTTAAACACACTTATTTTAGTTGAACAGGTAATAATTCACATACAACCGTCATTTAAAGTCAAAAGATTAAATGTTACATTTTCATCAATATTGACCATTTTTTGAATGTTCGACAGGTCCAGGGTCATCGTTTTTCATCAGAAAATTGATTTTTTGGACTCTACCAAAAATGATTCAAAATGTCATTTGGATCGGGCCTCATGTTGAATAACCACTTTTTAAACCCTCACAGTGACCAAAATTGCCATTTTTACAGAGTTTTCGCTTACTCAAAAGCTTCAATTTTGACCAATTTCAGGCACAGAAATGACTTTAAACATACTTATTTTAGTTGAAAAAGTAATAATTCACATCCAACCATCATTTAAAGTCAAAAGATTAAATGTTAAAATTCCATCAATATTGACCACTTTTTTGAACGTTCGACAGGTCCGGGGTCATCGTTTTTCATCCGAAAATTGATTTTTTGGACTCTACCAGAAATGATTCAAAATGTCATTGGGATCGGGCCTCATGTAGAATAACCACTTTTTAAACCCTCACAGTGACCAAAATTGCCATTTTTACAGAGTTTTGCTTACTCAAAAGCTTCAATTTTGACCAATTTCAGGCACAGAAATGGCTTTAAACACACTTATTTTAGTTGAAAAAGTAATAATTCACATCCAACCATCATTTAAAGTCAAAAGATTAAATGTTAAATTTTCATCAATATTGACCATTTTTTGAACGTTCGACAGGTCCGGGGTCATCGTTTTTCATCAGAAAATTAAATTTTTTGGACTCTACCAAAAATGATTCAAAATGTCATTTGGATCGGGCCTCATGTTTAATAACCACTTTTTAAACCCTCACAGTGACCAAAATTGCCATTTTTTTCAGAGTTTTCGCTTACTCAAAAGCTTCAATTTTGACCAATTTCAGGCACAGAAATGACTTTAAACACACTTATTTTAGTTGAGAAGGTAATAATTCACATCCAACCATCATTTAAAGTCAAAAGATTAAATGTTAAATTTTCATCAATATTGACCATTTTTTGAACGTTCGACAGGTCCGGGGTCATCGTTTTTCATCAGAAAATTGATTTTTTGGACTCTACCAAAAATGATTCAAAATGTCATTTGGATCGGGCCTCATGTTTAACCGCTTCCGCGCTACCGCGTTTACCTGCTGTGCGCTGAAATTCGAAAAATGGCTTGATTGTGACAAAGCCAGCTCGTCATGCGCGCAGCGCAGGTAACGCCCATGACGAGCTGGCTTTGTCACCCGCGCTGAAGGGGTTAATAACCACTTTTTAAACCCTCCCAGTGACAAAAATTGCCATTTTTACAGAGTTTTTGCTTACTCAAAAGCTTCAATTTTGACCAATTTCAGGCACAGAAATGACTTTAAACACACTTATTTTATTTGAAAAAGTAATAGTTCACATCCAACCGTCATTTAAAGTCAAAAGATTAAATGTTAAAATTTCATCAATATTGACCACTTTTTTGAAAGTTCGAGAGGTCCGGGGTCATTGTTTTCCATCAGAAAATTGATTTTTTGGACTCTACCAGAAATGATTCAAAATGTCATTGGGATCGGGCCTCATGTAGAATAACCACTTTTTAAACCCTCACAGTGACCAAAATTGCCATTTTTACAGAGTTTTGCTTACTCAAAAGCTTTAATTTTGACCAATTTCAGGCACAGAAGTGACTTTAAACACACTTATTTTAGTTGAACAGGTAATAATTCACATACAACCGTCATTTAAAGTCAAAAGATTAAATGTTACATTTTCATCAATATTGACTATTTTTTGAACGTTCGACAGGTCCAGGGTCATCGTTTTTCATCCGAAAATTGATTTTTTGGACTCTACCAAAAATGATTCAAAATGTCATTTGGATCGGGCCTCATGTTGAATAACCACTTTTTAAACCCTCACAGTGACCAAAATTGCCATTTTTACAGAGTTTTCGCTTACTCAAAAGCTTCAATTTTGACCAATTTCAGGCACAGAAATGGCTTTAAACACACTTATTTTAGTTGAAAAAGTAATAATTCACATCCAACCATCATTTAAAGTCAAAAGATTAAATGTTAAATTTTCATCAATATTGACCATTTTTTGAACGTTCGACAGGTCCGGGGTCATCGTTTTTCATCAGAAAATTAAATTTTTTGGACTCTACCAAAAATGATTCAAAATGTCATTTGGATCGGGCCTCATGTTTAATAACCACTTTTTAAACCCTCACAGTGACCAAAATTGCCATTTTTTTCAGAGTTTTCGCTTACTCAAAAGCTTCAATTTTGACCAATTTCAGGCACAGAAATGACTTTAAACACACTTATTTTAGTTGAGAAGGTAATAATTCACATCCAACCATCATTTAAAGTCAAAAGATTAAATGTTAAATTTTCATCAATATTGACCATTTTTTGAACGTTCGACAGGTCCGGGGTCATCGTTTTTCATCAGAAAATTGATTTTTTGGACTCTACCAAAAATGATTCAAAATGTCATTTGGATCGGGCCTCATGTTTAATAACCACTTTTTAAACCCTCCCAGTGACAAAAATTGCCATTTTTACAGAGTTTTTGCTTACTCAAAAGCTTCAATTTTGACCAATTTCAGGCACAGAAATGACTTTAAACACACTTATTTTATTTGAAAAAGTAATAGTTCACATCCAACCGTCATTTAAAGTCAAAAGATTAAATGTTAAAATTTCATCAATATTGACCACTTTTTTGAAAGTTCGAGAGGTCCGGGGTCATTGTTTTCCATCAGAAAATTGATTTTTTGGACTCTACCAGAAATGATTCAAAATGTCATTGGGATCGGGCCTCATGTAGAATAACCACTTTTTAAACCCTCACAGTGACCAAAATTGCCATTTTTACAGAGTTTTGCTTACTCAAAAGCTTTAATTTTGACCAATTTCAGGCACAGAAGTGACTTTAAACACACTTATTTTAGTTGAACAGGTAATAATTCACATACAACCGTCATTTAAAGTCAAAAGATTAAATGTTACATTTTCATCAATATTGACCATTTTTTGAACGTTCGACAGGTCCAGGGTCATCGTTTTTATCAGAAAATTGATTTTTTGGACTCTACCAGAAATGATTCAAAATGTCATTTGGATCGGGCCTCATGTTGAATAACCACTTTTTAAACCCTCACAGTGACCAAAATTGCCATTTTTACAGAGTTTTCGCTTACTCAAAAGCTTCAATTTTGACCAATTTCAGGCACAGAAATGACTTTAAACACAGTTATTTTAGTTGAAAAAGTAATAATTCACATCCAACCATCATTTAAAGTCAAAAGATTAAATGTTAAAATTCCATCAATATTGACCACTTTTTTGAACGTTCGACAGGTCCGGGGTCATCGTTTTTCATCCGAAAATTGATTTTTTGGACTCTACCAGAAATGATTCAAAATGTCATTGGGATCGGGCCTCATGTAGAATAACCACTTTTTAAACCCTCACAGTGACCAAAATTGCCATTTTTACAGAGTTTTGCTTACTCAAAAGCTTTAATTTTGACCAATTTCAGGCACAGAAATGACTTTAAACACACTTATTTTAGTTGAACAGGTAATAATTCACATACAACCGTCATTTAAAGTCAAAAGTTTAAATGTTAATTTTTCATCAATATTGACCATTTTTTGAACGTTCGACAGGTCCAGGGTCATCGTTTTTCATCAGAAAATTGATTTTTTGGACTCTACCAAAAATGATTCAAAATGTCATTTGGATCGGGCCTCATGTTTAATAACCACTTTTTAAACCCTCCCAGTGACCAAAATTGCCATTTTTACAGAGTTTTTGCTTACTCAAAAGCTCAATTTTGACCAATTTCAGGCACAGAAATGACTTTAAACACACTTATTTTAGTTGAGAAGGTAATAATTCACATCCAACCGTCATTTAAAGTCAAAAGATTAAATGTTAAATTTTCATCAATATTGACCATTTTTTGAACGTTCGACAGGTCCAGGGTCATCGTTTTTCATCAGAAAATTGATTTATTGGACTCTACCAAAAATGATTCAACATGTCATTTGGATCGGGCCTCATGTTTAATAACCACTTTTTAAACCCTCACAGTGACCAAAATTGCCATTTTTACAGAGTTTTGCTTACTCAAAAGCTTTAATTTTGACCAATTTCAGGCACTGAAATGACTGTAAACACACTTATTTTAGTTGAAAAAGTAATAATTCACATCCAACCGTCATTTAAAGTCAAAAGATTAAATGTTAAAATTTCATCAATATTGACCACTTTTTTGAACGTTCGACAGGTTCATCGTTTTTCATCAGAAAATAGATTTTTTGGACTCTACCAAAAATGATTCAAAATGTCATTGGGATCGGGCCTCATGTAGAATAACCACTTTTTAAACCCTCACAGTGACCAAAATTGCCATTTTTACAGAGTTTTGCTTACTCAAAGCTTCAATTTTGACCAATTTCAGGCACAGAAATGACTTTAAACACACTTATTTTAGTTGAAAAAGTAATAATTCACATCCAACCGTCATTTAAAGTCAAAAGATCAAATGTTAAAATTTCATCAATATTGACCACTTTTTTGAATGTTCGACAGGTCCGGGGTCATCGTTTTTCATCAGAAAATTGACTTTTTTGGACTCTACTAAAAATAATCCAAATGTCATTTGGATCGGGCCTCATGTTGAATAACCACTTTTTAAACCCTCACAGTGACCAAAATTGCCATTTTTACTGAGTTTTTGCTGACTCAAAAGCTTCAATTTTGACCAATTTCAGGCACAGAAATGACTTTAAACACACTTATTTTAGTTGAAAAAGTAATATTTCACATCCAACCGTCATTTAAAGTCAAAAGATTAAATGTTAAAATTTCATCAATATTGACCACTTTTTTGAAAGTTCGAGAGGTCCGGGGTCATTGTTTTTCATCAGAAAATTGATTTTTTTGACTCTACCAGAAATGATTCAAAATGTCATTGGGATCGGGCCTCATGAAGAATAACCACTTTTTAAACCCTCACAGTGACCAAAATTGCCATTTTTACAGAATTTTGCTTACTCAAAAGTTTTAATTTTCACCAATTTCAGGCACAGAAGTGACTTTAAACACACTTATTTTAGTTGAACAGGTAATAATTCACATACAACCGTCATTTAAAGTCAAAAGATTAAATGTTAAATTTTCATCAATATTGACCATTTTTTGAACGTTCGACAGGTCCAGGGTCATCGTTTTTCATCAGAAAATTGATTTTTTTGGACTCTACCAGAAATGATTCAAAATGTCATTGGGATCAGGCCTCATGTAGAATAACCACTTTTTAAACCCTCACAGTGACCAAAATTGCCATTTTTACAGAGTTTTCGCTTACTCAGACGCTTCAATTTTGACCAATTTCAGGCACAAAAATGACTTCAAACACACTTATTTTAGTTGAAAAAGTAATAATTCACATCCAACCGTCATTTAAAGTCAAAAGATCAAATGTTAAAATTTCATCAATATTGACCACTTTTTTGAACGTTCGACAGGTCAGGGGTCATCGTTTTTCATCAGAAAATTGATTTTTTGGACTCTACTAAAAATAATCCAAATGTCATTTGGATCGGGCCTCATGTTGAATAACCACTTTTTAAACCCTCACAGTGACCAAAATTGCCATTTTTACAGAGTTTTCGCTTACTCAAAAGCTTCAATTTTGACCAATTTCAGGCACAGAAATGGCTTTAAACACACTTATTTTAGTTGAAAAAGTAATAATTCACATCCAACCATCATTTAAAGTCAAAAGATTAAATGTTAAATTTTCATCAATATTGACCATTTTTTGAACGTTCGACAGGTCCGGGGTCATCGTTTTTCATCAGAAAATTGAATTTTTTGGACTCTACCAAAAATGATTCAAAATGTCATTTGGATCGGGCCTCATGTTTAATAACCACTTTTTAAACCCTCACAGTGACCAAAATTGCCATTTTTTTCAGAGTTTTCGCTTACTCAAAAGCTTCAATTTTGACCAATTTCAGGCACAGAAATGACTTTAAACACACTTATTTTAGTTGAGAAGGTAATAATTCACATCCAACCATCATTTAAATTCAAAAGATTAAATGTTAAATTTTCATCAATATTGACCATTTTTTGAACGTTCGACAGGTCCGGGGTCATCGTTTTTCATCAGAAAATTGATTTTTTGGACTCTACCAAAAATGATTCAAAATGTCATTTGGATCGGGCC
The DNA here is from genome assembly GCF_964261635.1 of Lissotriton helveticus. Taxonomy (NCBI): domain Eukaryota; kingdom Metazoa; phylum Chordata; class Amphibia; order Caudata; family Salamandridae; genus Lissotriton; species Lissotriton helveticus. The sequence continues at coordinate 577,370 of NW_027612006.1, forward strand.
TCATGTTTAATAACCACTTTTTAAACCCTCCCAGTGACAAAAATTGCCATTTTTACAGAGTTTTTGCTTACTCAAAAGCTTCAATTTTGACCAATTTCAGGCACAGAAATGACTTTAAACACACTTATTTTATTTGAAAAAGTAATAGTTCACATCCAACCGTCATTTAAAGTCAAAAAGATTAAATGTTAAAATTTCATCAATATTGACCACTTTTTTGAAAGTTCGAGAGGTCCGGGGTCATTGTTTTCCATCAGAAAATTGATTTTTTGGACTCTACCAGAAATGATTCAAAATGTCATTGGGATCGGGCCTCATGTAGAATAACCACTTTTTAAACCCTCACAGTGACCAAAATTGCCATTTTTACAGAGTTTTGCTTACTCAAAAGCTTTAATTTTGACCAATTTCAGGCACAGAAGTGACTTTAAACACACTTATTTTAGTTGAACAGGTAATAATTCACATACAACCGTCATTTAAAGTCAAAAGATTAAATGTTACATTTTCATCAATATTGACCATTTTTTGAACGTTCGACAGGTCCAGGGTCATCGTTTTTCATCAGAAAATTGATTTTTTGGACTCTACCAAAAATGATTCAAAATGTCATTTGGATCGGGCCTCATGTTGAATAACCACTTTTTAAACCCTCACAGTGACCAAAATTGCCATTTTTACAGAGTTTTCGCTTACTCAAAAGCTTCAATTTTGACCAATTTCAGGCACAGAAATGACTTTAAACACACTTATTTTAGTTGAAAAAGTAATAATTCACATCCAACCATCATTTAAAGTCAAAAGATTAAATGTTAAAATTCCATCAATATTGACCACTTTTTTGAACGTTCGACAGGTCCGGGGTCATCGTTTTTCATCCGAAAATTGATTTTTTGGACTCTACCAGAAATGATTCAAAATGTCATTGGGATCGGGCCTCATGTAGAATAACCACTTTTTAAACCCTCACAGTGACCAAAATTGCCATTTTTACAGAGTTTTGCTTACTCAAAAGCTTTAATTTTGACCAATTTCAGGCACAGAAATGACTTTAAACACACTTATTTTAGTTGAACAGGTAATAATTCACATACAACCGTCATTTAAAGTCAAAAGATTAAATGTTAATTTTTCATCAATATTGACCATTTTTTGAACGTTCGACAGGTCCAGGGTCATCGTTTTTCATCAGAAAATTGATTTTTTGGACTCTACCAAAAATGATTCAAAATGTCATTTGGATCGGGCCTCATGTTTAATAACCACTTTTTAAACCCTCCCAGTGACCAAAATTGCCATTTTTACAGAGTTTTTGCTTACTCAAAAGCTTCAATTTTGACCAATTTCAGGCACAGAAATGACTTTAAACACACTTATTTTAGTTGAGAAGGTAATAATTCACATCCAACCGTCATTTAAAGTCAAAAGATTAAATGTTAAATTTTCATCAATATTGACCATTTTTTGAACGTTCGACAGGTCCAGGGTCATCGTTTTTCATCAGAAAATTGATTTATTGGACTCTACCAAAAATGATTCAACATGTCATTTGGATCGGGCCTCATGTTTAATAACCACTTTTTAAACCCTCACAGTGACCAAAATTGCCATTTTTACAGAGTTTTGCTTACTCAAAAGCTTTAATTTTGACCAATTTCAGGCACTGAAATGACTGTAAACTCACTTATTTTAGTTGAAAAAGTAATAATTCACATCCAACCGTCATTTAAAGTCAAAAGATTAAATGTTAAAATTTCATCAATATTGACCACTTTTTTGAACGTTCGACAGGTTCATCGTTTTTCATCAGAAAATAGATTTTTTGGACTCTACCAAAAATGATTCAAAATGTCATTGGGATCGGGCCTCATGTAGAATAACCACTTTTTAAACCCTCACAGTGACCAAAATTGCCATTTTCACAGAGTTTTGCTTACTCAAAGCTTCAATTTTGACCAATTTCAGGCACAGAAATGACTTTAAACACACTTATTTTAGTTGAGAAGGTAATAATTCACATACAACCATCATTTAAAGTCAAAAGATTAAATGTTAAATGTTCATCAATATTGACAATTTTTTGAACGTACGACAGGTCCGGGGTCATCGTTTTTCATCAGAAAATTGATTTTTTGGACTCTACCAAAAATGATTCAAAATGTCATTTGGTTCGGGCCTCATGTTGAATAACCACTTTTTAAACCCTCACAGTGACCAAAATTGCCATTTTTACAGAGTTTTCGCTTACTCAGACGCTTCAATTTTGACCAATTTCAGGCACAAAAATGACTTTAAACACACTTATTTTAGTTGAAAAAGTAATAATTCACATCCAACCGTCATTTAAAGTCAAAAGATCAAATTTTAAAATTTCATCAATATTGACCACTTTTTTGAATGTTCGACAGGTCCAGGGTCATCGTTTTTCATCAGAAAATTGATTTTTTGGACTCTACTAAAAATAATCCAAATGTCATTTGGATCGGGCCTCATGTTGAATAACCACTTTTTAAACCCTCACAGTGACCAAAATTGCAATTTTTACTGAGTTTTTGCTTACTCAAAAGCTTCAATTTTGACCAATTTCAGGCACAGAAATGACTTTAAACACACTTATTTTAGTTGAAAAAGTAATATTTCACATCCAACCGTCATTTAAAGTCAAAAGATTAAATGTTAAAATTTCATCAATATTGACCACTTTTTTGAAAGTTCGAGAGGTCCAGGGTCATTGTTTTTCATCAGAAAATTGATTTTTTTGACTCTACCAGAAATGATTCAAAATGTCATTGGGATCGGGCCTCATGTAGAATAACCACTTTTTAAACCCTCACAGTGACCAAAATTGCCATTTTTACAGAATTTTGCTTACTCAAAAGTTTTAATTTTGACCAATTTCAGGCACAGAAGTGACTTTAAACACACTTATTTTAGTTGAACAGGTAATAATTCACATACAACCGTCATTTAAAGTCAAAAGATTAAATGTTAAATTTTCATCAATATTGACCATTTTTTGAACGTTCGACAGGTCCAGGGTCATCGTTTTTCATCAGAAAATTGATTTTTTTGGACTCTACCAGAAATGATTCAAAATGTCATTGGGATCGGGCCTCATGTAGAATAACCACTTTTTAAACCCTCACAGTGACCAAAATTGCCATTTTTACAGAGTTTTCGCTTACTCAAAAGCTTCAATTTTGACCAATTTCAGGCACTGAAATGACTGTAAACTCACTTATTTCAGTTGAAAAAGTAATAATTCACATCCAACCGTCATTTAAAGTCAAAAGATTAAATGTTAAAATTTCATCAATATTGACCATTTTTTGAACGTTCGACAGGTCCAGGGTCATCGTTTTTCATCAGAAAATTGATTTTTTGGACTCTACCAAAAATGATTCAAAATGTCGTTTGGATCGGGCCTCATGTTGAATAACCACTTTTTAAACCCTCACAGTGACCAAAATTGCCATTTTTACAGAGTTTTCGCTTACTCAGACGCTTCAATTTTGACCAATTTCAGGCACAAAAATGACTTTAAACACACTTATTTTAGTTGAAAAAGTAATAATTCACATCCAACCGTCATTTAAAGTCAAAAGATCAAATGTTAAAATTTCATCAATATTGACCACTTTTTTGAACGTTCGACAGGTCAGGGGTCATCGTTTTTCATCAGAAAATTGATTTTTTGGACTCTACTAAAAATAATCCAAATGTCATTTGGATCGGGCCTCATGTTGAATAACCACTTTTTAAACCCTCACAGTGACCAAAATTGCCATTTTTACAGAGTTTTCGCTTACTCAAAAGCTTCAATTTTGACCAATTTCAGGCACAGAAATGGCTTTAAACACACTTATTTTAGTTGAAAAAGTAATAATTCACATCCAACCATCATTTAAAGTCAAAAGATTAAATGTTAAATTTTCATCAATATTGACCATTTTTTTAACGTTCGACAGGTCCGGGGTCATCGTTTTTCATCAGAAAATTGAATTTTTTGGACTCTACCAAAAATGATTCAAAATGTCATTTGGATCGGGCCTCATGTTTAATAACCACTTTTTAAACCCTCACAGTGACCAAAATTGCCATTTTTTTCAGAGTTTTCGCTTACTCAAAAGCTTTAATTTTGACCAATTTCAGGCACAGAAGTGACTTTAAACACACTTATTTTAGTTGAACAGGTAATAATTCACATACAACCGTCATTTAAAGTCAAAAGATTAAATGTTACATTTTCATCAATATTGACCATTTTTTGAACGTTCGACAGGTCCAGGGTCATCGTTTTTCATCAGAAAATTGATTTTTTGGACTCTACCAAAAATGATTCAAAATGTCATTTGGATCGGGCCTCATGTTGAATAACCACTTTTTAAACCCTCACAGTGACCAAAATTGCCATTTTTACAGAGTTTTCGCTTACTCAAAAGCTTCAATTTTGACCAATTTCAGGCACAGAAATGACTTTAAACACACTTATTTTAGTTGAACAGGTAATAATTCACATACAACCGTCATTTAAAGTCAAAAGATTAAATGTTAATTTTTCATCAATATTGACCATTTTTTGAACGTTTGACAGGTCCAGGGTCATCGTTTTTCATCAGAAAATTGATTTTTTGGACTCTACCAAAAATGATTCAAAATGTCATTTGGATCGGGCCTCATGTTTAATAACCACTTTTTAAACCCTCACAGTGACCAAAATTGCCATTTTTTTCAGAGTTTTCGCTTACTCAAAAGCTTCAATTTTGACCAATTTCAGGCACAGAAATGACTTTAAACACACTTATTTTAGTTGAGAAGGTAATAATTCACATCCAACCATCATTTAAAGTCAAAAGATTAAATGTTAAATTTTCATCAATATTGACCATTTTTTGAACGTTCGACAGGTCCGGGGTCATCGTTTTTCATCAGAAAATTGATTTTTTGGACTCTACCAGAAATGATTCAAAATGTCATCGGGATCGGGCCTCATGTAGAATAACCACTTTTTAAACCCTCACAGTGACCAAAATTGCCATTTTTACAGAGTTTTGCTTACTCAAAAGCTTTAATTTTGACCAATTTCAGGCACAGAAGTGACTTTAAACACACTTATTTTAGTTGAACAGGTAATAATTCACATACAACCGTCATTTAAAGTCAAAAGATTAAATGTTACATTTTCATCAATATTGACCATTTTTTGAATGTTCGACAGGTCCAGGGTCATCGTTTTTCATCAGAAAATTGATTTTTTGGACTCTACCAAAAATGATTCAAAATGTCATTTGGATCGGGCCTCATGTTGAATAACCACTTTTTAAACCCTCACAGTGACCAAAATTGCCATTTTTACAGAGTTTTCGCTTACTCAAAAGCTTCAATTTTGACCAATTTCAGGCACAGAAATGACATTAAACACACTTATTTTAGTTGAAAAAGTAATAATTCACATCCAACCATCATTTAAAGTCAAAAGATTAAATGTTAAAATTCCATCAATATTGACCACTTTTTTGAACGTTCGACAGGTCCGGGGTCATCGTTTTTCATCCGAAAATTGATTTTTTGGACTCTACCAGAAATGATTCAAAATGTCATTGGGATCGGGCCTCATGTAGAATAACCACTTTTTAAACCCTCACAGTGACCAAAATTGCCATTTTTACAGAGTTTTCGCTTACTCAAAAGCTTCAATTTTGACCAATTTCAGGCACTGAAATGACTGTAAACTCACTTATTTCAGTTGAAAAAGTAATAATTCACATCCAACCGTCATTTAAAGTCAAAAGATTAAATGTTAAAATTTCATCAATATTGACCATTTTTTGAACGTTCGACAGGTCCAGGGTCATCGTTTTTCATCAGAAAATTGATTTTTTGGACTCTACCAAAAATGATTCAAAATGTCATTTGGATCGGGCCTCATGTTGAATAACCACTTTTTAAACCCTCACAGTGACCAAAATTGCCATTTTTACAGAGTTTTCGCTTACTCAGACGCTTTAATTTTGACCAATTTCAGGCACAAAAATGACTTTAAACACACTTATTTTAGTTGAAAAAGTAATAATTCACATCCAACCATCATTTAAAGTCAAAAGATCAAATGTTAAAATTTCATCAATATTGACCACTTTTTTGAACGTTCGACAGGTCAGGGGTCATCGTTTTTCATCAGAAAATTGATTTTTTGGACTCTACTAAAAATAATCCAAATGTCATTTGGATCGGGCCTCATGTTGAATAACCACTTTTTAAACCCTCACAGTGACCAAAATTGCCATTTTTACAGAGTTTTCGCTTACTCAAAAGCTTCAATTTTGACCAATTTCAGGCACAGAAATGGCTTTAAACACACTTATTTTAGTTGAAAAAGTAATAATTCACATCCAACCATCATTTAAAGTCAAAAGATTAAATGTTAAATTTTCATCAATATTGACCATTTTTTTAACGTTCGACAGGTCCGGGGTCATCGTTTTTCATCAGAAAATTGAATTTTTTGGACTCTACCAAAAATGATTCAAAATGTCATTTGGATCGGGCCTCATGTTTAATAACCACTTTTTAAACCCTCACAGTGACCAAAATTGCCATTTTTTTCAGAGTTTTCGCTTACTCAAAAGCTTTAATTTTGACCAATTTCAGGCACAGAAGTGACTTTAAACACACTTATTTTAGTTGAACAGGTAATAATTCACATACAACCGTCATTTAAAGTCAAAAGATTAAATGTTACATTTTCATCAATATTGACCATTTTTTGAACGTTCGACAGGTCCAGGGTCATCGTTTTTCATCAGAAAATTGATTTTTTGGACTCTACCAAAAATGATTCAAAATGTCATTTGGATCGGGCCTCATGTTGAATAACCACTTTTTAAACCCTCACAGTGACCAAAATTGCCATTTTTACAGAGTTTTCGCTTACTCAAAAGCTTCAATTTTGACCAATTTCAGGCACAGAAATGACTTTAAACACACTTATTTTAGTTGAAAAAGTAATAATTCACATCCAACCATCATTTAAAGTCAAAAGATTAAATGTTAAAATTCCATCAATATTGACCACTTTTTTGAACGTTCGACAGGTCCGGGGTCATCGTTTTTCATCCGAAAATTGATTTTTTGGACTCTACCAGAAATGATTCAAAATGTCATTGGGATCAGGCCTCATGTAGAATAACCACTTTTTAAGCCCTCACAGTGACCAAAATTGCCATTTTTACAGAGTTTTTGCTTAATCAAAAGCTTCAATTTTGACCAATTTCAGGCACAGAAATGACTTTAAACACACTTATTTTAGTTGAAAAAGTAATATTTCACATCCAACCGTCATTTAAAGTCAAAAGATTAAATGTTAAAATTTCATCAATATTGACCACTTTTTTGAAAGTTCGAGAGGTCCAGGGTCATTGTTTTTCATCAGAAAATTGATTTTTTTGACTCTACCAGAAATGATTCAAAATGTCATTGGGATCGGGCCTCATGTAGAATAACCACTTTTTAAACCCTCACAGTGACCAAAATTGCCATTTTTACAGAATTTTGCTTACTCAAAAGTTTTAATTTTGACCAATTTCAGGCACAGAAGTGACTTTAAACACACTTATTTTAGTTGAACAGGTAATAATTCACATACAACCGTCATTTAAAGTCAAAAGATTAAATGTTAAATTTTCATCAATATTGACCATTTTTTGAACGTTCGACAGGTCCAGAGTCATCGTTTTTCATCAGAAAATTGATTGTTTTGGACTCTACCAGAAATGATTCAAAATGTCATTGGGATCGGGCCTCATGTAGAATAACCACTTTTTAAACCCTCACAGTGACCAAAATTGCCATTTTTACAGAGTTTTCGCTTACTCAAAAGCTTCAATTTTGACCAATTTCAGGCACTGAAATGACTGTAAACTCACTTATTTCAGTTGAAAAAGTAATAATTCACATCCAACCATCATTTAAAGTCAAAAGATTAAATGTTAAAATTTCATCAATATTGACCATTTTTTGAACGTTCGACAGGTCCAGGGTCATCGTTTTTCATCAGAAAATTGATTTTTTGGACTCTACCAAAAATGATTCAAAATGTCATTTGGATCGGGCCTCATGTTTAATAACCACTTTTTAAACCCTCACAGTGACCAAAATTGCCATTTTTTTCAGAGTTTTCGCTTACTCAAAAGCTTCAATTTTGACCAATTTCAGGCACAGAAATGACTTTAAACACACTTATTTTAGTTGAGAAGGTAATAATTCACATCCAACCATCATTTAAAGTCAAAAGATTAAATGTTAAATTTTCATCAATATTGACCATTTTTTGAACGTTCGACAGGTCCAGGGTCATCGTTTTTCATCAGAAAATTGATTTTTTGGACTCTACCAGAAATGATTCAAAATGTCATTGGGATCGGGCCTCATGTAGAATAACCACTTTTTAAACCCTCACAGTGACCAAAATTGCCATTTTTACAGAGTTTTGCTTACTCAAAAGCTTTAATTTTGACCAATTTCAGGCACAGAAGTGACTTTAAACACACTTATTTTAGTTGAACAGGTAATAATTCACATACAACCGTCATTTAAAGTCAAAAGATTAAATGTTACATTTTCATCAATATTGACCATTTTTTGAATGTTCGACAGGTCCAGGGTCATCGTTTTTCATCAGAAAATTGATTTTTTGGACTCTACCAAAAATGATTCAAAATGTCATTTGGATCGGGCCTCATGTTGAATAACCACTTTTTAAACCCTCACAGTGACCAAAATTGCCATTTTTACAGAGTTTTCGCTTACTCAAAAGCTTCAATTTTGACCAATTTCAGGCACAGAAATGACTTTAAACACACTTATTTTAGTTGAAAAAGTAATAATTCACATCCAACCATCATTTAAAGTCAAAAGATTAAATGTTAAAATTCCATCAATATTGACCACTTTTTTGAACGTTCGACAGGTCCGGGGTCATCGTTTTTCATCCGAAAATTGATTTTTTGGACTCTACCAGAAATGATTCAAAATGTCATTGGGATCGGGCCTCATGTAGAATAACCACTTTTTAAACCCTCACAGTGACCAAAATTGCCATTTTTACAGAGTTTTGCTTACTCAAAAGCTTTAATTTTGACCAATTTCAGGCACAGAAATGACTTTAAACACACTTATTTTAGTTGAACAGGTAATAATTCACATACAACCGTCATTTAAAGTCAAAAGATTAAATGTTAATTTTTCATCAATATTGACCATTTTTTGAACGTTCGACAGGTCCAGGGTCATCGTTTTTCATCAGAAAATTGATTTTTTGGACTCTACCAAAAATGATTCAAAATGTCATTTGGATCGGGCCTCATGTTTAATAACCACTTTTTAAACCCTCACAGTGACCAAAATTGCCATTTTTACAGAGTTTTTGCTTACTCAGACGCTTCAATTTTGACCAATTTCAGGCACAAAAATGACTGTAAACTCACTTATTTCAGTTGAAAAAGTAATAATTCACATCCAACCGTCATTTAAAGTCAAAAGATTAAATGTTAAAATTTCATCAATATTGACCATTTTTTGAACGTTCGACAGGTCCAGGGTCATCGTTTTTCATCAGAAAATTGATTTTTTTGGACTCTACCAGAAATGATTCAAAATGTCATTGGGATCGGGCCTCATGTAGAATAACCACTTTTTAAACCCTCACAGTGACCAAAATTGCCATTTTTACAGAGTTTTCGCTTACTCAAAAGCTTCAATTTTGACCAATTTCAGGCACTGAAATGACTGTAAACTCACTTATTTCAGTTGAAAAAGTAATAATTCACATCCAACCGTCATTTAAAGTCAAAAGATTAAATGTTAAAATTTCATCAATATTGACCATTTTTTGAACGTTCGACAGGTCCAGTGTGGAAAAGTAAATTTTGCCATGTTCTGTGTCCCTACGCCTCATCCATCATATGTTATGTGTGCATGACCAATATGCATATGTTATTCCCTATGCCTGATTAATGACGCAATTACAGTTATGTCCACCTCTAGTATGTTAGTTTCCAGTCTTCGTGAATACTACGAATATCAGGCCTATGTAAAGTAATGTTGCCACGTTTCCCAGTGTGCACGTTATTCCATTATAAAGTCTCCGTTTCCAGGCCTCAAAAGGGCCCGGACCCTGGATTCAGCTCCTGTCTCCTGAAAGCCTCGCTGAGGAGCGATACAGCCCCCACCTGTATCCTCGACCCTTCACTTACTTCCTGCCTCGCAGTGCCCGGTGCAGCTTGGTTCTGCCTCTGAGTCTGCCAAAAGTATGTTATAGTTCCAGTTATCAGTTCAGTCCTCCTCTTCTGCATTCCTAAGCTACTGAACTGCATCAATAGTTTCCGTCATTGTCTAGCCTTCTCGTCTCCACGTTAGAGAAATACTGTATTAATGGTCATTTAATATTCTTCATCACGCACTACATGTAGAATAATGCATGGTCCAGTCTTAGAATCAAGTTAGCTTTTCCCCTCCTGACTCTTAGTTTATATCAACATGTTCCCTAAACATCAGATACCAGATAGGGTTTAGGTACATGTCGCTCCGACCCTCCAGACTCTAGTCTCTGCTCCTAGCACAGAGTTCGTAGCCCCCAGCTTCTCCTAGTAACACGTCATTGCCAGTTTTCGCGCACCATTAGGTTAGAGGTCCCGGCTCCTTAGGTAGCCCCCTCCTATGTTTCCGCCCATTCATGACATATTCTGTTACGTTTGCACCACATGTCTCTGTATACTCCCAGTTACACCTCTTTTTACTGTTATCTTTCGCGACTGCTACGCGTCACGCCTTCTGCTCCACCCACTGCTACGCCTACTGCAATGTAATGCTATGTGTTTGCGCTATGTATATATGCCTGTGTTTTGTTATTGAATGTTAGCGCGCTCATCCCAGACCCAGCCCCGGCAGCTGCCGGGCCTTATTGTCCTATTCCCATGCAGGTTGTCCTGATCCTGTCCTTATGCTGTAATAAACCTGCAGAAACTCCTACTACCTCGAATCTTGACTCTTATTTTATTGAGCTATCTGTTATGCTATAAGTCTAGTCAAAAATAGGGTATTATTTATTTATTTACCACATAATGGCGCCCGAATAGGGACTTGCCCTTTCCCCACGCGTCGGTGAAGCCACGCCGACCCCCTGACCCTCTGCAGTCGTGACGGAACCATACCGTGCACTGGCAGATATTTCTGCTCCAAGTATCCCTCAGGCCCACGGAGGAGACGGAGGAGGCGGTCCAGCATCCAAACGAGACGGTGGAGGAACGCGGCGAGTCCCGACCAGAGCCCAAGCCGAGAGTCCAAGGTCCGAGGTATCCGGAGGCCCACCTGTAACTGAAGTCCGAAGTTCGTCGTCCGTCGTCCAGTCCAGTCCGAGGCCTTCCGTTCCGTGCTGCCCGGTGAGTACCATTGCTGGGGTAGTATCTAGACAGGACCAATCTAAATTGACTCCTGGTCCGTGGGTTGGTGGTACCCAGACTCACAAACGAAGTGTTCACCTAGGTGGATACGGGTCTTGATGCGTTCCTTTATGGGACCGGTATGTTCCGTACTGTAACAGCAGTGCATCCAGTAACTCTAGTCTGTTCCGTTCTCGAGAAAATCTGTTCTATTTCTGTTCTCAGTATTCCAGGTAATATTCTGTTCGAACTGTTATTTATAATGTTCTTCATGTATTTTACTGTTGTGGTATGAGTGCGATGTGATTTCGTGTTTTTATTGTGTATTGTAGTGTGTCCAGATTACAGTTCAGTCATGCCTATATTTTCCAAGTTACGTCAGTTAAAAACTAGAAAGGGTCTGTTAGAGGAAGCGGTTCCTGTCCCGCCTAGGGACAGTCCAGGTCACTTTATGTATCAGAAACATGGCATAAGCGCCATAATGTATCTAGATTTATGGGTAGAGTATACCAAACAGTTAGAAGAAAAGTATAGATGGCCCGTATCGGGTACATGGGATGCCGAATGTATCATGCGAGTAGAAGAAGCATTATGGAAAAAGAAAGCCAGACAGTCACAGAAAGATGCCATCGAGTTATGGCGTAAGGAAGCTCATAGAAGGACCGAGAAAGAAGTCAGAAAGTCAGAGTTAAGTAGAGAATCCCAGGAACGAGCCCAAGAAAGAGAATTAATCGAGATAGGTGAACAAGTCAAAGCCGAACAGTCAGACAGACAGAGGCATGCCCTCATTAAGGGTATGTATCCTCTCCTTGCCGAAGGTTTGCCAAAAACGACCCCAGAGGCATCTAGTAATTTCCCGCCACCATTAATCCCGACCAAGCTACGTCACAAACCGACCGCAGCTGATATTTTTATTTCGTCCTATCTGGACGACACAGTCCCCGAATATGCAAATCCTGTTCGCGCTCCGCCAGTCCCTGTAAACCAGGTAATTCATGCTCCTCCAGACACCGGGGTGCCCTTAACAGCTCCCCCGGCCCAGTCCGCCATACAAGTCCAGCCCACGTTACAATTACCGACCCTGCCAGGACGAAGAATGTCAGTCGACGATTCCAGTTTAGGGGCCGCAGGAGGAGGTCTTCCTCAAACCCCGCCGCCACACAAGCGTTTAACATTACTCGAATTACATGCTCAAGCGTTACAGCGCACGCCCAAACATCAGTCTGTTACAGAAATCAGGCAAACCCTTACCGAATGTGTCTATGATCCAGTTCCTGGTGAATATAATATGGTTTTATATTCCTTACGTGTAAGGAGAGTGACCGAGTATCTAGTCACCTTACCGAATATGAAAGAAGATCTAGACAGAATATATCGTTTCATCCGTACAGGGGATGATCCAGAAAGTATTGGCGAGATTATGTCTCAAAGGAAAGCCGAGATTCAGCTCATGATATTAAAGTTCCTGATCAATTGTCTAATAAGAGAACAAGATTACCCGTCTAAAGATTCCGCCGAAATGAGAATCCTGACAAGGTGGAGTGATAATATAGCCGAGGGTAAGCACAAGACCGTCGGTGCCATGGAGAGTATGTACAAGAAAATTCGTAAAGAAATAATAAGGTTACACGACCAGCGTAAAGCAGCACAAGTAAGCGAGAAAGAAAGTATCTCTGATCCTGAAGAGGAAAACGAGAATCCCGCCAGAATAGCGTACGTAGGAAAATCCAGATTTCCAGATCGCCATTTACGCCTAGAACCCAAGTCTATGTTTCATCTAGCACCAGAACAAGGTTCTCTAGAACAAGTATTTCAAGCTACCGATCACATTCTGAAATCACGAATCGGTTATAGCGAACTAAGTACTATGCATGAACAAGAACTAGCCCGATCAGCAGTCCGATGGATTACTGATTCTACCACTTTTCCAGACGAAATAGTGGCACAAATGTTTCTAAAACTGCCCCCAGCCGAGCAACGACTGGTGGGTATGTATATGATTCAGCACCTCATTACCTTGTATGAGGGTCAACATTCTGATCCAGGTCCGTTACATGATATCCTGAACGAGTTACTCCAGTATAGATGGAGAGGTCTAGGTACCGATTTAATTAGTGTCATTCTAGAACAGCGCCACAAATATAGAACGTTCCTGAACCCACACTTTGTTCATGTCTCACCCCCAGAAAGTAAATCGTTTTACATAGACAGACAGAATCCGTTACGAGAAGTCCACCCAGTCCAAGGGGCAGGTGGCGTAATGCAACGAGTGTTTGTATACACTCCGATTTCAAAGATGGAACTTCTTGAAATGAAGAAATTAATTCCCTGTCATGACAAAGATCCAGCAGGGTTCCATAGAGAATTAAAAGACATGCTCCGTATGGGAGAATACACTTACCCAGATATCATTAAAATGTTAAAGGTCCTGTTACCCGCAGGGGTGTATGAAAAGTTAAAGGAAAAAGAATGGGAGGTGGGAGAGAAAAAGATCGATTGGGCAGCTCTAGAAGCTGAAGACAAGGCACGAGTACCAGGTACCGGTCTTGGAGATAAATGTAAAGATTTACCAGAATTATTGATTCAAGTTTTACCCAGATTATTGACAACTAGGAAAGAAGACTGGGATGCAATCTCAGCCTGTAAACAGAAACAAGACGAGGATATTAGCGATTTTTATTCTAGATTTGAAAAATGTTTCAGTATCAACAGTGGTCTCAAGACAAGTAGTGAATCATACCCTCATCTTTTTGTTACTAAATTAGTCGAGAATTCAAGTCCACAAATTAAAAATCGAGTTTTGAAAGTCGAAAGCACCTGGCAAGCTAATACCCCGTCCCAGATGCTCCAGATGCTCCAGTACCACCAGAATAGAATCAGGGAAGAGCAAGAACACGAGAGAAAACGTATGAAAGACACGAAAATGAAAGTGCTAGTTGCACAATCTGTTCCTCAAGACAGTCAGAAGAGGGGTCCGAATCAAGCCAGTCATCCTGCAGCTCCCGTTAAAGGGAACTGCAATTATTGTAAATAGCCAGGTCATTTTATAAACGAGTGTGCAGTTCTGAAACACAATATAGCTACTGGTAAGACTAAAGAAAGACCACGTCCGCCGAGACAAGAACAAGTTTCACAGACTCCTCAGCTACAGAATACACAACAGACAGTTTCCGCACCGCAGCCTATTGCTGCAACACAGCACGTTACATCACAGATGTACCAGTATGCACAGTCCGAGTATCCAGAGTACCAGTCATATTCATGAAACAGCCTAGAGAGGGAGGTAGGCTTGCCTCTCATCGAGATACCTGTAGATCAAGAAGGTCCCTATGTTCACAGTCAAGTATTAGGGAAAGACAGAAAGTTTTTGATCGATACAGGGGCAAGTAGGACCACAATTAGTCATGCCGAAGTTCCAGGGGCTCCGCTCTCAGGCTCAAGAAATGTTTCCCTTGGATTTTCAGGAAAGCCAATAGTTAATGAAATATCTAAGCCAGTTACTCTAGAAGTAGGTCCATTGTCCCGTACTACTGACCTGTTACTTACTAAGTCATGTCCAGAAAATCTATTAGGCATTAAGACACTGAAAGAGTTAGGTGCAGTTATTTGCTGTTCCCCAGAGGGAATACGTCTGTTCCTACGTGACTTTAAGGGTCACTATGTATTACGAGATTTTGATTCAAGATTGTCTAATGTTCCGCAGCACTTATGGGCGCAAGGTCCAACTGATGTAGGTTATATGCAAATCACACCCCATCGTGTGACTCTCAAACCAGGTGTAGTGTTACCCCGAATCAGACAGTATAGATTGCCACCTGAGGCTGTAGCAGCCTTATCCAAAATTATTGACGAGCTCATGGCTCAAGGAGTAGTTGTAGAAACTGACTCCAATGTATGCAATTCTCCGATCATTCCAGTCATGAAACGTACTGATCCAAATGCACCTCCAGTATATCGATTAGTGATTGACCTACGAGAGCTTAATAAATGTATTATTCCTCAGTACCCAGTTGTTCCAGATATTTCATCCCTGTTAACAGCCATTGATTCCGAAGCCATGTTTTTCACTGTCATAGACCTCAAGAATGCATTTTTTAGTGTTCCAATTCATCCAGACAGCCAGTTTCTTTTCGGATTTTGTTTAAATGGAAGGAGCTATATGTTTACACGCGCTCCTCAAGGTTTCACAGAAAGTCCTAGTATTTACAGTCAGGCACTCAAGAGACAACTAGACAATATTCACATGCCAACTGACACTGCCCTGCTCCAGTATGTCGATGATCTACTGATCACAGCCCATTCTGAACGTGCTTGCGAGCGAGCATCCCTTACAGTCCTGTATTTTCTAGCCGAGATGGGGCACAAGGTGTCACCTTCGAAGCTTCAATTCTGTGTCCAGCAAGTGGTATACTTAGGACACTTGCTGTCCAAGAGGGGTAGGCAGTTGACACCCGACCGTATCCAGTTAATAGCGAGTCTTCCCCAGCCCAGAACCCAGAAGGAGGTACGTGCCTTTATCGGCCTTACTTCTTATTGTAGACAATGGATTCCCCAGTATGCATTTCTAGCCAAGCCATTGATACAGTTAACGACACAGGAGGCAGCCGTATCGACTGTCCTCCCTTGGACATCTGAACATACACTTAGTTTCAACGAGTTAAAGAAAGCCCTATGTCAAGCTCCAGTTCTAGCTACACCGAACTACAGTAAGCCTTTTACACTTTTCGTTACTGAACGCGAAGGTACAGCATTATCTGTTCTCACACAAGATCAAGCAGGACAATACAAGCCCTGTGCTTATTTTTCGAGCACATTAGATCCGGTCGCCCAGGCGTTGCCTGCGTGCCTCAAGTCAGTTGCAGCCACAGCACTAGCTATCAGACAAAGTGATTCCATAGTTTTAGGACATTCCCTGACAGTACAAGTCCCACATTCCGTGGAAGTTCTTTTGAACCGAACACAAACACAGCACTTGACAATTGCACGTTTAACAGGTTATGAATTGACACTGTTCCAGCCACACATAGAAATTAGACGCTGCAACGTCCTGAATCCTGCTACACTGTTACCATCAGTTAATTCAAATCCAGACACACATGACTGTGTGGAAGTAGTTAACATTACGACAAAACCAAGACAAGACCTGACAGACATTCCGTTACCAGATCCCGACCTGACACTTTATGTGGATGGTTCATGTATGAGAACTAGTACAGGAGAACTAGTCGCCGCGTATGCAGTGACTACTGACACTGAAGTTATTGAAACACACCGTATTGATACCCTGTCCGCTCAAGCAGCAGAGCTAGTTGCTCTGACACAAGCCTGTATACATGCCAAGAACCTGAAAGTTAATGTTTACACAGATTCACGTTACGCATTCGGAGTTGTACACGACTTCGGAGTGCTCTGGCAGGAGAGAGGTTTCATGACTTCTCATGGAACCAAGATTCAGCATGGTCTCCTTATTCAAGCCCTGTTAGATGCCATACATTTACCGACATCCATTGCTATCATGAAATGCAAAGCACATACGAAAGTCACTGACATTATTTCCCAAGGTAATGATCTAGCAGACCGCACAGCCAAGCTTACAGCACAGACTCCAGACATTCCAGTTGATCAGACACATACTCCAGATCCGATTACATGCATGACAGTTAAGGACCCTACTCAAGATGTCATAGATATCCAGTTACATGCTACCCCCGATGAAATCAAGAAATGGTCTGAACAAGGAGGGGTCCAGACAGATCAAGGATGGTTAACGAAGGGTAGAGCCGCATGGTTTCTCCCCGATTCTATGGTTCAAGTCATTATCAATACCGCACATAGTCCAGCACATTTAGGAGAAAAAGCTATGTTAGACAGTATCCAGAACATTTGGTTCAACAAGCATTTACGAGCTGCAGCCAAGCAGAAAGTCCGTACCTGTATGATATGTTGTCAGTTTAATCCAGGTAAAAGTGTCCCGGTGGAACAAGGTGGTTTCCAGCCCCCTGACCACCCTTTTGAGGTCCTCCAGATGGATTATATTCAAATGGAGCGATGTCGAGGTTTCAAGTATGTCCTTGTAGTAGTATGCGCTTTGTCCAGGTGGACAGAGGCATATCCAGTCCCAGATTACACGGCCGCGACCACTGCCAAACAGTTGGTTCGTGAATTTTTCCCTAGATATGGACTCCCTAGAGTCGTATATTCTGATAACGGTCAGCCATTCTCCTCAGAGTTAATGAAGCACGTTTCCCTTTTGTTAGGGTACCAGTGGAAGTTCCATTGTGTACGCCATCCTGAAGCAGCCGGTCTCGTAGAGAGACATAATCAGACTCTGAAAATCCGCATTGCAAAAGTCTGTAAGGACAAAGGTGTAGACTGGCTAGTAGCTCTGCCAGTCGCTTTATTTTATATGCGCATGGTCGCACATTCCAGATCAGGTCTGTCCCCGTATGAGGTCGTATTCGGCCGCCCCCCTAACATGTGGGGCACTCCTAGACCCCGAAGTATTACCGATGTTTCATGTAATATGCTGACAGATTACCTAGCTTCCTTGATGTCTGCCCTCAACTCATGTCGTTCACAGGTTGCTGCCGCATTTCCAGACAATACCGAGGTGGCACCGCACGAGATCGTTCCAGGCTCCCTTGTGATGATCAGAAATTTTGACAGATCAAGTCCGCTGGAACCACGTTGGAAGGAGCCACGCCAGGTCCTCTTGACCACCCGAACTGCCGTCAAGTTGGAAGGCAGGAAGGGGTGGGTCCACCTTTCTCATGTAAAACTTTTCAATCCATTGAAATCAGTCTCCAAAAACATTTCCAAGGATTTCCAGGATTCGAAGAATTGCCAGAACATTATTTTAAAGGACTGTCCCGCACAAGACATTATTACAACCCCTCCCTTGTTAGAGAAAACTCCGCAGCAGGAGTATAAGCTCAAATTAAGGTCTAGTAAAATAAGTCAGTCAGTTTGATTGTATAAGTCCTCCCCTAGGTGAAACGGTTAAATTGTTTCTGACATGTATAAAATAGACCCCCATAGTGAGAGAGTCAGTCAAAGTTCAATCAAATGTATCGTTTTTCTGAGTTTCATATTATTTCTCAGCATTTTGATTTCCTGCACCAGCTATGCGTTCTATCTGTATTTACCAGTTCCTCATGCTAATATGTCTGCTAATGCTACAGTAGAGCACACGTTTAGTGATCTGCCTCCTCACGAATATTCTTACCGCCTCGCTATGCGCAATAACACATTCATCCGTATGTTACATTATTCACACCAGACCAGCAATGCCACTAATTGTTGGGTGTGTGGTCGACTCCCCCCTTTCCAGACACCGAAGGGAGTTCTGCCACTTTTTCCTTATCCATTCTCACACAATGGTTCGTGTGGAGCATGGTCCACGTTAACGTCATCCTCAACAGATATGTCTTTTCTTAACAGTACATGTTTTCCAGACAAGCAAGGTCTCCCCCACAGAACAGGTTTAGATCTAGAAAATGAAGTATATAATTTAGGTAATTATTCGTCGAATTTCATGGTCCTGAATGTTCAGTCTGATACTACTCCAGACTTACCTGCTATTTCAGTACTACCAGTCAAAGGCGAATTATGTGTCCGTAGTTATGGTTCCGTACACGTAGGTCATAGTGAATGTACTACTGTTATCAAGTATAGTGACAGTGGGAAATCTATCTTCAAAGCTTCACGTCATTCTTATTTTATTTGTGGTCAAACTGCATATGTCCGTCTGCCCCTCGATTGGGAGGGAACCTGTTACATTGCCTTCCTACTACCACCTGTTTTTCTAGCCCCATCTGATTATCACAGAAACACACATCTAGTACACATTAGACATAGAAGGGAGTCCCCAATTGTCGATTTTACTGAAACTACTCTAGAACAGTATACAGATTTCAATAAAGGTTTCTTCTTCTTTGTAGGACCTGTTCAGAATAGCAAACTGATCCGTAGGTTAACAAGAACCCTTGAAGCTGTAGTAAATGAGACTGCCTCTGCTCTAGGTAACCTAACCGAAGAACAATCTGCTATGAGATTTGTCGTTTTGCAAAATCGTCTCGTCCTTGACGTCATACTGGCCGATAGGGGCGGGGCCTGTAGAGTCATCGGATCTAGTTGCTGCATTTTCATTCCAAATAACGCGCCGTCCGTTTATTCAGCTATAACCAGACTCCATAAAATTGCCCATCTGTTACATCAAGATCCAGGCACCTGGACATGGTCCGGTTGGTTCTGGAATATCATTTCCGCATGGGGATGGAAAGTCCTGTCCTTTCTAGGTATTGCAGTAGCAATCATATTTAGCTGCTGCCTCTGTATACAATGTGGCCCTGCGATTTGCAGCATGTGTGCTACCTCTTGTATTCCTAGTCCCAAGCCCCGTTCCAAATCCCGTTCCAAGATAATTCGAGATGAACAAATGGTACTGTATGAAATGATAGATGGTATCATGAAAATTGATGTTTCCTGATGAAACGTAGTGACAAGGAGGGAATGTGGAAAAGTAAATTTTGCCATGTTCTGTGTCCCTACGCCTCATCCATCATATGTTATGTGTGCATGACCAATATGCATATGTTATTCCCTATGCCTGATTAATGACGCAATTACAGTTATGTCCACCTCTAGTATGTTAGTTTCCAGTCTTCGTGAATACTACGAATATCAGGCCTATGTAAAGTAATGTTGCCACGTTTCCCAGTGTGCACGTTATTCCATTATAAAGTCTCCGTTTCCAGGCCTCAAAAGGGCCCGGACCCTGGATTCAGCTCCTGTCTCCTGAAAGCCTCGCTGAGGAGCGATACAGCCCCCACCTGTATCCTCGACCCTTCACTTACTTCCTGCCTCGCAGTGCCCGGTGCAGCTTGGTTCTGCCTCTGAGTCTGCCAAAAGTATGTTATAGTTCCAGTTATCAGTTCAGTCCTCCTCTTCTGCATTCCTAAGCTACTGAACTGCATCAATAGTTTCCGTCATTGTCTAGCCTTCTCGTCTCCACGTTAGAGAAATACTGTATTAATGGTCATTTAATATTCTTCATCACGCACTACATGTAGAATAATGCATGGTCCAGTCTTAGAATCAAGTTAGCTTTTCCCCTCCTGACTCTTAGTTTATATCAACATGTTCCCTAAACATCAGATACCAGATAGGGTTTAGGTACATGTCGCTCCGACCCTCCAGACTCTAGTCTCTGCTCCTAGCACAGAGTTCGTAGCCCCCAGCTTCTCCTAGTAACACGTCATTGCCAGTTTTCGCGCACCATTAGGTTAGAGGTCCCGGCTCCTTAGGTAGCCCCCTCCTATGTTTCCGCCCATTCATGACATATTCTGTTACGTTTGCACCACATGTCTCTGTATACTCCCAGTTACACCTCTTTTTACTGTTATCTTTCGCGACTGCTACGCGTCACGCCTTCTGCTCCACCCACTGCTACGCCTACTGCAATGTAATGCTATGTGTTTGCGCTATGTATATATGCCTGTGTTTTGTTATTGAATGTTAGCGCGCTCATCCCAGACCCAGCCCCGGCAGCTGCCGGGCCTTATTGTCCTATTCCCATGCAGGTTGTCCTGATCCTGTCCTTATGCTGTAATAAACCTGCAGAAACTCCTACTACCTCGAATCTTGACTCTTATTTTATTGAGCTATCTGTTATGCTATAAGTCTAGTCAAAAATAGGGTATTATTTATTTATTTACCACACCAGGGTCATCGTTTTTCATCAGAAAATTGATTTTTTGGACTCTACCAAAAATGATTCAAAATGTCATTTGGATCGGGCCTCATGTTGAATAACCACTTTTTAAACCCTCACAGTGACCAAAATTGCCATTTTTACAGAGTTTTCGCTTACTCAGACGCTTTAATTTTGACCAATTTCAGGCACAAAAATGACTTTAAACACACTTATTTTAGTTGAAAAAGTAATAATTCACATCCAACCATCATTTAAAGTCAAAAGATCAAATGTTAAAATTTCATCAATATTGACCACTTTTTTGAACGTTCGACAGGTCAGGGGTCATCGTTTTTCATCAGAAAATTGATTTTTTGGACTCTACTAAAAATAATCCAAATGTCATTTGGATCGGGCCTCATGTTGAATAACCACTTTTTAAACCCTCACAGTGACCAAAATTGCCATTTTTACAGAGTTTTCGCTTACTCAAAAGCTTCAATTTTGACCAATTTCAGGCACAGAAATGGCTTTAAACACACTTATTTTAGTTGAAAAAGTAATAATTCACATCCAACCATCATTTAAAGTCAAAAGATTAAATGTTAAATTTTCATCAATATTGACCATTTTTTTAACGTTCGACAGGTCCGGGGTCATCGTTTTTCATCAGAAAATTGAATTTTTTGGACTCTACCAAAAATGATTCAAAATGTCATTTGGATCGGGCCTCATGTTTAATAACCACTTTTTAAACCCTCACAGTGACCAAAATTGCCATTTTTTTCAGAGTTTTCGCTTACTCAAAAGCTTTAATTTTGACCAATTTCAGGCACAGAAGTGACTTTAAACACACTTATTTTAGTTGAACAGGTAATAATTCACATACAACCGTCATTTAAAGTCAAAAGATTAAATGTTACATTTTCATCAATATTGACCATTTTTTGAACGTTCGACAGGTCCAGGGTCATCGTTTTTCATCAGAAAATTGATTTTTTGGACTCTACCAAAAATGATTCAAAATGTCATTTGGATCGGGCCTCATGTTGAATAACCACTTTTTAAACCCTCACAGTGACCAAAATTGCCATTTTTACAGAGTTTTCGCTTACTCAAAAGCTTCAATTTTGACCAATTTCAGGCACAGAAATGACTTTAAACACACTTATTTTAGTTGAAAAAGTAATAATTCACATCCAACCATCATTTAAAGTCAAAAGATTAAATGTTAAAATTCCATCAATATTGACCACTTTTTTGAACGTTCGACAGGTCCGGGGTCATCGTTTTTCATCCGAAAATTGATTTTTTGGACTCTACCAGAAATGATTCAAAATGTCATTGGGATCAGGCCTCATGTAGAATAACCACTTTTTAAGCCCTCACAGTGACCAAAATTGCCATTTTTACAGAGTTTTTGCTTAATCAAAAGCTTCAATTTTGACCAATTTCAGGCACAGAAATGACTTTAAACACACTTATTTTAGTTGAAAAAG